>NC_141578.1:600000-1070098 GCF_036417535.1 Chlamydotis macqueenii | reverse complement strand
CCCATAGCGACCCCCCAGCCCCATAGCGAACCCCCTGCCCCATAGCGATGCCCCCCGACAGCCCACAACCCCCCAGCGACCCACAAGTGCCCAACCAAGAGACCCCACTAACTTCCTCCAGCCCCATAGCGCCCCACGGCCATGCCCCCCTGCCCCATAGCGACCCCCCCTGCCCCATAGCGACCCCCCAGCCCCCACAGCCACGCCCCCCGAGAGCCCCCAGCGACCCACAAGTACCCAACCAAGAGACCCCACTAACCTCCTCCAGCCCCATAGCGCCCCACGGCCATGCCCCCCCGCCCCATAGCGACCCCCCCAGCCCCATAGCGACCCCCCAGCTCCATAGCCGAGCCCCCAACCCCCCAGCGACCCACAAGTGCCCAGAGACCCCACTAACCTCCTCCAGCCCCATAGCGCCCCACGGCCATGCCCCCCTGCCCCATAGCGACCCCCCAGCCCCATAGCGACCCCACAGCCACGCCCCCCTGCCCCATAGCGACCCCCCCGCCCCATAGCGACCCCCCCCAGCCCCACAGCCACGCCCCCCTGCCCCATGGCGACCCCCCCAGCCCCATAGCGACCCCCCCCAGCCCCACAGAACCTCCCCCGAGATTCCCGCAGCCCCACATTCCCCCCAAATCTGCCCCCCGCCCTGCCCCACGCCCCGCCCCACATCTCACCCCAAATTTAGCCAGGACGAAGGCGCCGGCGCCCACCCCGATGCCCACGATGCTGGCGATGCTGGGGGGGTGGGCGGGGTCAGGCCGGTGCTGACCCCGCCCCCCCCGTCCCGTCCCGCTACGGGTCAGGGGCCCCCTCCCCGCCCCACAGCGCCGTGGGGCGCCCCCCCGCCCACTCACTTGAGGTGCCGGAGGACGCAGGGGACGATTTCGGCCAGTTGCTCCAGGGAGGGGTACTGGTACCTGCGGGGGAGGGGCGGGGGGCGGGGGGGGGAGGGGCGACGGGGGGAGGGGCAAGGGGTCAATCGGGGGTCGAGGTGGGGGGAGGGCGGGCGAGGGGACCAATGAGGTGAAGCGATGGCGGTTGGGGGGGGGGGAGGGGTGCGTAGGGTGACGCTGCGATGTGATGGCGGTCGAGGTGGGGAGACGGGGGGGCGGGGGGTCAACTGGGGGGGGGGAGGGGTGGGGGGGTCAACAGAGAGACGACAGGGTCAACTGGGGGTTAATGGGGGCAACTGGGGGTTAGTGGGGGGCAACTGGGGGTTAATGGGGGTCAGTGGGGTCAACTGGGGGTTAATGGGGGCAACTGGGGGTTAATGGGGGTCAACTGGGGGTTAGTGGGGGGCAACTGGGGGTTAATGGGGGTCACGGGTCAACTGGGGGTTAATGGGGGTCAACGGGGGGCTTATGGGGGGCAACTGGGGGTTAATGGGGGAAACTGGGGGTTAATGGGGGGCAACTGGGGGTTAATGGGGGTCAACTGGGTGTTAATGGGGGCAACTAGGGGTTACTGGGGGTCACTGGGGGTTAATGGGGGTCAACTGGGGGTTAATGGGGGTTAACAGGGGTCAATGGGGGTCAACTGGGGGTTAATGGGTGCAACTGGGGGTTAATGTGGGGCAACTGGGCCTTAATGGGGGTCAACGGGGGTCAATGGGGGTCAACTGGGGGTTAATGCGGGCAACTGGGGATTAATGGGGGTCAACGGGGGGTTAATGGGGGTCAGTGTGGTCAACTGGGGGTTAGTGGGGGCAACTGGGGGTTAATGGGGGTCAGTGGGGTCAACTGGGGGTTAATGGGGGCAACTGGGGGGTTAATGGGGGTCACTGGGATCAACTGGGGGGGTCCGTGGGGTCAACTGGGGGGGCAGTGGGGTCAACCGGGTCGTCAGAGGGGTCAACGCAGTCAACTGGGAGTCACTGGGGTCAACTGGGGGGGCAGTGGGGTCAACAGGGGGGTCAGTGGGGTCAACCTGGGGGTCACTGGGGTCAACTGGGGGGTCAGTGGGGTCAATGCAGTCAACTGGGAGTCACTGGGGTCAACTGGGGGGAGCGGAAGAGGGGAGTGCAGACGCACCCCGGGGGGTAGGGCGGGGCGCCCACCTCCATGCCGGGGGGGTCGAAGTGGACGAGCAGGAAGTGGCTGGCGACCTCCCGCATCTCGGGGTGGGCGAAGAGCGGGGCGAAGCACGAGGCGTCTGCGGGGGAGGGGCGCGGCTGAGACCGCGCCCCTCCCCCCGCCCCCGGCGCGGCGGGGCGGAGGGAGGGGCGCGGCGGGAGAGGGGGAAGGGGGCGGGACTCACGCGTGTGGCCCACGTCCGGCAGCATCAGCAGGGCGGGGCGACCGGGGCGGGGTGCGCCCTCCAGCGCCACGTGAACAGGCCCCAACGGCATCTCCAACACCGCCCCCTGCTGGCCGGGAGGACCGGACACCGGAACGGGGAGTGGTCACCGCCACACCGCCCACAGGTTCGCCCCCAAAATCTCGCGATTTCCCCCCAAATTCCCACATTTTGCCCGCCAAATCCTGCATTTTTGCCCCAAATTACCCCATTTCGCACCAAAATCCCACATTTTACACCAAAATCTAACGATTCCCCCCAAATTCCCCCATTTTGCCCACCAAATCCCGCATTTTTGCCCCAAATTCCCCCGTTTCACACCAAAATCCCACATTTTGCCCCCGAAATCCCAGGATTTCACCCCAAATTCCCACATTTTGCCCCCAAAATCCCCCATTCTTGCCCCAAATTCCCGCATTTCGCACCAAAATCCCATATTTTGCCCCCAGAATCCCGTGATTTCCCCCAAATTCCCCTGTTTCGCCCCCCAAATCCCGCATTTTTGCCCCAAATTCCCGCATTTCACACCAAAAGCCCACATTTTGCCCCAAAATCCGGAATTTCCCCAAAAATTCCCCCATTTTTGCCCCCCAAATCCCCCATTTTTCCCCCAAATTCCCGCATTTCGCACCAAAATCCCACATTTTGCTCCCAAAATCCTGTGATTTCCCCAAATTCCCCCATTTTGCCCCCCAAATCCCGCATTTTTGCCCCAAAATCCCACATTTTGCCCCAAATTCCCCCATTTCGCACCAAAATCCCACATTTTGCCCCCAAGTCCCAAATTTTGCCCCAAATTCCTACATTTCAAACCAAAATCCCACATTTTGCCCCAAAATCCCCCATTTCTGCCCCAAATTCCCCCATTTCGCACCAAAATCCCACATTTTGCTCCCAAAATGCTGTTATTTCCCCAAAATCCCCCATTTTGCCCCCAAAATTACACATTTTTGCCCCAAATTCCCACATTTCGCACCAAAATTCCCCCATTTTGCCCCAAATTCCCCCATTTCACACCAAAATCCCACATTTTGCCCCCAAAATCCCACATTTTGCCCCCAAATTCCCCCATTTGGCGGCCAAAATCCCCCATTTTTGCGTCAAATTCCTGCATTTTACACCAAAATCCCACATTTTGCCCCCCAAATCCCCCATTCTTGCTCCAAATTCCCACATTTTGCACCAAAATCCCGTGATTTCCCCCAAATTCCCCCGTTTTGCCCCCAAAATCCCCCATTCTTCCCCCAAATTCCCGCATTTCGCACCAAAATCCCACATTTTGCTCCCAAAATGCTGTGATTTCCCCAAATTCCCCCATTTTGCCCCCCAAATCCCGCATTTTTGCCCCTAATTCCCCCATTTTGCACCAAAATCCCACATTGTTGCCCCAAAATCCCGCGATTTCCCCCCAAATGCCCCCGTTTCGCCCCCAAATGCCGCATTTTTGCCCAAAATTCCCCCATTTCACACCAAAATCCCACATTTTACCCCAAAATCCCGTGATTTCCCCCAAATTCCCCCATTTTGCCCCCAAATCCCCGTTCTTGCCTCAAATTCCCGCATTTCGCACCAAATTCCCCTATTTTGCCCCCAAATCCCGCATTTTTGCCCCAAATTCCCCCATTTCGCACCAAAATTCCCACATTTTGCCCCAAATTCCCCCATTTCGCACCAAAATCCCACATTGTTGCCCCAAAATCCCGCGATTTCCCCAAATTCCCACATTTTGCCCCACAAATCCCACATTTTTGCCCAAAATTCCCACGTTTCACCCCAAAATCCCACATTTTGCCCCCAAAATCCCGGGATTTCACCCCAAATTCCCCCATTTTGCCCCCAAAATCCCCCTTCTTGCCTGAAATTCCCCCATTTCGCACCAAAATCCCACATTTTTCCCCCAAAACCTTGTGATTTCCCCCAAATTCCCCCAGTTTGCCCCCCAAATCCCGCATTTTTGCCCCAAATTCCCACATTTTACATCAAAATCCCACATTTTGACCCCAAAATTTTCACATTTTGCCCCAAATTCCCCGATTTTGCACCAAAATCCCACATTGTTGCCCCAAAATCCCGTGATTTCCGCCAAATTCCCCCGTTTCGCCCCCCAAATCCCGCATTTTTGCCCCAGATTCCCACATTTCACACGAAAAGCCCACATTTTGCCCCAAATTCCCCCATTTCGCACCAAAATCCCCCATTTTGCCCCCCAAATCCCCCATTTTTGCCCCAAATTCCCCCATTTCGCACCAAAATCCCATATTTTGCTTCCAAAATGCTGTGATTTCCCCAAATTCCCCCATTTTGCCCCCCAAATCCCCCATTTTTGCCCCAAATTTCCCCATTTCGCACCAAAATTCCCACATTTTGCCTCAAATTCCCCCATTTCGCCCCAAAATCCCACATTTTGCCCCCAAAATCCCGCATTTTACACCAAAATCCCACATTTTGCCCCAAAAATCGCACATTTTGCCCCCAAAATCCCACATTTTTGCCCCAAATTCCTGCATTTCGCACCAAAGTTCCCACATTTTGCACCAAATTCCCCCATTTTGCACCATAATTCCCACATTTTGCCCCAAATTCCTCCATTAAACACACCAAAATCCCACATTTTGCCCCCCAAGTCCCGCATTTTTGCCCCAAATTCCCCCATTTCACACCAAAATCCCACATTTTTGCCCCAAATGCCCCCATTTCACACCAAATTCCCCCATTTTGCCCCCCAAATCCCGTATTTTTGCCCCAAATTCCCCCATTTTTACCCCAAATTCCCCCATTTCGCACCAAAATTCCCGCATTTTTGCCCCAAATTACCCCATTTCGCACCAAAATCCCACATTTTACACCAAAATCTAACGATTCCCCCCAAATTCCCCCATTTTGCCCACCAAATCCCACATTTTTGCCCCAAATTCCCCCATTTCACACCAAAATCCCACATTTTGCCCCCGAAATCCCAGGATTTCACCCCAAATTCCCACATTTTGCCCCCCAAATCCCCCATTCTTGCCCCAAATTCCCGCATTTCGCACCAAAATCCCACATTTTTCCCCCAAAATCCCCCATTTTTGCCCCAAATTCCCCCATTTCGTGCCAAAATCCCACATTTTGCTCCCAAAATGCTGTGATTTCCCCAAATTCCCCCATTTTGCCCCCCAAATCTCGCATTTTTCCCCCAAATTCTCCCATTTTGCACCATAATTCCCACATTTTGCCCCAAATTCCCCCATTTCGCACCAAAATCCCACATTTTGACCCCAGGTCCCAAATTTTGCCCCAAATTCCCACATTGCAAACCAAAATCCCACATTTTGCCCCAAAATCCCCCATTTTTGCCCCCCAAATCCCCCATTCTTGCTCCAAATTCCCACATTTTGCACCAAAATCCCGTGATTTCCCCAAAATCCCCCATTTTGCCCCCAAAATTACACATTTTTGCCCCAAATTCCCCCATTTCGCACCAAAATTCCCCCATTTTGCCCCAAATTCCCCCATTTCACACCAAAATCCCACATTTTGCCCCCAAAATCCCGCAATTAACCCCCAAATTCCCCCATTTTGCGGCCAAAATCCCCCATTTTTGCCTCAAATTCCTGCATTTTACACCAAAATCCCACATTTTGCCCCCCAAATCCCCCATTCTTGCTCCAAAATCCCACATTTTGCTCCCAAAATGCTGTGATTTCCCCAAATTCCCCCATTTTGCCCCCCAAATCCCCCATTTTTGCCCCAAATTTCCCCATTTCACACCAAAATTCCCACATTTTGCCTCAAATTCCCCCATTTCGCCCCAAAATCCCACATTTTGCCCCCAAAATCCCGCATTTTACACCAAAATCCCACAATTTGCCCCAAAAATCGCACATTTTGCCCCCAAAATCCCACATTTTTGCCCCAAATTCCTGCATTTCGCACCAAAGTTCCCACATTTTGCACCAAATTCCCCCATTTTGCACCATAATTCCCACATTTTGCCCCAAATTCCTCCATTAAACACACCAAAATCCCACATTTTGCCCCCCAAGTCCCACATTTTTGCCCCAAATTCCCCCATTTCACACCAAAATCCCACATTTTTGCCCCAAATGCCCCCATTTCACACCAAATTCCCCCATTTTGCCCCCCAAATCCCGTATTTTTGCCCCAAATTCCCCCATTTTTACCCCAAATTCCCCCATTTCGCACCAAAATTCCCACATTTTTGCCCCAAATTACCCCATTTCGCACCAAAATCCCACATTTTACACCAAAATCTAACGATTCCCCCCAAATTCCCCCATTTTGCCCACCAAATCCCGCATTTTTGCCCCAAATTCCCCCATTTCACACCAAAATCCCACATTTTGCCCCCGAAATCCCAGGATTTCACCCCAAATTCCCACATTTTGCCCCCCAAATCCCCCATTCTTGCCCCAAATTCCCGCATTTCGCACCAAATTCCCACATTTTTCCCCCAAAATCCCCCATTTTTGCCCCAAATTCCCCCATTTCGTGCCAAAATCCCACATTTTGCTCCCAAAATGCTGTGATTTCCCCAAATTCCCCCATTTTGCCCCCCAAAATCTCGCATTTTTCCCCCAAATTCTCCCATTTTGCACCATAATTCCCACATTTTGCCCCAAATTCCCCCATTTCGCACCAAAATCCCACATTTTGCCCCCAAGTCCCAAATTTTGCCCCAAATTCCCACATTTCAAACCAAAATCCCACATTTTGCCCCAAAATCCCCCATTTTTGCCCCCCAAATCCCCCATTCTTGCTCCAAATTCCCACATTTTGCACCAAAATCCCGTGATTTCCCCAAAATCCCCCATTTTGCCCCCAAAATTACACATTTTTGCCCCAAATTCCCCCATTTCGCACCAAAATTCCCCCATTTTGCCCCAAATTCCCCCATTTCACACCAAAATCCCACATTTTGCCCCCAAAATCCCGCAATTAACCCCCAAATTCCCCCATTTTGCGGCCAAAATCCCCCATTTTTGCCTCAAATTCCTGCATTTTACACCAAAATCCCACATTTTGCCCCCCAAATCCCCCATTCTTGCTCCAAAATCCCACATTTTGCTCCCAAAATGCTGTGATTTCCCCAAATTCCCCCATTTTGCCCCCCAAATCCCGCATTTTTGCCCCTAATTCCCCCATTTTGCACCAAAATCCCACATTGTTGCCCCAAAATCCCGCGATTTCCCCCCAAATTCCCCCGTTTCGCCCCCAAATGCCGCATTTTTACCCAAAATTCCCCCATTTCACACCAAAATCCCACATTTTACCCCAAAATCCCGTGATTTCCCCCAAATTCCCCCATTTTGCCCCCAAATCCCCGTTCTTGCCTCAAATTCCCGCATTTCGCACCAAATTCCCCTATTTTGCCCCCAAATCCCGCATTTTTGCCCCAAATTCCCCCATTTCGCACCAAAATTCCCACATTTTGCCCCAAATTCCCCCATTTCGCACCAAAATCCCACATTGTTGCCCCAAAATCCCGCGATTTGCCCAAATTCCCACATTTTGCCCCACAAATCCCACATTTTTGCCCAAAATTCCCACGTTTCACCCCAAAATCCCACATTTTGCCCCCAAAATCCCGGGATTTCACCCCAAATTCCCCCATTTTGCCCCCAAAATCCCCCTTCTTGCCTGAAATTCCCCCATTTCGCACCAAAATCCCACATTTTTCCCCCAAAACCTTGTGATTTCCCCCAAATTCCCCCAGTTTGCCCCCCAAATCCCGCATTTTTGCCCCAGATTCCCACATTTCACACCAAAAGCCCACATTTTGCCCCAAATTCCCCCATTTCGCACCAAAATCCCCCATTTTGCCCCCCAAATCCCCCATTTTTGCCCCAAATTCCCCCATTTCGCACCAAAATCCCATATTTTGCTTCCAAAATGCTGTGATTTCCCCAAATTCCCCCATTTTGCCCCCCAAATCCCCCATTTTTGCCCCAAATTTCCCCATTTCGCACCAAAATTCCCACATTTTGCCTCAAATTCCCCCATTTCGCCCCAAAATCCCACATTTTGCCCCCAAAATCCCGCATTTTACACCAAAATCCCACATTTTGCCCCAAAAATCGCACATTTTGCCCCCAAAATCCCACATTTTTGCCCCAAATTCCTGCATTTCGCACCAAAGTTCCCACATTTTGCACCAAATTCCCCCATTTTGCACCATAATTCCCACATTTTGCCCCAAATTCCTCCATTAAACACACCAAAATCCCACATTTTGCCCCCCAAGTCCCACATTTTTGCCCCAAATTCCCCCATTTCACACCAAAATCCCACATTTTTGCCCCAAATGCCCCCATTTCACACCAAATTCCCCCATTTTGCCCCCCAAATCCCGTATTTTTGCCCCAAATTACCCCATTTCGCACCAAAATCCCACATTTTACACCAAAATCTAACGATTCCCCCCAAATTCCCCCATTTTGCCCACCAAATCCCGCATTTTTGCCCCAAATTCCCCCATTTCACACCAAAATCCCACATTTTGCCCCCGAAATCCCAGGATTTCACCCCAAATTCCCACATTTTGCCCCCCAAATCCCCCATTCTTGCCCCAAATTCCCGCATTTCGCACCAAATTCCCACATTTTTCCCCCAAAATCCCCCATTTTTGCCCCAAATTCCCCCATTTCGTGCCAAAATCCCACATTTTGCTCCCAAAATGCTGTGATTTCCCCAAATTCCCCCATTTTGCCCCCCAAAATCTCGCATTTTTCCCCCAAATTCTCCCATTTTGCACCATAATTCCCACATTTTGCCCCAAATTCCCCCATTTCGCACCAAAATCCCACATTTTGCCCCCAAGTCCCAAATTTTGCCCCAAATTCCCACATTTCAAACCAAAATCCCACATTTTGCCCCAAAATCCCCCATTTTTGCCCCCCAAATCCCCCATTCTTGCTCCAAATTCCCACATTTTGCACCAAAATCCCGTGATTTCCCCAAAATCCCCCATTTTGCCCCCAAAATTACACATTTTTGCCCCAAATTCCCCCATTTCGCACCAAAATTCCCCCATTTTGCCCCAAATTCCCCCATTTCACACCAAAATCCCACATTTTGCCCCCAAAATCCCGCAATTAACCCCCAAATTCCCCCATTTTGCGGCCAAAATCCCCCATTTTTGCCTCAAATTCCTGCATTTTACACCAAAATCCCACATTTTGCCCCCCAAATCCCCCATTCTTGCTCCAAAATCCCACATTTTGCTCCCAAAATGCTGTGATTTCCCCAAATTCCCCCATTTTGCCCCCCAAATCCCGCATTTTTGCCCCTAATTCCCCCATTTTGCACCAAAATCCCACATTGTTGCCCCAAAATCCCGCGATTTCCCCCCAAATTCCCCCGTTTCGCCCCCAAATGCCGCATTTTTACCCAAAATTCCCCCATTTCACACCAAAATCCCACATTTTACCCCAAAATCCCGTGATTTCCCCCAAATTCCCCCATTTTGCCCCCAAATCCCCCGTTCTTGCCTCAAATTCCCGCATTTCGCACCAAATTCCCCTATTTTGCCCCCAAATCCCGCATTTTTGCCCCAAATTCCCCCATTTCGCACCAAAATTCCCACATTTTGCCCCAAATTCCCCCATTTCGCACCAAAATCCCACATTGTTGCCCCAAAATCCCGCGATTTGCCCAAATTCCCACATTTTGCCCCACAAATCCCACATTTTTGCCCAAAATTCCCACGTTTCACCCCAAAATCCCACATTTTGCCCCCAAAATCCCGGGATTTCACCCCAAATTCCCCCATTTTGCCCCCAAAATCCCCCTTCTTGCCTGAAATTCCCCCATTTCGCACCAAAATCCCACATTTTTCCCCCAAAACCTTGTGATTTCCCCCAAATTCCCCCAGTTTGCCCCCCAAATCCCGCATTTTTGCCCCAGATTCCCACATTTCACACCAAAAGCCCACATTTTGCCCCAAATTCCCCCATTTCGCACCAAAATCCCCCATTTTGCCCCCCAAATCCCCCATTTTTGCCCCAAATTCCCCCATTTCGCACCAAAATCCCATATTTTGCTTCCAAAATGCTGTGATTTCCCCAAATTCCCCCATTTTGCCCCCCAAATCCCCCATTTTTGCCCCAAATTTCCCCATTTCGCACCAAAATTCCCACATTTTGCCTCAAATTCCCCCATTTCGCCCCAAAATCCCACATTTTGCCCCCAAAATCCCGCATTTTACACCAAAATCCCACATTTTGCCCCAAAAATCGCACATTTTGCCCCCAAAATCCCACATTTTTGCCCCAAATTCCTGCATTTCGCACCAAAGTTCCCACATTTTGCACCAAATTCCCCCATTTTGCACCATAATTCCCACATTTTGCCCCAAATTCCTCCATTAAACACACCAAAATCCCACATTTTGCCCCCCAAGTCCCACATTTTTGCCCCAAATTCCCCCATTTCACACCAAAATCCCACATTTTTGCCCCAAATGCCCCCATTTCACACCAAATTCCCCCATTTTGCCCCCCAAATCCCGTATTTTTGCCCCAAATTACCCCATTTCGCACCAAAATCCCACATTTTACACCAAAATCTAACGATTCCCCCCAAATTCCCCCATTTTGCCCACCAAATCCCGCATTTTTGCCCCAAATTCCCCCATTTCACACCAAAATCCCACATTTTGCCCCCGAAATCCCAGGATTTCACCCCAAATTCCCACATTTTGCCCCCCAAATCCCCCATTCTTGCCCCAAATTCCCGCATTTCGCACCAAATTCCCACATTTTTCCCCCAAAATCCCCCATTTTTGCCCCAAATTCCCCCATTTCGTGCCAAAATCCCACATTTTGCTCCCAAAATGCTGTGATTTCCCCAAATTCCCCCATTTTGCCCCCCAAATCTCACATTTTTCCCCCAAATTCTCCATTTTGCACCATAATTCCCACATTTTGCCCCAAATTCCCCCATTTCGCACCAAAATCCCACATTTTGCCCCCAAGTCCCAAATTTTGCCCCAAATTCCCACATTTCAAACCAAAATCCCACATTTTGCCCCAAAATCCCCCATTTTTGCCCCCCAAATCCCCCATTCTTGCTCCAAATTCCCACATTTTGCACCAAAATCCCGTGATTTCCCCAAAATCCCCCATTTTGCCCCCAAAATTACACATTTTTGCCCCAAATTCCCCCATTTCGCACCAAAATTCCCCCATTTTGCCCCAAATTCCCCCATTTCACACCAAAATCCCACATTTTGCCCCCAAAATCCCGCAATTAACCCCCAAATTCCCCCATTTTGCGGCCAAAATCCCCCATTTTTGCCTCAAATTCCTGCATTTTACACCAAAATCCCACATTTTGCCCCCCAAATCCCCCATTCTTGCTCCAAAATCCCACATTTTGCTCCCAAAATGCTGTGATTTCCCCAAATTCCCCCGTTTCGCCCCCCAAATCCCGCATTTTTGCCCCAAATTCCCCCATTTCGCACCAAAATTCCCACATTTTGCCCCAAATTCCCCCATTTCGCACCAAAATCCCACATTTTGCCCCAATATCCCACATTTTACACGAAAATCCCGCATTTTTGCCCCCAAAATTCCGCATTTTTGCCCCAAATTCCCGCATTTCACACCAAAATCCAACATTTTGCCCCCCAAATCCTGTGATTTCCCCACAAATTCCCCCATTTTCCCCCAAAATCCCGCATTTTTGCCCCAAATTCCCGCATTTTTGCCCAAAATTCCCACATTTCACACCAAAATCGCACATTTTGCCCCCAAAATCCCGGGATTTCACCCCAAATTCCCCCATTTTGCCCCCCAAATCCCCCATTCTTGCCCCAAATTCCCCCATTTTGCACCAAAATCCCACATTGTTGCCCCAAAATCCCGCGATTTCCCCCCAAATTCCCCCGTTTCGCCCCCAAATGCCGCATTTTTGCCCAAAATTCCCACATTTCACACCAAAATCCCACATTTTTCCCCCAAAATCCTGGAATTTCACCCCAAATTCCCATATTTTGCCCCCCGAATCCCCCATTTTTGCCCCAAATTCCCGCATTTCGCACCAAAATCCCACATTTTGCTCCCAAAATCCTGTGATTTCCCCAAATTCCCCCATTTTGCCCCCAAAATCCCACATTTTTGCCCCAAATTCCCGCATTTCGCACGAAAATCCGACATTTTGCTCCCAAAACCCTGTGGTTTCCCCAAATTCCCCCATTTTGCCCCCCAAATCCCGCATTTTTGCTCCAAATTCCCGCATTTTTGCCCCAAATTCCCCCATTTCACACCAAAATCCCACATTTTGCCCCCAAAATCCCGCAATTTCACCCCAAATTCCCCCATTTTGCCCCCCAAATCCCCCATTTTTGCCCCAAATTCCCCCATTTTACACCAAAATCCCACATTTTGCCCCCAAAATCCCCCATTTTTCCCCCAAATTCCCGCATTTTTGCCCCCCAAATCCCGCATTTTTGCCCCAAATTCCCCCATTTCGCACCAAAATTCCCACATTTTGCCCCAAATTCCCCCATTTCGCACCAAAATCCCACATTGTTGCCCCCAAATCCCGTGATTTCCCCCAAATTCCCCCGTTTCGCCCCCCAAATCCTGCATTTTTGCCCCAAATTCCCGCATTTTTGCCCCAAATTCCCCCATTTTGCACCAAAATCCCCCATTTTTGCCCCAAATTCCCGCATTTCGCACCAAAATCCTACATTTTGCTCCCAAAATGCTGTAATTTCCCCAAATTCCCCCATTTTGCCCCCAAAATCCCCGCATTTTTGCCCCAAATTCCCCCATTTCGCACCAAAATTCCCACATTTTGCCCCAAATTCCCCCATTTCGCACCAAAATCCCACATTCTGCCCCCAAAATCCCACATTTTACACCAAAATCCCCCATTTTGCCCCCCAAATCCCCCATTTTTGCCCCAAATTTCCGCATTTCGCACCAAAATCCGACATTTTGCTCCCAAAATGCTGATTTCTCCAAATTCCCCCATTTTTGCCCCCCAAATCCCGCATTTTTGCCCCAAATTCCCCTATTTCGCACCAAAATTCCCACATTTTGCCCCAAATTCCCCCATTTCGCACCAAAATCCCACATTGTTGCCCCAAAATCCCGCGATTTCCCCCCAAATTCCACCGTTTCGCCCCCAAATGCCGCATTTTTGCCCAAAATTCCCACATTTCACACCAAAATCCCACATTTTGCCCCCCAAATCCTGGGACTTCACCCCAAATTCCCACATTTTGCCCCCAAAATCCCCCATTTTGCCCCCCAAATCCCGCATTTTTGCCCCAAATTCCCGCATGTTTGCCCCAAATTCCCACATTTTACACCAAAATTCCCACATTTTGCCCCAAATTCCCCCATTTCACAACAAAATCCCACATTTTGCCCCCAAAATCTCACATTTTACACCAAAATCCCACATTTTGCCCCCAAAATCCCCCATTTTGCCCCCAAATTTCCGCATTTCGCACCAAAATCCGACATTTTGCTCCCAAAACCCTGTGGTTTCCCCAAATTCCCCCATTTTGCCCCCCAAATCCCGCATTTTTGCCCCAAATTCCCCCATTTTGCACCAAAATCCCACATTTTGCCCCCCAAATCCCGGGATTTCACCCCAAATTCCCACATTTTGCCCCCAAAATCCCCCATTCTTGCCCCAAATTCCCGCATTTCGCACCAAAATCCCACATTTTGCTCCCAAAATGCTGTGATTTCCCCAAATTCCCCCATTTTGCCCCCCAAATCTCGCATTTTTGCCCCAAATTCCCCCATTTTGCACCATAATTCCCACATTTTGCCCCAAATTCCCCCATTTCGCACCAAAATCCCACATTGTTGCCCCAAAATCCCGCGATTTCGCCCCAAATTCCCCCGTTTCGCCCCCAAATGCCGCATTTTTGCCCCAAATTCCCACATTTCGCACCAAAATCCCACATTTTGCTCCAAAATCCTGGGATTTCACCCCAAATTCCCACATTTTGCCCCCAAAATCCCCCATTTTAGCCCCAAATCCCGCATTTTTGCCCCAAATCCCGCTTTTTTGCCCCGAATTCCCCCATTTTTCACCAAAATCCCACATTTTGCCCCCAAAATCCTGCAATTTCCCCCCAAATTCCCCCATTTTGCCCCCAAAATCCCCCATTTTTGCCCCAAATTCCCCCATTTCGCACCAAAATCCCACATTGTTGCCCCAAAATCCCGCTATTTCCTCCCAAATTCCCCCGTTTTGCCCCCAAATGCCGCATTTTTGCCCAAAATTCCCACATTTCACACCAAAATCGCATATTTTGCCCCCAAAATCCCGGGATTTCACCACAAATTCCCCCATTTTGCCCCCCAAATCCCCCATTCTTGCACCAAAATCCCCCATTTCGCACCAAAATCCGACATTTTGCTCCCAAAATCCCATGATTTCCCCCAAATTCCCCCATTTTGCCCCCAAAATCCCCCATTTTGCACCAAAATCCCACATTTTGCTCCCAAAACCCTGTGATTTCCCCAAATTCCCCCATTTTGCCCCCCAAATCCCCCATTTTTCCCCCAAATTCCCGCATTTTGCACCAAAATCCCACATTTTGCTCCCAAAACCCACATTGTTGCCCCAAATTCCCCCATTTTGCCCCCCAAATCCCGCATTTTTGCCCCAAATTCCCGCATTTTTGCCCCAAATTCCCCCATTTCACACCAAAATCCCACATTTTGCCCCCAAAATCCCGCAATTTCCCCCCAAATTCCCCCATTTTGCCCCCAAATCCCCCATTCTGGCCCCAAATTCCCGCATTTCGCACCAAAATCCCACATTTTGCCCCCAAAATCTCGTGATTTCCCCCAAATTCCCCCGTTTCGCCCCAAAATCCCGCATTTTTGCCCCAAATTCCCGCATTTTTGCCCCAAATTCCCACATTTTACACCAGAATTCCCCCATTTTGCCCCAAATTCCCCCATTTTGAACCAAAATCCCACATTGTTGCCCCAAAAGCCCACAATTTCCCCCCAAATTCCCCCGTTTCGCCCCCCAAATGCAGCATTTTTGCCCCAAATTCCCCCATTTCGCACCAAAATTCCCACATTTTGCCCCAAATTCCCCCATTTCGCACCAAAATCCCACATTTTGCCCCAAAATCCCACATTTTACACGAAAATCCCGCATTTTTGCCCCCAAAATTCCGCATTTTTGCCCCAAATTCCCGCATTTCACACCAAAATCCGACATTTTGCCCCCCAAATCCTGTGATTTCCCCCCAAATTCCCCCATTTTCCCCCAAAATCCCGCATTTTTGCCCCAAATTCCCGCATTTTTGCCCCAAATTCCCCCATTTCACACCAAAATCCCACATTTTGCCCCCAAAATCCCGGGATTTCACCCCAAATTCCCACATTTTGCCCCCAAAATCCCCCATTCTTGCCCCAAATTCCCCCATTTTGCACCAAAATCCCACATTTTGCTCCCAAAATGCTGTGATTTCCCTAAATTCCCCCATTTTGCCCCCCAAATCCCGCATTTTTGCCCCAAATTCCCCATTTCGCACCAAAATTCCCACATTTTGCCCCAAATTCCCCCATTTTGCACCAAAATCCCACATTGTTGCCCCAAAATCCCGCGATTTCCCCCTAAATTCCCCCGTTTCGCCCCCAAATGCCGCATTTTTGCCCAAAATTCCCACATTTCACACCAAAATCCCACATTTTGCTCCCAAAATCCTGTGATTTCTTCAAATTCCCCCATTTTCCCCCCAAAATCCCGCATTTTTGCCCCAAATTCCCACATTTCGCACCAAAATCCCACATTTTGCTCCCAAAACCCTGTGGTTTCCCCAAATTCCCCCATTTTGCCCCCCAAATCCCGCATTTTTGCCCCAAATTCCCGCATTTTTGCCCCAAATTCCCCCATTTCACACCAAAATCCCACATTTTGCCCCCAAAATCCCGTGATTTCCCCCAAATTCCCCCGTTTCGCCCCAAAATCCCGCATTTTTGCCCCAAATTCCCGCATTTTTGCCCCAAATTCCCACATTTTACACCAGAATTCCCCCATTTTGCCCCAAATTCCCCCATTTTGAACCAAAATCCCACATTGTTGCCCCAAAAGCCCACAATTTCCCCCCAAATTCCCCCGTTTCGCCCCCCAAATCCCGCATTTTTGCCCCAAATTCCCCCATTTCGCACCAAAATTCCCACATTTTGCCCCAAATTCCCCCATTTCGCACCAAAATCCCACATTTTGCCCCAATATCCCACATTTTACACGAAAATCCCGCATTTTTGCCCCCAAAATTCCGCATTTTTGCCCCAAATTCCCGCATTTCACACCAAAATCCGACATTTTGCCCCCCAAATCCTGTGATTTCCCCACAAATTCCCCCATTTTCCCCCAAAATCCCGCATTTTTGCCCCAAATTCCCGCATTTTTGCCCAAAATTCCCACATTTCACACCAAAATCGCACATTTTGCCCCCAAAATCCCGGGATTTCACCCCAAATTCCCCCATTTTGCCCCCCAAATCCCCCATTCTTGCCCCAAATTCCCCCATTTTGCACCAAAATCCCACATTGTTGCCCCAAAATCCCGCGATTTCCCCCCAAATTCCCCCGTTTCGCCCCCAAATGCCGCATTTTTGCCCAAAATTCCCACATTTCACACCAAAATCCCACATTTTTCCCCCAAAATCCTGGAATTTCACCCCAAATTCCCATATTTTGCCCCCCGAATCCCCCATTTTTGCCCCAAATTCCCGCATTTCGCACCAAAATCCCACATTTTGCTCCCAAAATCCTGTGATTTCCCCAAATTCCCCCATTTTGCCCCCAAAATCCCACATTTTTGCCCCAAATTCCCGCATTTCGCACCAAAATCCGACATTTTGCTCCCAAAACCCTGTGGTTTCCCCAAATTCCCCCATTTTGCCCCCCAAATCCCGCATTTTTGCTCCAAATTCCCGCATTTTTGCCCCAAATTCCCCCATTTCACACCAAAATCCCACATTTTGCCCCCAAAATCCCGCAATTTCACCCCAAATTCCCCCATTTTGCCCCCCAAATCCCCCACTTTTGCCCCAAATTCCCCCATTTTACACCAAAATCCCACATTTTGCCCCCAAAATCCCCCATTTTTCCCCCAAATTCCCGCATTTTTGCCCCCCAAATCCCGCATTTTTGCCCCAAATTCCCCCATTTCGCACCAAAATTCCCACATTTGGCCCCAAATTCCCCCATTTCGCACCAAAATCCCACATTGTTGCCCCCAAATCCCGTGATTTCCCCCAAATTCCCCCGTTTCGCCCCCCAAATCCTGCATTTTTGCCCCAAATTCCCCCATTTTTGCCCCAAATTCCCCCATTTTGCACCAAAATCCCCCATTTTTGCCCCAAATTCCCGCATTTCGCACCAAAATCCTACATTTTGCTCCCAAAATGCTGTAATTTCCCCAAATTCCCCCATTTTGCCCCCAAAATCCCCGCATTTTTGCCCCAAATTCCCCCATTTCGCACCAAAATTCCCACATTTTGCCCCAAATTCCCCCATTTCGCACCAAAATCCCACATTCTGCCCCCAAAATCCCACATTTTACACCAAAATCCCCCATTTTGCCCCCCAAATCCCCCATTTTTGCCCCAAATTTCCGCATTTCGCACCAAAATCCGACATTTTGCTCCCAAAATGCTGATTTCTCCAAATTCCCCCATTTTTGCCCCCCAAATCCCGCATTTTTGCCCCAAATTCCCCTATTTCGCACCAAAATTCCCACATTTTGCCCCAAATTCCCCCATTTCGCACCAAAATCCCACATTGTTGCCCCAAAATCCCGCGATTTCCCCCCAAATTCCCCCGTTTCGCCCCCAAATGCCGCATTTTTGCCCAAAATTCCCACATTTCACACCAAAATCCCACATTTTGCCCCCCAAATCCTGGGACTTCACCCCAAATTCCCACATTTTGCCCCCAAAATCCCCCATTTTGCCCCCCAAATCCCGCATTTTTGCCCCAAATTCCCGCATGTTTGCCCCAAATTCCCACATTTTACACCAAAATTCCCACATTTTGCCCCAAATTCCCCCATTTCACAACAAAATCCCACATTTTGCCCCCAAAATCTCACATTTTACACCAAAATCCCACATTTTGCCCCCAAAATCCCCCATTTTGCCCCCAAATTTCCGCATTTCGCACCAAAATCCGACATTTTGCTCCCAAAACCCCGTGGTTTCCCCAAATTCCCCCATTTTGCCCCCCAAATCCCGCATTTTTGCCCCAAATTCCCCCATTTTGCACCAAAATCCCACATTTTGCCCCCCAAATCCCGGGATTTCACCCCAAATTCCCACATTTTGCCCCCAAAATCCCCCATTCTTGCCCCAAATTCCCGCATTTCGCACCAAAATCCCACATTTTGCTCCCAAAATGCTGTGATTTCCCCAAATTCCCCCATTTTGCCCCCCAAATCTCGCATTTTTGCCCCAAATTCCCCCATTTTGCACCATAATTCCCACATTTTGCCCCAAATTCCCCCATTTCGCACCAAAATCCCACATTGTTGCCCCAAAATCCCGCGATTTCGCCCCAAATTCCCCCGTTTCGCCCCCAAATGCCGCATTTTTGCCCCAAATTCCCACATTTCGCACCAAAATCCCACATTTTGCTCCAAAATCCTGGGATTTCACCCCAAATTCCCACATTTTGCCCCCAAAATCCCCCATTTTAGCCCCAAATCCCGCATTTTTGCCCCAAATCCCGCTTTTTTGCCCCGAATTCCCCCATTTTTCACCAAAATCCCACATTTTGCCCCCAAAATCCTGCAATTTCCCCCCAAATTCCCCCATTTTGCCCCCAAAATCCCCCATTTTTGCCCCAAATTCCCCCATTTCGCACCAAAATCCCACATTGTTGCCCCAAAATCCCGCTATTTCCTCCCAAATTCCCCCGTTTTGCCCCCAAATGCCGCATTTTTGCCCAAAATTCCCACATTTCACACCAAAATCGCATATTTTGCCCCCAAAATCCCGTGATTTCCCCCAAATTCCCCCATTTTGCCCCCAAAATCCCCCATTTCGCACCAAAATCCCACATTTTGCTCCCAAAACCCTGTGATTTCCCCAAATTCCCCCATTTTGCCCCCCAAATCCCCCATTTTTCCCCCAAATTCCCGCATTTTGCACCAAAATCCCACATTTTGCTCCCAAAACCCACATTGTTGCCCCAAATTCCCCCATTTTGCCCCCCAAATCCCGCATTTTTGCCCCAAATTCCCGCATTTTTGCCCCAAATTCCCCCATTTCACACCAAAATCCCACATTTTGCCCCCAAAATCCCGCAATTTCCCCCCAAATTCCCCCATTTTGCCCCCAAATCCCCCATTCTGGCCCCAAATTCCCGCATTTCGCACCAAAATCCCACATTTTGCCCCCAAAATCCCGTGATTTCCCCCAAATTCCCCCGTTTCGCCCCAAAATCCCGCATTTTTGCCCCAAATTCCCGCATTTTTGCCCCAAATTCCCACATTTTACACCAGAATTCCCACATTTTGCCCCAAATTCCCGCATTTTTGCCCCAAATTCCCACATTTTACACCAGAATTCCCACATTTTGCCCCAAATTCCCCCGTTTCGCCCCCAAATGCCGCATTTTTGCCCAAAATTCCCACATTTCACACCAAAATCCCACATTTTGCCCCCAAAATCCTGGAATTTCACCCCAAATTCCCCCATTTTGCCCCCCGAATCCCCCATTCTTGCCCCAAATTCCCGCATTTCGCACCAAAATCCCACATTTTGCCCCCAAAATCCCGTGATTTCCCCCAAATTCCCCCGTGTCGCCCCCAAATGCCGCATTTTTGCCCCAAATTCCCGCATTTTTGCCCCAAATTCCCACATTTTACACCAGAATTCCCACATTTTGCCCCAAATTCCCCCATTTCGCACCAAAATCCCACATTGTTGCCCCAAAAGCCCACAATTTCCCCCCAAATTCCCCCGTTTCGCCCCCCAAATGCAGCATTTTTGCCCCAAATTCCCCCATTTCGCACCAAAATTCCCACATTTTGCCCCAAATTCCCCCATTTCGCACCAAAATCCCACATTTTGCCCCAAAATCCCACATTTTCGCACCAAAATCCCGCATTTTTGCCCCCAAAATTCCGCATTTTTACCCCAAATTCCCGCACTTCACACCAAAATCCGACATTTTGCCCCCCAAATCCTGCGATTTCCCCCCAAATTCCCCCATTTTCCCCCAAAATCCCGCATTTTTACCCCAAATTCCCGCATTTTTGCCCCAAATTCCCCCATTTCGCACCAAAATCCCACATTTTGCCCCCAAAATCCCGCAATTTCACCCCAAATTCCCCCATTTTGCCCCCAAAATCCCACATTTTTGCCCCAAATTCCCGCATTTTACACCAAAATCCCCCATTTTGCCCCCAAAATCCCCCATTTTTCCCCCAAATTCCCACATTTTTGCCCCCCAAATCCCGCATTTTTGCCCCAAATTCCCGCTTTTTTGCCCCAAATCCCGCATTTTTGCCCCAAATTCCCCCATTTCGCACCAAAATCCCACATTTTGCTCCCAAAACCCTGTGATTTCCCCAAATTCCCCCATTTTGCCCCCCAAATCCCGCATTTTTGCCCCAAATTCCCCTATTTCGCACCAAAATTCCCACATTTTGCCCCAAATTCCCCCATTTCGCACCAAAATCCCACATTGTTGCCCCAAAATCCCGCGATTTCCCCCCAAATTCCACCGTTTCGCCCCCAAATGCCGCATTTTTGCCCAAAATTCCCACATTTCACACGAAAATCCCACATTTTGCTCCCAAAATCCCGGACTTTCACCCCAAATTCCCACATTTTGCCCCCAAAATCCCGCATTTTGGCCCCAAATCCCGCTTTTTTGCCCCAAATTCCCCCATTTTTCACCAAAATCCCAAATTTTGCCCCAAAATCCCGTGATTTCCCCCAAAATCCCACATTTTGCCCCCAAAATCCCCCATTTTTGCCCCAAATTCCCCCATTTCGCACCAAAATCCCACATTTTGCTCCCAAAACCCTGTGATTTCCCCAAATTCCCCCATTTTACCCCCCAAATCCCTCATTTTTGCCCCAAATTCTTCCATTTTTGCCCCAAATTCCCCCATTTCGCACCAAAATCCCACATTTTGCCCCAAATTCCCCCATTTTGCACCAAAATCCCACATTGTTGCCCCAAAATCCCGCGATTTCCCCCCAAATTCCCCCGTTTCGCCCCCAAATGCCGCATTTTTGCCCAAAATTCCCACATTTCACACCAAAATCCCACATTTTGCTCCCAAAATCCTGTGATTTCTTCAAATTCCCCCATTTTCCCCCCAAAATCCCGCATTTTTGCCCCAAATTCCCACATTTCGCACCAAAATCCCACATTTTGCTCCCAAAACCCTGTGGTTTCCCCAAATTCCCCCATTTTGCCCCCCAAATCCCGCATTTTTGCTCCAAATTCCCGCATTTTTGCCCCAAATTCCCCCATTTCACACCAAAATCCCACATTTTGCCCCCAAAATCCCGCAATTTCACCCCAAATTCCCGCATTTTTGCCCCCCAAATCCCGCATTTTTGCCCCAAATTCCCCCATTTCGCACCAAAATTCCCACATTTTGCCCCAAATTCCCCCATTTCGCACCAAAATCCCACATTGTTGCCCCCAAATCCCGTGATTTCCCACAAATTCCCCCGTTTCGCCCCCCAAATCCTGCATTTTTGCCCCAAATTCCCCCATTTTTGCCCCAAATTCCCCCATTTTGCACCAAAATCCCCCAATTTTGCCCCAAATTCCCGCATTTCGCACCAAAATCCTACATTTTGCTCCCAAAATGCTGTAATTTCCCCAAATTCCCCCATTTTGCCCCCAAAATCCCCCATTTTTGCCCCAAATTCCCGCATTTTTGCCCCAAATTCCCCCATTTCGCACCAAAATTCCCACATTTTGCCCCAAATTCCCCCATTTCGCACCAAAATCCCACATTCTGCCCCCAAAATCCCACAGTTTACACCAAAATCCCCCATTTTGCCCCCCAAATCCCCCATTTTTGCCCCAAATTCCCCCATTTCGCACCAAAATCCGACATTTTGCCCCCAAAATCCCGCGATTTCCCCCCAAATTCCCCCGTTTCACCCCCAAATGCCGCATTTTTCCCCAAAATTCCCACATTTTACACCAAAACCGCACATTTTGCCCCCAAAATCCCCCATTTTTCCCCCAAATTCCCGCATTTTAGCCCCAAATCCCGCTTTTTTGCCCCAAATTCCCCCATTTCGCACCAAAATCCCACATTTTGCTCCCAAAACCCTGTGATTTCCCCAAATTCCCCCATTTTGCCCCCCAAATCCCCCATTTTTGCCCCAAATTCCCCCATTTTGCACCAAAATTCCCACATTTTGCCCCAAATTCCCCCATTTCACACCAAAATCCCACATTTTGCCCCCCAAATCCCACATTTTTGCCCCAAATTCCCCCATTTTACACCCAAATTCCACATTTTGCCCCCAAAATCCCCCATTTTTGCCCCAAATTCCCCCATTTTGCCCCCCAAATCCCCCATTCTTGCCCCAAAATCCCGCATTTTTGCCCCAAATTCCCCCATTTCACACCAAAATCCCACATTTTGCCCCCAAAATCCCGCAATTTCCCCCCAAATTCCCCCATTTTGCCCCCAAAATCCCACATTTTTGCCCCAAATTCCCGCATTTTACACCAAAATCCCACTTTTTACACCAAAATCCCCCATTTTTCCCCCAAATTCCCGCATTTTTGCCCCCCAAATCCCACATTTTTGCCCCAAATTCCCCCATTTCGCACCAAAATTCCCACATTTTGCCCCAAATTCCCCCAGTTCGCACCAAAATCCCACATTGTTTCCCCAAAATCCCGCGATTTCCCCCCAAATTCCCCCGTTTCGCCCCCAAATGCCGCATTTTTGCCCAAAATTCCCACATTTCACACCAAAATCCCACATTTTGCCCCCAAAATCCTGGAATTTCACCCCAAATTCCCCCATTTTGCCCCCCGAATCCCCCATTCTTGCCCCAAATTCCCGCATTTCGCACCAAAATCCCACATTTTGCCCCCAAAATCCCGTGATTTCCCCCAAATTCCCCCGTGTCGCCCCCAAATGCCGCATTTTTGCCCCAAATTCCCGCATTTTTGCCCCAAATTCCCACATTTTACACCAGAATTCCCACATTTTGCCCCAAATTCCCCCATTTCGCACCAAAATCCCACATTGTTGCCCCAAAAGCCCACAATTTCCCCCCAAATTCCCCCGTTTCGCCCCCCAAATGCAGCATTTTTGCCCCAAATTCCCCCATTTCGCACCAAAATTCCCACATTTTGCCCCAAATTCCCCCATTTCGCACCAAAATCCCACATTTTGCCCCAAAATCCCACATTTTCGCACCAAAATCCCGCATTTTTGCCCCCAAAATTCCGCATTTTTACCCCAAATTCCCGCACTTCACACCAAAATCCGACATTTTGCCCCCCAAATCCTGCGATTTCCGCCCAAATTCCCCCATTTTCCCCCAAAATCCCGCATTTTTACCCCAAATTCCCGCATTTTTGCCCCAAATTCCCCCATTTCGCACCAAAATCCCACATTTTGCCCCCAAAATCCCGCAATTTCACCCCAAATTCCCCCATTTTGCCCCCAAAATCCCACATTTTTGCCCCAAATTCCCGCATTTTACACCAAAATCCCCCATTTTGCCCCCAAAATCCCCCATTTTTCCCCCAAATTCCCACATTTTTGCCCCCCAAATCCCGCATTTTTGCCCCAAATTCCCGCTTTTTTGCCCCAAATTCCCGCATTTTTGCCCCAAATTCCCCCATTTCGCACCAAAATCCCACATTTTGCTCCCAAAACCCTGTGATTTCCCCAAATTCCCCCATTTTGCCCCCCAAATCCCGCATTTTTGCCCCAAATTCCCCTATTTCGCACCAAAATTCCCACATTTTGCCCCAAATTCCCCCATTTCGCACCAAAATCCCACATTGTTGCCCCAAAATCCCGCGATTTCCCCCCAAATTCCACCGTTTCGCCCCCAAATGCCGCATTTTTGCCCAAAATTCCCACATTTCACACGAAAATCCCACATTTTGCTCCCAAAATCCCGGACTTTCACCCCAAATTCCCACATTTTGCCCCCAAAATCCCGCATTTTGGCCCCAAATCCCGCTTTTTTGCCCCAAATTCCCCCATTTTTCACCAAAATCCCAAATTTTGCCCCAAAATCCCGTGATTTCCCCCAAAATCCCACATTTTGCCCCCAAAATCCCCCATTTTTGCCCCAAATTCCCCCATTTCGTACCAAAATCCCACATTTTGCTCCCAAAACCCTGTGATTTCCCCAAATTCCCCCATTTTACCCCCCAAATCCCTCATTTTTGCCCCAAATTCTTCCATTTTTGCCCCAAATTCCCCCATTTCGCACCAAAATCCCACATTTTGCCCCCAAAATCCAGCATTTTACACCAAAATCCCACATTTTGCCCCCAAAATCCCCCATTTTTGCCCCAAATTCCCCCATTTCACACCAAAATCCCCCATTTTTCCCCCAAATTCCCGCATTTTTGCCCCAAATTCCCGCATTTTTGCCCCAAAATCCCACATTTTGGCCCAAATTCCCCCATTTTGCCCCAAATTCCCCCATTTTTCACCAAAATCCCACATTTTGCCCCAAAATCCCGTGATTTCCCCCAAATTCCCCCATTTTGCCCCCAAAATCCCCCATTCTTGCCCCAAATTTCTGCTTTTCGCAACAAAATCCCACATTTTGCTCCCAAAACCCTGTGATTTCCCCAAATTCCCCCATTTTGCCCCAAAATCCCGCATTTTTGCCCCAAATTCCTGCTTTTTTGCCCCAAATCCCGCTTTTTTGCCCCAAATTCCCCCATTTTACCCCAAAATCCCCCATTTTTGCCCCAAATTCCCCCATTTCGCACCAAAATCCCACATTGTTGCCCCAAAATCCCGCTATTTCCTCCCAAATTCCCCCGTTTTGCCCCCAAATGCCGCATTTTTGCCCAAAATTCCCACATTTCACACCAAAATCGCATATTTTGCCCCCAAAATCCCGGGATTTCACCACAAATTCCCCCATTTTGCCCCCCAAATCCCCCATTCTTGCACCAAAATCCCCCATTTCGCACCAAAATCCGACATTTTGCTCCCAAAATCCCGTGATTTCCCCCAAATTCCCCCATTTTGCCCCCAAAATCCCCCATTTCGCACCAAAATCCCACATTTTGCTCCCAAAACCCTGTGATTTCCCCAAATTCCCCCATTTTGCCCCCCAAATCCCCCATTTTTCCCCCAAATTCCCGCATTTTGCACCAAAATCCCACATTTTGCTCCCAAAACCCACATTGTTGCCCCAAATTCCCCCATTTTGCCCCCCAAATCCCGCATTTTTGCCCCAAATTCCCGCATTTTTGCCCCAAATTCCCCCATTTCACACCAAAATCCCACATTTTGCCCCCAAAATCCCGCAATTTCCCCCCAAATTCCCCCATTTTGCCCCCAAATCCCCCATTCTGGCCCCAAATTCCCGCATTTCGCACCAAAATCCCACATTTTGCCCCCAAAATCCCGTGATTTCCCCCAAATTCCCCCGTTTCGCCCCAAAATCCCGCATTTTTGCCCCAAATTCCCGCATTTTTGCCCCAAATTCCCACATTTTACACCAGAATTCCCCCATTTTGCCCCAAATTCCCCCATTTTGAACCAAAATCCCACATTGTTGCCCCAAAAGCCCACAATTTCCCCCCAAATTCCCCCGTTTCGCCCCCCAAATGCAGCATTTTTGCCCCAAATTCCCCCATTTCGCACCAAAATTCCCACATTTTGCCCCAAATTCCCCCATTTCGCACCAAAATCCCACATTTTGCCCCAAAATCCCACATTTTACACGAAAATCCCGCATTTTTGCCCCCAAAATTCCGCATTTTTGCCCCAAATTCCCGCATTTCACACCAAAATCCGACATTTTGCCCCCCAAATCCTGTGATTTCCCCCCAAATTCCCCCATTTTCCCCCAAAATCCCGCATTTTTGCCCCAAATTCCCGCATTTTTGCCCCAAATTCCCCCATTTCACACCAAAATCCCACATTTTGCCCCCAAAATCCCGGGATTTCACCCCAAATTCCCACATTTTGCCCCCAAAATCCCCCATTCTTGCCCCAAATTCCCCCATTTTGCACCAAAATCCCACATTTTGCTCCCAAAATGCTGTGATTTCCCTAAATTCCCCCATTTTGCCCCCCAAATCCCGCATTTTTGCCCCAAATTCCCCATTTCGCACCAAAATTCCCACATTTTGCCCCAAATTCCCCCATTTTGCACCAAAATCCCACATTGTTGCCCCAAAATCCCGCTATTTCCCCCCAAATTCCCCCGTTTCGCCCCCAAATGCCGCATTTTTGCCCAAAATTCCCACATTTCACACCAAAATCCCACATTTTGCTCCCAAAATCCTGTGATTTCTTCAAATTCCCCCATTTTCCCCCCAAAATCCCGCATTTTTGCCCCAAATTCCCACATTTCGCACCAAAATCCCACATTTTGCTCCCAAAACCCTGTGGTTTCCCCAAATTCCCCCATTTTGCCCCCCAAATCCCGCATTTTTGCTCCAAATTCCCGCATTTTTGCCCCAAATTCCCCCATTTCACACCAAAATCCCACATTTTGCCCCCAAAATCCCGCAATTTCACCCCAAATTCCCGCATTTTTGCCCCCCAAATCCCGCATTTTTGCCCCAAATTCCCCCATTTCGCACCAAAATTCCCACATTTTGCCCCAAATTCCCCCATTTCGCACCAAAATCCCACATTGTTGCCCCCAAATCCCGTGATTTCCCACAAATTCCCCCGTTTCGCCCCCCAAATCCTGCATTTTTGCCCCAAATTCCCCCATTTTTGCCCCAAATTCCCCCATTTCGCACCAAAATTCCCACATTTTGCCCCAAATTCCCCCATTTCGCACCAAAATCCCACATTGTTGCCCCAAAATCCCGCGATTTCCCCCCAAATTCCACCGTTTCGCCCCCAAATGCCGCATTTTTGCCCAAAATTCCCACATTTCACACGAAAATCCCACATTTTGCTCCCAAAATCCCGGACTTTCACCCCAAATTCCCACATTTTGCCCCCAAAATCCCGCATTTTGGCCCCAAATCCCGCTTTTTTGCCCCAAATTCCCCCATTTTTCACCAAAATCCCAAATTTTGCCCCAAAATCCCGTGATTTCCCCCAAAATCCCACATTTTGCCCCCAAAATCCCCCATTTTTGCCCCAAATTCCCCCATTTCGCACCAAAATCCCACATTTTGCTCCCAAAACCCTGTGATTTCCCCAAATTCCCCCATTTTACCCCCCAAATCCCTCATTTTTGCCCCAAATTCTTCCATTTTTGCCCCAAATTCCCCCATTTCGCACCAAAATCCCACATTTTTCCCCCAAATTCCCGCATTTTTGCCCCAAATTCCCGCATTTTTGCCCCAAAATCCCACATTTTGGCCCAAATTCCCCCATTTTGCCCCAAATTCCCCCATTTTTCACCAAAATCCCACATTTTGCCCCAAAATCCCGTGATTTCCCCCAAATTCCCCCATTTTGCCCCCAAAATCCCCCATTCTTGCCCCAAATTTCTGCTTTTCGCAACAAAATCCCACATTTTGCTCCCAAAACCCTGTGATTTCCCCAAATTCCCCCATTTTGCCCCAAAATCCCGCATTTTTGCCCCAAATTCCTGCTTTTTTGCCCCAAATCCCGCTTTTTTGCCCCAAATTCCCCCATTTCACACCAAAATCCCACATTTTGCTCCCAAAACCCTGTGATTTCCCCAAATTCCCCCATTTTGCCCCCAAAATCCCCCATTTCTGCCCCAAATTCCCCCATTTCGCACCAAAATTCCCACATTTTGCCCCAAAATCCCGCTATTTCCCCCCAAATTCCACCGTTTCGCCCCCAAATGCTGCATTTTTCCCCAAAATTCCCACATTTCACACCAAAATCCCACATTTTGCTCCCAAAATGCTGTGATTTCCCCAAATTCCCCCATTTTGGCCCCCAAATCTCGCATTTTTGCTCCAAATTCCCCGATTTTGCACCATAATTCCCACATTTTGCCCCAAATTCCCCCATTAAACACACCAAAATCCCACATTTTGCCCCCCAAGTCCCCCATTTTTGCCCCAAATTCCCCCATTTCACACCAAAATCCCACATTTTGCCCCAAAATCCCACACATTTGCCCCAAATTCCCGCATTTCGCACCAAAATCCCCCATTTTGCTCCCAAAATGCTGTGATTTCCCCAAATTCCCACATTTTTGCCCCAAATTCCCACATTTTACACCAAAATTCCCGCATTTTTGCCCCAAATTCCCCCATTTCGCACCAAAATCCCACATTTTGCCCCCAAAATCCCACAATTGCCCCCCAAATTCCCCCATTTTGCCCCAAAATCCCCCATTTTTGCCCCAAATTCCCACTTTTTTGCCCCAAATCCCGCTTTTTTGCCCCAAATTCCCCCATTTCGCACCAAAATCCCACATTTTGCCCCAAAATCCCGTGATTTCCCCCAAATTCCCCCATTTTGCCCCCAAAATCCCCCATTTTTGCCCCAAATTCCCCCATTTCGCACCAAAATCCCACATTTTGCCCCCAAAATCCCGTGATTTCCCCCAAATTCCCCCGTTTCGCCCCCCAAATCCCGCATTTTTGCCCCAAATTCCCACATTTTTCCCCCAAATTCCCGCATTTCGCACCAAAATCCCACATTTTGCTCCCAAAATCCTGTGATTTCCCCAAATTCCCCCATTTTGCCCCCCAAATCCCGCATTTTTGCCCCAAATTCCCGCATTTTTGCCCCAAATTCCCACATTTCACACCAAAATTCCCACATTTTGCCCCAAATTCCCACATTTCACACCAAAAGCCCACATTTTGCCCCCAAAATCCCGCAATTTCCCCCCAAATTCCCCCATTTTGCCCCCAAAATCTCCCATTTTTGCCCCAAATTCCCGCATTTTACACCAAAATCCACATTTTGCCCCCAAAATTCCGCATTTTAGCCCCAAATTCCCACATTTCACACGAAAATCCGACATTTTGCCCCCCAAATCCTGCGATTTCCCCCAAATTCCCCCATTTTTGCCCCAAAATCCCGCATTTTTGCCCCAAATTCCCGCATTTTTGCCCCAGATTCCCCCATTTCACACCAAAATTCCCACATTTTGCCCCAATTTCCCCATTTCGCACCAAAATCCCACATTTTGCCCCCAAAATCCAGCATTTTACACCAAAATCCCACATTTTGCCCCCAAAATCCCCCATTTTTGCCCCAAATTCCCCCATTTTGCCGCAAATCCCGCATTTTTGCCCCAAATTCCCGCATTTTTGCCCCAAATTCCCACATTTTACACCAAAATTCCCACATTTTGCCCCAAATTCCCACATTTCACACCAAAATCCCACATTTTGCCCCCAAAATCCCGCAATTTCCCCCCAAATTCCCGCATTTTGCCCCCAAAATCTCACATTTTTGCCCCAAATTCCCCCATTTCACACCAAAATCCCACATTTTGCCTCCAAAATCCCGCAATTTCCCCCAAATTCCCCAATTTTGCCCCCAAAATCCCACATTTTTGCCCCAAATTCCCGCATTTTACACCAAAATCCCGCATTTTTGCCCCAAATTCCCGCATTTCGCACCAAAAGCTCACATTTTGCCCCCAAAATCCCCCATTTTTGCCCCAAATTCCCCCATTTCGCACCAAAATCCCACATTTTGCCCCCCAAGTCCCACATTTTTGCCCCAAATTCCCACATTTCACACCAAAATCCCACATTTTGCCCCCAAATCCCCCATTTTTTCCCCAAATTCCCTCATTTCGCACCAAAATCCCACATTTTGCTCCCAAAATCCTGTGATTTCCCCAAATTCCCCCATTTTGCCCCCCAAATCCTGCATTTTTGCCCCAAATTCTCGCATTTTTGCCCCAAATTCCCCCATTTCGCACCAAAATTCCCACATTTTTGCCCCAAATTCCCCCATTTCACACCAAAATCCCACATTTTGCCCCCAAAATCCCACAATTTCCCCCCAAATTCCCCCATTTTGCCCCCAAAATCCCACATTTTTGCCCCAAATTCCCGCATTTTACACCAAAATCCCACATTTTGCACCAAAATCCCCCATTTTTCACCCAAATTCACGCATTTTTGCCCCAAATCCCGCATTTTTGCACCAAATTCCCCCATTTCACACCAAAATCCCACATTTTGCCCCCGAATCCCGGGGTTTCACCCCAAATTCCCACATTTTGCCCCCAGAATCCCCCATTTTTGCCCCAAATTCCCCCATTTCGCACCAAAATCCCACATTGTTGCCCCAAAATCCCCCATTTTACACGAAAATCCCGCATTTTTGCCCCCAAAATTCCGCATTTTTGCCCCAAATTCCCGCATTTCACACCAAAATCCGACATTTTGCCCCCCAAATCCTGTGATTTCCCCCCAAATTCCCCCATTTTCCCCCAAAATCCCGCATTTTTGCCCCAAATTCCCGCATTTTTGCCCCAAATTCCCCCATTTCACACCAAAATCCCACATTTTGCCCCCAAAATCCCGGGATTTCACCCCAAATTCCCACATTTTGCCCCCAAAATCCCCCATTCTTGCCCCAAATTCCCCCATTTTGCACCAAAATCCCACATTTTGCTCCCAAAATGCTGTGATTTCCCTAAATTCCCCCATTTTGCCCCCCAAATCCCGCATTTTTGCCCCAAATTCCCCATTTCGCACCAAAATTCCCACATTTTGCCCCAAATTCCCCCATTTTGCACCAAAATCCCACATTGTTGCCCCAAAATCCCGCGATTTCCCCCCAAATTCCCCCGTTTCGCCCCCAAATGCCGCATTTTTGCCCAAAATTCCCACATTTCACACCAAAATCCCACATTTTGCTCCCAAAATCCTGTGATTTCTTCAAATTCCCCCATTTTCCCCCCAAAATCCCGCATTTTTGCCCCAAATTCCCACATTTCGCACCAAAATCCCACATTTTGCTCCCAAAACCCTGTGGTTTCCCCAAATTCCCCCATTTTGCCCCCCAAATCCCGCATTTTTGCTCCAAATTCCCGCATTTTTGCCCCAAATTCCCCCATTTCACACCAAAATCCCACATTTTGCCCCCAAAATCCCGCAATTTCACCCCAAATTCCCGCATTTTTGCCCCCCAAATCCCGCATTTTTGCCCCAAATTCCCCCATTTCGCACCAAAATCCCACATTTTGCCCCAAATTCCCCCATTTCGCACCAAAATCCCACATTGTTGCCCCCAAATCCCGTGATTTCCCACAAATTCCCCCGTTTCGCCCCCCAAATCCTGCATTTTTGCCCCAAATTCCCCCATTTTTGCCCCAAATTCCCCCATTTTGCACCAAAATCCCCCAATTTTGCCCCAAATTCCCGCATTTCGCACCAAAATCCTACATTTTGCTCCCAAAATGCTGTAATTTCCCCAAATTCCCCCATTTTGCCCCCAAAATCCCCCATTTTTGCCCCAAATTCCCGCATTTTTGCCCCAAATTCCCCCATTTCGCACCAAAATTCCCACATTTTGCCCCAAATTCCCCCATTTCGCACCAAAATCCCACATTCTGCCCCCAAAATCCCACAGTTTACACCAAAATCCCCCATTTTGCCCCCCAAATCCCCCATTTTTGCCCCAAATTCCCCCATTTCGCACCAAAATCCGACATTTTGCCCCCAAAATCCCGCGATTTCCCCCCAAATTCCCCCGTTTCACCCCCAAATGCCGCATTTTTCCCCAAAATTCCCACATTTTACACCAAAACCGCACATTTTGCCCCCAAAATCCCCCATTTTTCCCCCAAATTCCCGCATTTTAGCCCCAAATCCCGCTTTTTTGCCCCAAATTCCCCCATTTCGCACCAAAATCCCACATTTTGCTCCCAAAACCCTGTGATTTCCCCAAATTCCCCCATTTTGCCCCCCAAATCCCCCATTTTTGCCCCAAATTCCCCCATTTTGCACCAAAATTCCCACATTTTGCCCCAAATTCCCCCATTTCACACCAAAATCCCACATTTTGCCCCCCAAATCCCACATTTTTGCCCCAAATTCCCCCATTTTACACCCAAATTCCACATTTTGCCCCCAAAATCCCCCATTTTTGCCCCAAATTCCCCCATTTTGCCCCCCAAATCCCCCATTCTTGCCCCAAAATCCCGCATTTTTGCCCCAAATTCCCCCATTTCACACCAAAATCCCACATTTTGCCCCCAAAATCCCGCAATTTCCCCCCAAATTCCCCCATTTTGCCCCCAAAATCCCACATTTTTGCCCCAAATTCCCGCATTTTACACCAAAATCCCACTTTTTACACCAAAATCCCCCATTTTTCCCCCAAATTCCCGCATTTTTGCCCCCCAAATCCCGCATTTTTGCCCCAAATTCCCCCATTTCGCACCAAAATTCCCACATTTTGCCCCAAATTCCCCCAGTTCGCACCAAAATCCCACATTGTTTCCCCAAAATCCCGCGATTTCCCCCCAAATTCCCCCGTTTCGCCCCCAAATGCCGCATTTTTGCCCAAAATTCCCACATTTCACACCAAAATCCCACATTTTGCCCCCAAAATCCTGGAATTTCACCCCAAATTCCCCCATTTTGCCCCCCGAATCCCCCATTCTTGCCCCAAATTCCCGCATTTCGCACCAAAATCCCACATTTTGCCCCCAAAATCCCGTGATTTCCCCCAAATTCCCCCGTGTCGCCCCCAAATGCCGCATTTTTGCCCCAAATTCCCGCATATTTGCCCCAAATTCCCACATTTTACACCAGAATTCCCACATTTTGCCCCAAATTCCCCCATTTCGCACCAAAATCCCACATTGTTGCCCCAAAAGCCCACAATTTCCCCCCAAATTCCCCCGTTTCGCCCCCCAAATGCAGCATTTTTGCCCCAAATTCCCCCATTTCGCACCAAAATTCCCACATTTTGCCCCAAATTCCCCCATTTCGCACCAAAATCCCACATTTTGCCCCAAAATCCCACATTTTCGCACCAAAATCCCGCATTTTTGCCCCCAAAATTCCGCATTTTTACCCCAAATTCCCGCACTTCACACCAAAATCCGACATTTTGCCCCCCAAATCCTGCGATTTCCCCCCAAATTCCCCCATTTTCCCCCAAAATCCCGCATTTTTACCCCAAATTCCCGCATTTTTGCCCCAAATTCCCCCATTTCGCACCAAAATCCCACATTTTGCCCCCAAAATCCCGCAATTTCACCCCAAATTCCCCCATTTTGCCCCCAAAATCCCACATTTTTGCCCCAAATTCCCGCATTTTACACCAAAATCCCCCATTTTGCCCCCAAAATCCCCCATTTTTCCCCCAAATTCCCGCATTTTTGCCCCCCAAATCCCGCATTTTTGCCCCAAATTCCCGCTTTTTTGCCCCAAATCCCGCATTTTTGCCCCAAATTCCCCCATTTCGCACCAAAATCCCACATTTTGCTCCCAAAACCCTGTGATTTCCCCAAATTCCCCCATTTTGCCCCCCAAATCCCGCATTTTTGCCCCAAATTCCCCTATTTCGCACCAAAATTCCCACATTTTGCCCCAAATTCCCCCATTTCGCACCAAAATCCCACATTGTTGCCCCAAAATCCCGCGATTTCCCCCCAAATTCCACCGTTTCGCCCCCAAATGCCGCATTTTTGCCCAAAATTCCCACATTTCACACCAAAATCCCACATTTTGCTCCCAAAATCCCGGACTTTCACCCCAAATTCCCACATTTTGCCCCCAAAATCCCGCATTTTGGCCCCAAATCCCGCTTTTTTGCCCCAAATTCCCCCATTTTTCACCAAAATCCCAAATTTTGCCCCAAAATCCCGTGATTTCCCCCAAAATCCCACATTTTGCCCCCAAAATCCCCCATTTTTGCCCCAAATTCCCCCATTTCGCACCAAAATCCCACATTTTGCTCCCAAAACCCTGTGATTTCCCCAAATTCCCCCATTTTACCCCCCAAATCCCTCATTTTTGCCCCAAATTCTTCCATTTTTGCCCCAAATTCCCCCATTTCGCACCAAAATCCCACATTTTGCCCCCAAAATCCAGCATTTTACACCAAAATCCCACATTTTGCCCCCAAATCCCCCATTTTTGCCCCAAATTCCCCCATTTCACACCAAAATCCCCCATTTTTCCCCCAAATTCCCGCATTTTTGCCCCAAATTCCCGCATTTTTGCCCCAAAATCCCACATTTTGGCCCAAATTCCCCCATTTTGCCCCAAATTCCCCCATTTTTCACCAAAATCCCACATTTTGCCCCAAAATCCCGTGATTTCCCCCAAATTCCCCCATTTTGCCCCCAAAATCCCCCATTCTTGCCCCAAATTTCTGCTTTTCGCAACAAAATCCCACATTTTGCTCCCAAAACCCTGTGATTTCCCCAAATTCCCCCATTTTGCCCCAAAATCCCGCATTTTTGCCCCAAATTCCTGCTTTTTTGCCCCAAATCCCGCTTTTTTGCCCCAAATTCCCCCATTTCACACCAAAATCCCACATTTTGCTCCCAAAACCCTGTGATTTCCCCAAATTCCCCCATTTTGCCCCCAAAATCCCCCATTTCTGCCCCAAATTCCCCCATTTCGCACCAAAATTCCCACATTTTGCCCCAAAATCCCGCTATTTCCCCCCAAATTCCACCGTTTCGCCCCCAAATGCTGCATTTTTCCCCCAAATTCCCACATTTCACACCAAAATCCCACATTTTGCTCCCAAAATGCTGTGATTTCCCCAAATTCCCCCATTTTGGCCACCAAATCTCGCATTTTTGCTCCAAATTCCCCGATTTTGTACCATAATTCCCACATTTTGCCCCAAATTCCCCCATTAAACACACCAAAATCCCACATTTTGCCCCCCAAGTCCCACATTTTTGCCCCAAATTCCCCCATTTCACACCAAAATCCCACATTTTGCCCCAAAATCCCACACATTTGCCCCAAATTCCCGCATTTCGCACCAAAATCCCCCATTTTGCTCCCAAAATGCTGTGATTTCCCCAAATTCCCACATTTTTGCCCCAAATTCCCACATTTTACACCAAAATTCCCGCATTTTTGCCCCAAATTCCCCCATTTCGCACCAAAATTCCCACATTTTGCCCCAAATTCCCGCATTTCGCACCATAATTCCCACATTTTGCCCCAAATTCCCCCATTTCGCACCAAAATTCCCCCATTTTGCCCCAAATTCCCCCATTTCACACCAAAATCCCACATTTTGCCCCCAAAATCCCACAATTGCCCCCCAAATTCCCCCATTTTGCCCCAAAATCCCCCATTTTTGCCCCAAATTCCCACTTTTTTGCCCCAAATCCCGCTTTTTTGCCCCAAATTCCCCCATTTCGCACCAAAATCCCACATTTTGCCCCAAAATCCCGTGATTTCCCCCAAATTCCCCCATTTTGCCCCCAAAATCCCCCATTTTTGCCCCAAATTCCCCCATTTCGCACCAAAATCCCACATTTTGCCCCCAAAATCCCGTGATTTCCCCCAAATTCCCCCGTTTCGCCCCCCAAATCCCGCATTTTTGCCCCAAATTCCCACATTTTTCCCCCAAATTCCCGCATTTCGCACCAAAATCCCACATTTTGCTCCCAAAATCCTGTGATTTCCCCAAATTCCCCCATTTTGCCCCCCAAATCCCGCATTTTTGCCCCAAATTCCCGCATTTTTGCCCCAAATTCCCACATTTCACACCAAAATTCCCACATTTTGCCCCAAATTCCCACATTTCACACCAAAAGCCCACATTTTGCCCCCAAAATCCCGCAATTTCCCCCCAAATTCCCCCATTTTGCCCCCAAAATCTCCCATTTTTGCCCCAAATTCCCGCATTTTACACCAAAATCCACATTTTGCCCCCAAAATTCCGCATTTTAGCCCCAAATTCCCACATTTCACACGAAAATCCGACATTTTGCCCCCCAAATCCTGCGATTTCCCCCAAATTCCCCCATTTTTGCCCCAAAATCCCGCATTTTTGCCCCAGATTCCCCCATTTCACACCAAAATTCCCACATTTTGCCCCAATTTCCCCATTTCGCACCAAAATCCCACATTTTGCCCCCAAAATCCAGCATTTTACACCTAAATCCCACATTTTGCCCCCAAAATCCCCCATTTTTGCCCCAAATTCCCCCATTTTGCCGCAAATCCCGCATTTTTGCCCCAAATTCCCGCATTTTTGCCCCAAATTCCCACATTTTACACCAAAATTCCCACATTTTGCCCCAAATTCCCACATTTCACACCAAAATCCCACATTTTGCCCCCAAAATCCCGCAATTTCCCCCCAAATTCCCGCATTTTGCCCCCAAAATCTCACATTTTTGCCCCAAATTCCCCCATTTCACACCAAAATCCCACATTTTGCCTCCAAAATCCCGCAATTTCCCCCAAATTCCCCAATTTTGCCCCCAAAATCCCACATTTTTGCCCCAAATTCCCGCATTTTACACCAAAATCCCGCATTTTTGCCCCAAATTCCCGCATTTCGCACCAAAAGCTCACATTTTGCCCCCAAAATCCCCCATTTTTGCCCCAAATTCCCCCATTTCGCACCAAAATCCCACATTTTGCCCCCCAAGTCCCACATTTTTGCCCCAAATTCCCACATTTCACACCAAAATCCCACATTTTGCCCCCAAATCCCCCATTTTTTCCCCAAATTCCCTCATTTCGCACCAAAATCCCACATTTTGCTCCCAAAATCCTGTGATTTCCCCAAATTCCCCCATTTTGCCCCCAAAATCCCACATTTTTGCCCCAAATTCCCGCATTTTACACCAAAATCCCACATTTTGCACCAAAATCCCCCATTTTTCACCCAAATTCACGCATTTTTGCCCCAAATCCCGCATTTTTGCACCAAATTCCCCCATTTCACACCAAAATCCCACATTTTGCCCCCGAATCCCGGGATTTCACCCCAAATTCCCACATTTTGCCCCCAGAATCCCCCATTTTTGCCCCAAATTCCCCCATTTCGCACCAAAATCCCACATTGTTGCCCCAAAATCCCGCGATTTCCCCCCCAATTCCCCCGTTTTGCCCCCAAATTCCGCATTTTTGCCCCAAATTCCCACATTTCACACCAAAATCCCACATTTTGCCCCCAAAATCCCGGGATTTCACCCCAAATTCCCACAATTTGCCCCCAAAATCCCCCATTCTTGCCCCAAATTCCCCCATTTTGCACCAAAATCCCACATTTTGCCCCCCAAATCCCACATTTTTGCCCCAAATTCCCACATTTTACACCAAAATCCCCCATTTTGCCCCCAAAATCCCCCATTCTTCCCCCAAATTCCCGCATTTCGCACCAAAATCCCACATTTTGCTCCCAAAATGCTGTGATTTCCCCAAATTCCCCCATTTTGCCCCAAATTCCCGCATTTTTGCCCCAAATTCCCCCATTTCACACCAAAATCCCACATTTTGCTCCCAAAACCCTGTGATTTCCCCAAATTCCCCCATTTTGCCCCCAAAATCCCCCATTTCTGCCCCAAATTCCCCCATTTCGCACCAAAATTCCCACATTTTGCCCCAAAATCCCGCTATTTCCCCCCAAATTCCACCGTTTCGCCCCCAAATGCTGCATTTTTCCCCAAAATTCCCACATTTCACACCAAAATCCCACATTTTGCTCCCAAAATGCTGTGATTTCCCCAAATTCCCCCATTTTGGCCCCCAAATCTCGCATTTTTGCTCCAAATTCCCCGATTTTGCACCATAATTCCCACATTTTGCCCCAAATTCCCCCATTAAACACACCAAAATCCCACATTTTGCCCCCCAAGTCCCCCATTTTTGCCCCAAATTCCCCCATTTCACACCAAAATCCCACATTTTGCCCCAAAATCCCACACATTTGCCCCAAATTCCCGCATTTCGCACCAAAATCCCCCATTTTGCTCCCAAAATGCTGTGATTTCCCCAAATTCCCACATTTTTGCCCCAAATTCCCACATTTTACACCAAAATTCCCGCATTTTTGCCCCAAATTCCCCCATTTCGCACCAAAATCCCACATTTTGCCCCCAAAATCCCACAATTGCCCCCCAAATTCCCCCATTTTGCCCCAAAATCCCCCATTTTTGCCCCAAATTCCCACTTTTTTGCCCCAAATCCCGCTTTTTTGCCCCAAATTCCCCCATTTCGCACCAAAATCCCACATTTTGCCCCAAAATCCCGTGATTTCCCCCAAATTCCCCCATTTTGCCCCCAAAATCCCCCATTTTTGCCCCAAATTCCCCCATTTCGCACCAAAATCCCACATTTTGCCCCCAAAATCCCGTGATTTCCCCCAAATTCCCCCGTTTCGCCCCCCAAATCCCGCATTTTTGCCCCAAATTCCCACATTTTTCCCCCAAATTCCCGCATTTCGCACCAAAATCCCACATTTTGCTCCCAAAATCCTGTGATTTCCCCAAATTCCCCCATTTTGCCCCCCAAATCCCGCATTTTTGCCCCAAATTCCCGCATTTTTGCCCCAAATTCCCACATTTCACACCAAAATTCCCACATTTTGCCCCAAATTCCCACATTTCACACCAAAAGCCCACATTTTGCCCCCAAAATCCCGCAATTTCCCCCCAAATTCCCCCATTTTGCCCCCAAAATCTCCCATTTTTGCCCCAAATTCCCGCATTTTACACCAAAATCCACATTTTGCCCCCAAAATTCCGCATTTTAGCCCCAAATTCCCACATTTCACACGAAAATCCGACATTTTGCCCCCCAAATCCTGCGATTTCCCCCAAATTCCCCCATTTTTGCCCCAAAATCCCGCATTTTTGCCCCAAATTCCCGCATTTTTGCCCCAGATTCCCCCATTTCACACCAAAATTCCCACATTTTGCCCCAATTTCCCCATTTCGCACCAAAATCCCACATTTTGCCCCAAAATCCCACACATTTGCCCCAAATTCCCGCATTTCGCACCAAAATCCCCCATTTTGCTCCCAAAATGCTGTGATTTCCCCAAATTCCCACATTTTTGCCCCAAATTCCCACATTTTACACCAAAATTCCCGCATTTTTGCCCCAAATTCCCCCATTTCGCACCAAAATTCCCACATTTTGCCCCAAATTCCCGCATTTCGCACCATAATTCCCACATTTTGCCCCAAATTCCCCCATTTCGCACCAAAATTCCCCCATTTTGCCCCAAATTCCCCCATTTCACACCAAAATCCCACATTTTGCCCCCAAAATCCCACAATTGCCCCCCAAATTCCCCCATTTTGCCCCAAAATCCCCCATTTTTGCCCCAAATTCCCACTTTTTTGCCCCAAATCCCGCTTTTTTGCCCCAAATTCCCCCATTTCGCACCAAAATCCCACATTTTGCCCCAAAATCCCGTGATTTCCCCCAAATTCCCCCATTTTGCCCCCAAAATCCCCCATTTTTGCCCCAAATTCCCCCATTTCGCACCAAAATCCCACATTTTGCCCCCAAAATCCCGTGATTTCCCCCAAATTCCCCCGTTTCGCCCCCCAAATCCCGCATTTTTGCCCCAAATTCCCACATTTTTCCCCCAAATTCCCGCATTTCGCACCAAAATCCCACATTTTGCTCCCAAAATCCTGTGATTTCCCCAAATTCCCCCATTTTGCCCCCCAAATCCCGCATTTTTGCCCCAAATTCCCGCATTTTTGCCCCAAATTCCCACATTTCACACCAAAATTCCCACATTTTGCCCCAAATTCCCACATTTCACACCAAAAGCCCACATTTTGCCCCCAAAATCCCGCAATTTCCCCCCAAATTCCCCCATTTTGCCCCCAAAATCTCCCATTTTTGCCCCAAATTCCCGCATTTTACACCAAAATCCACATTTTGCCCCCAAAATTCCGCATTTTAGCCCCAAATTCCCACATTTCACACGAAAATCCGACATTTTGCCCCCCAAATCCTGCGATTTCCCCCAAATTCCCCCATTTTTGCCCCAAAATCCCGCATTTTTGCCCCAGATTCCCCCATTTCACACCAAAATTCCCACATTTTGCCCCAATTTCCCCATTTCGCACCAAAATCCCACATTTTGCCCCCAAAATCCAGCATTTTACACCTAAATCCCACATTTTGCCCCCAAAATCCCCCATTTTTGCCCCAAATTCCCCCATTTTGCCGCAAATCCCGCATTTTTGCCCCAAATTCCCGCATTTTTGCCCCAAATTCCCACATTTTACACCAAAATTCCCACATTTTGCCCCAAATTCCCACATTTCACACCAAAATCCCACATTTTGCCCCCAAAATCCCGCAATTTCCCCCCAAATTCCCGCATTTTGCCCCCAAAATCTCACATTTTTGCCCCAAATTCCCCCATTTCACACCAAAATCCCACATTTTGCCTCCAAAATCCCGCAATTTCCCCCAAATTCCCCAATTTTGCCCCCAAAATCCCACATTTTTGCCCCAAATTCCCGCATTTTACACCAAAATCCCGCATTTTTGCCCCAAATTCCCGCATTTCGCACCAAAAGCTCACATTTTGCCCCCAAAATCCCCCATTTTTGCCCCAAATTCCCCCATTTCGCACCAAAATCCCACATTTTGCCCCCCAAGTCCCACATTTTTGCCCCAAATTCCCACATTTCACACCAAAATCCCACATTTTGCCCCCAAATCCCCCATTTTTTCCCCAAATTCCCTCATTTCGCACCAAAATCCCACATTTTGCTCCCAAAATCCTGTGATTTCCCCAAATTCCCCCATTTTGCCCCCAAAATCCCACATTTTTGCCCCAAATTCCCGCATTTTACACCAAAATCCCACATTTTGCACCAAAATCCCCCATTTTTCACCCAAATTCACGCATTTTTGCCCCAAATCCCGCATTTTTGCACCAAATTCCCCCATTTCACACCAAAATCCCACATTTTGCCCCCGAATCCCGGGATTTCACCCCAAATTCCCACATTTTGCCCCCAGAATCCCCCATTTTTGCCCCAAATTCCCCCATTTCGCACCAAAATCCCACATTGTTGCCCCAAAATCCCGCGATTTCCCCCCCAATTCCCCCGTTTTGCCCCCAAATTCCGCATTTTTGCCCCAAATTCCCACATTTCACACCAAAATCCCACATTTTGCCCCCAAAATCCCGGGATTTCACCCCAAATTCCCACAATTTGCCCCCAAAATCCCCCATTCTTGCCCCAAATTCCCCCATTTTGCACCAAAATCCCACATTTTGCCCCCCAAATCCCACATTTTTGCCCCAAATTCCCACATTTTACACCAAAATCCCCCATTTTGCCCCCAAAATCCCCCATTCTTCCCCCAAATTCCCGCATTTCGCACCAAAATCCCACATTTTGCTCCCAAAATGCTGTGATTTCCCCAAATTCCCCCATTTTGCCCCAAATTCCCGCATTTTTGCCCCAAATTCCCCCATTTCACACCAAAATCCCACATTTTGCTCCCAAAACCCTGTGATTTCCCCAAATTCCCCCATTTTGCCCCCAAAATCCCCCATTTCTGCCCCAAATTCCCCCATTTCGCACCAAAATTCCCACATTTTGCCCCAAAATCCCGCTATTTCCCCCCAAATTCCACCGTTTCGCCCCCAAATGCTGCATTTTTCCCCAAAATTCCCACATTTCACACCAAAATCCCACATTTTGCTCCCAAAATGCTGTGATTTCCCCAAATTCCCCCATTTTGGCCCCCAAATCTCGCATTTTTGCTCCAAATTCCCCGATTTTGCACCATAATTCCCACATTTTGCCCCAAATTCCCCCATTAAACACACCAAAATCCCACATTTTGCCCCCCAAGTCCCCCATTTTTGCCCCAAATTCCCCCATTTCACACCAAAATCCCACATTTTGCCCCAAAATCCCACACATTTGCCCCAAATTCCCGCATTTCGCACCAAAATCCCCCATTTTGCTCCCAAAATGCTGTGATTTCCCCAAATTCCCACATTTTTGCCCCAAATTCCCACATTTTACACCAAAATTCCCGCATTTTTGCCCCAAATTCCCCCATTTCGCACCAAAATCCCACATTTTGCCCCCAAAATCCCACAATTGCCCCCCAAATTCCCCCATTTTGCCCCAAAATCCCCCATTTTTGCCCCAAATTCCCACTTTTTTGCCCCAAATCCCGCTTTTTTGCCCCAAATTCCCCCATTTCGCACCAAAATCCCACATTTTGCCCCAAAATCCCGTGATTTCCCCCAAATTCCCCCATTTTGCCCCCAAAATCCCCCATTTTTGCCCCAAATTCCCCCATTTCGCACCAAAATCCCACATTTTGCCCCCAAAATCCCGTGATTTCCCCCAAATTCCCCCGTTTCGCCCCCCAAATCCCGCATTTTTGCCCCAAATTCCCACATTTTTCCCCCAAATTCCCGCATTTCGCACCAAAATCCCACATTTTGCTCCCAAAATCCTGTGATTTCCCCAAATTCCCCCATTTTGCCCCCCAAATCCCGCATTTTTGCCCCAAATTCCCGCATTTTTGCCCCAAATTCCCACATTTCACACCAAAATTCCCACATTTTGCCCCAAATTCCCACATTTCACACCAAAAGCCCACATTTTGCCCCCAAAATCCCGCAATTTCCCCCCAAATTCCCCCATTTTGCCCCCAAAATCTCCCATTTTTGCCCCAAATTCCCGCATTTTACACCAAAATCCACATTTTGCCCCCAAAATTCCGCATTTTAGCCCCAAATTCCCACATTTCACACGAAAATCCGACATTTTGCCCCCCAAATCCTGCGATTTCCCCCAAATTCCCCCATTTTTGCCCCAAAATCCCGCATTTTTGCCCCAAATTCCCGCATTTTTGCCCCAGATTCCCCCATTTCACACCAAAATTCCCACATTTTGCCCCAATTTCCCCATTTCGCACCAAAATCCCACATTTTGCCCCCAAAATCCAGCATTTTACACCAAAATCCCACATTTTGCCCCCAAAATCCCCCATTTTTGCCCCAAATTCCCCCATTTTGCCGCAAATCCCGCATTTTTGCCCCAAATTCCCGCATTTTTGCCCCAAATTCCCACATTTTACACCAAAATTCCCACATTTTGCCCCAAATTCCCACATTTCACACCAAAATCCCACATTTTGCCCCCAAAATCCCGCAATTTCCCCCCAAATTCCCGCATTTTGCCCCCAAAATCTCACATTTTTGCCCCAAATTCCCCCATTTCACACCAAAATCCCACATTTTGCCTCCAAAATCCCGCAATTTCCCCCAAATTCCCCAATTTTGCCCCCAAAATCCCACATTTTTGCCCCAAATTCCCGCATTTTACACCAAAATCCCGCATTTTTGCCCCAAATTCCCGCATTTCGCACCAAAAGCTCACATTTTGCCCCCAAAATCCCCCATTTTTGCCCCAAATTCCCCCATTTCGCACCAAAATCCCACATTTTGCCCCCCAAGTCCCACATTTTTGCCCCAAATTCCCACATTTCACACCAAAATCCCACATTTTGCCCCCAAATCCCCCATTTTTTCCCCAAATTCCCTCATTTCGCACCAAAATCCCACATTTTGCTCCCAAAATCCTGTGATTTCCCCAAATTCCCCCATTTTGCCCCCCAAATCCTGCATTTTTGCCCCAAATTCTCGCATTTTTGCCCCAAATTCCCCCATTTCGCACCAAAATTCCCACATTTTTGCCCCAAATTCCCCCATTTCACACCAAAATCCCACATTTTGCCCCCAAAATCCCACAATTTCCCCCCAAATTCCCCCATTTTGCCCCCAAAATCCCACATTTTTGCCCCAAATTCCCGCATTTTACACCAAAATCCCACATTTTGCACCAAAATCCCCCATTTTTCACCCAAATTCACGCATTTTTGCCCCAAATCCCGCATTTTTGCACCAAATTCCCCCATTTCACACCAAAATCCCACATTTTGCCCCCGAATCCCGGGGTTTCACCCCAAATTCCCACATTTTGCCCCCAGAATCCCCCATTTTTGCCCCAAATTCCCCCATTTCGCACCAAAATCCCACATTGTTGCCCCAAAATCCCCCATTTTACACGAAAATCCCGCATTTTTGCCCCCAAAATTCCGCATTTTTGCCCCAAATTCCCGCATTTCACACCAAAATCCGACATTTTGCCCCCCAAATCCTGTGATTTCCCCCCAAATTCCCCCATTTTCCCCCAAAATCCCGCATTTTTGCCCCAAATTCCCGCATTTTTGCCCCAAATTCCCCCATTTCACACCAAAATCCCACATTTTGCCCCCAAAATCCCGGGATTTCACCCCAAATTCCCACATTTTGCCCCCAAAATCCCCCATTCTTGCCCCAAATTCCCCCATTTTGCACCAAAATCCCACATTTTGCTCCCAAAATGCTGTGATTTCCCTAAATTCCCCCATTTTGCCCCCCAAATCCCGCATTTTTGCCCCAAATTCCCCATTTCGCACCAAAATTCCCACATTTTGCCCCAAATTCCCCCATTTTGCACCAAAATCCCACATTGTTGCCCCAAAATCCCGCGATTTCCCCCCAAATTCCCCCGTTTCGCCCCCAAATGCCGCATTTTTGCCCAAAATTCCCACATTTCACACCAAAATCCCACATTTTGCTCCCAAAATCCTGTGATTTCTTCAAATTCCCCCATTTTCCCCCCAAAATCCCGCATTTTTGCCCCAAATTCCCACATTTCGCACCAAAATCCCACATTTTGCTCCCAAAACCCTGTGGTTTCCCCAAATTCCCCCATTTTGCCCCCCAAATCCCGCATTTTTGCTCCAAATTCCCGCATTTTTGCCCCAAATTCCCCCATTTCACACCAAAATCCCACATTTTGCCCCCAAAATCCCGCAATTTCACCCCAAATTCCCGCATTTTTGCCCCCCAAATCCCGCATTTTTGCCCCAAATTCCCCCATTTCGCACCAAAATCCCACATTTTGCCCCAAATTCCCCCATTTCGCACCAAAATCCCACATTGTTGCCCCCAAATCCCGTGATTTCCCACAAATTCCCCCGTTTCGCCCCCCAAATCCTGCATTTTTGCCCCAAATTCCCCCATTTTTGCCCCAAATTCCCCCATTTTGCACCAAAATCCCCCAATTTTGCCCCAAATTCCCGCATTTCGCACCAAAATCCTACATTTTGCTCCCAAAATGCTGTAATTTCCCCAAATTCCCCCATTTTGCCCCCAAAATCCCCCATTTTTGCCCCAAATTCCCGCATTTTTGCCCCAAATTCCCCCATTTCGCACCAAAATTCCCACATTTTGCCCCAAATTCCCCCATTTCGCACCAAAATCCCACATTCTGCCCCCAAAATCCCACAGTTTACACCAAAATCCCCCATTTTGCCCCCCAAATCCCCCATTTTTGCCCCAAATTCCCCCATTTCGCACCAAAATCCGACATTTTGCCCCCAAAATCCCGCGATTTCCCCCCAAATTCCCCCGTTTCACCCCCAAATGCCGCATTTTTCCCCAAAATTCCCACATTTTACACCAAAACCGCACATTTTGCCCCCAAAATCCCCCATTTTTCCCCCAAATTCCCGCATTTTAGCCCCAAATCCCGCTTTTTTGCCCCAAATTCCCCCATTTCGCACCAAAATCCCACATTTTGCTCCCAAAACCCTGTGATTTCCCCAAATTCCCCCATTTTGCCCCCCAAATCCCCCATTTTTGCCCCAAATTCCCCCATTTTGCACCAAAATTCCCACATTTTGCCCCAAATTCCCCCATTTCACACCAAAATCCCACATTTTGCCCCCCAAATCCCACATTTTTGCCCCAAATTCCCCCATTTTACACCCAAATTCCACATTTTGCCCCCAAAATCCCCCATTTTTGCCCCAAATTCCCCCATTTTGCCCCCCAAATCCCCCATTCTTGCCCCAAAATCCCGCATTTTTGCCCCAAATTCCCCCATTTCACACCAAAATCCCACATTTTGCCCCCAAAATCCCGCAATTTCCCCCCAAATTCCCCCATTTTGCCCCCAAAATCCCACATTTTTGCCCCAAATTCCCGCATTTTACACCAAAATCCCACTTTTTACACCAAAATCCCCCATTTTTCCCCCAAATTCCCGCATTTTTGCCCCCCAAATCCCGCATTTTTGCCCCAAATTCCCCCATTTCGCACCAAAATTCCCACATTTTGCCCCAAATTCCCCCAGTTCGCACCAAAATCCCACATTGTTTCCCCAAAATCCCGCGATTTCCCCCCAAATTCCCCCGTTTCGCCCCCAAATGCCGCATTTTTGCCCAAAATTCCCACATTTCACACCAAAATCCCACATTTTGCCCCCAAAATCCTGGAATTTCACCCCAAATTCCCCCATTTTGCCCCCCGAATCCCCCATTCTTGCCCCAAATTCCCGCATTTCGCACCAAAATCCCACATTTTGCCCCCAAAATCCCGTGATTTCCCCCAAATTCCCCCGTGTCGCCCCCAAATGCCGCATTTTTGCCCCAAATTCCCGCATATTTGCCCCAAATTCCCACATTTTACACCAGAATTCCCACATTTTGCCCCAAATTCCCCCATTTCGCACCAAAATCCCACATTGTTGCCCCAAAAGCCCACAATTTCCCCCCAAATTCCCCCGTTTCGCCCCCCAAATGCAGCATTTTTGCCCCAAATTCCCCCATTTCGCACCAAAATTCCCACATTTTGCCCCAAATTCCCCCATTTCGCACCAAAATCCCACATTTTGCCCCAAAATCCCACATTTTCGCACCAAAATCCCGCATTTTTGCCCCCAAAATTCCGCATTTTTACCCCAAATTCCCGCACTTCACACCAAAATCCGACATTTTGCCCCCCAAATCCTGCGATTTCCCCCCAAATTCCCCCATTTTCCCCCAAAATCCCGCATTTTTACCCCAAATTCCCGCATTTTTGCCCCAAATTCCCCCATTTCGCACCAAAATCCCACATTTTGCCCCCAAAATCCCGCAATTTCACCCCAAATTCCCCCATTTTGCCCCCAAAATCCCACATTTTTGCCCCAAATTCCCGCATTTTACACCAAAATCCCCCATTTTGCCCCCAAAATCCCCCATTTTTCCCCCAAATTCCCGCATTTTTGCCCCCCAAATCCCGCATTTTTGCCCCAAATTCCCGCTTTTTTGCCCCAAATCCCGCATTTTTGCCCCAAATTCCCCCATTTCGCACCAAAATCCCACATTTTGCTCCCAAAACCCTGTGATTTCCCCAAATTCCCCCATTTTGCCCCCCAAATCCCGCATTTTTGCCCCAAATTCCCCTATTTCGCACCAAAATTCCCACATTTTGCCCCAAATTCCCCCATTTCGCACCAAAATCCCACATTGTTGCCCCAAAATCCCGCGATTTCCCCCCAAATTCCACCGTTTCGCCCCCAAATGCCGCATTTTTGCCCAAAATTCCCACATTTCACACCAAAATCCCACATTTTGCTCCCAAAATCCCGGACTTTCACCCCAAATTCCCACATTTTGCCCCCAAAATCCCGCATTTTGGCCCCAAATCCCGCTTTTTTGCCCCAAATTCCCCCATTTTTCACCAAAATCCCAAATTTTGCCCCAAAATCCCGTGATTTCCCCCAAAATCCCACATTTTGCCCCCAAAATCCCCCATTTTTGCCCCAAATTCCCCCATTTCGCACCAAAATCCCACATTTTGCTCCCAAAACCCTGTGATTTCCCCAAATTCCCCCATTTTACCCCCCAAATCCCTCATTTTTGCCCCAAATTCTTCCATTTTTGCCCCAAATTCCCCCATTTCGCACCAAAATCCCACATTTTGCCCCCAAAATCCAGCATTTTACACCAAAATCCCACATTTTGCCCCCAAAATCCCCCATTTTTGCCCCAAATTCCCCCATTTCACACCAAAATCCCCCATTTTTCCCCCAAATTCCCGCATTTTTGCCCCAAATTCCCGCATTTTTGCCCCAAAATCCCACATTTTGGCCCAAATTCCCCCATTTTGCCCCAAATTCCCCCATTTTTCACCAAAATCCCACATTTTGCCCCAAAATCCCGTGATTTCCCCCAAATTCCCCCATTTTGCCCCCAAAATCCCCCATTCTTGCCCCAAATTTCTGCTTTTCGCAACAAAATCCCACATTTTGCTCCCAAAACCCTGTGATTTCCCCAAATTCCCCCATTTTGCCCCAAAATCCCGCATTTTTGCCCCAAATTCCTGCTTTTTTGCCCCAAATCCCGCTTTTTTGCCCCAAATTCCCCCATTTCACACCAAAATCCCACATTTTGCTCCCAAAACCCTGTGATTTCCCCAAATTCCCCCATTTTGCCCCCAAAATCCCCCATTTCTGCCCCAAATTCCCCCATTTCGCACCAAAATTCCCACATTTTGCCCCAAAATCCCGCTATTTCCCCCCAAATTCCACCGTTTCGCCCCCAAATGCTGCATTTTTCCCCCAAATTCCCACATTTCACACCAAAATCCCACATTTTGCTCCCAAAATGCTGTGATTTCCCCAAATTCCCCCATTTTGGCCACCAAATCTCGCATTTTTGCTCCAAATTCCCCGATTTTGCACCATAATTCCCACATTTTGCCCCAAATTCCCCCATTAAACACACCAAAATCCCACATTTTGCCCCCCAAGTCCCACATTTTTGCCCCAAATTCCCCCATTTCACACCAAAATCCCACATTTTGCCCCAAAATCCCACACATTTGCCCCAAATTCCCGCATTTCGCACCAAAATCCCCCATTTTGCTCCCAAAATGCTGTGATTTCCCCAAATTCCCACATTTTTGCCCCAAATTCCCACATTTTACACCAAAATTCCCGCATTTTTGCCCCAAATTCCCCCATTTCGCACCAAAATTCCCACATTTTGCCCCAAATTCCCGCATTTCGCACCATAATTCCCACATTTTGCCCCAAATTCCCCCATTTCGCACCAAAATTCCCCCATTTTGCCCCAAATTCCCCCATTTCACACCAAAATCCCACATTTTGCCCCCAAAATCCCACAATTGCCCCCCAAATTCCCCCATTTTGCCCCAAAATCCCCCATTTTTGCCCCAAATTCCCACTTTTTTGCCCCAAATCCCGCTTTTTTGCCCCAAATTCCCCCATTTCGCACCAAAATCCCACATTTTGCCCCAAAATCCCGTGATTTCCCCCAAATTCCCCCATTTTGCCCCCAAAATCCCCCATTTTTGCCCCAAATTCCCCCATTTCGCACCAAAATCCCACATTTTGCCCCCAAAATCCCGTGATTTCCCCCAAATTCCCCCGTTTCGCCCCCCAAATCCCGCATTTTTGCCCCAAATTCCCACATTTTTCCCCCAAATTCCCGCATTTCGCACCAAAATCCCACATTTTGCTCCCAAAATCCTGTGATTTCCCCAAATTCCCCCATTTTGCCCCCCAAATCCCGCATTTTTGCCCCAAATTCCCGCATTTTTGCCCCAAATTCCCACATTTCACACCAAAATTCCCACATTTTGCCCCAAATTCCCACATTTCACACCAAAAGCCCACATTTTGCCCCCAAAATCCCGCAATTTCCCCCCAAATTCCCCCATTTTGCCCCCAAAATCTCCCATTTTTGCCCCAAATTCCCGCATTTTACACCAAAATCCACATTTTGCCCCCAAAATTCCGCATTTTAGCCCCAAATTCCCACATTTCACACGAAAATCCGACATTTTGCCCCCCAAATCCTGCGATTTCCCCCAAATTCCCCCATTTTTGCCCCAAAATCCCGCATTTTTGCCCCAGATTCCCCCATTTCACACCAAAATTCCCACATTTTGCCCCAATTTCCCCATTTCGCACCAAAATCCCACATTTTGCCCCCAAAATCCAGCATTTTACACCTAAATCCCACATTTTGCCCCCAAAATCCCCCATTTTTGCCCCAAATTCCCCCATTTTGCCGCAAATCCCGCATTTTTGCCCCAAATTCCCGCATTTTTGCCCCAAATTCCCACATTTTACACCAAAATTCCCACATTTTGCCCCAAATTCCCACATTTCACACCAAAATCCCACATTTTGCCCCCAAAATCCCGCAATTTCCCCCCAAATTCCCGCATTTTGCCCCCAAAATCTCACATTTTTGCCCCAAATTCCCCCATTTCACACCAAAATCCCACATTTTGCCTCCAAAATCCCGCAATTTCCCCCAAATTCCCCAATTTTGCCCCCAAAATCCCACATTTTTGCCCCAAATTCCCGCATTTTACACCAAAATCCCGCATTTTTGCCCCAAATTCCCGCATTTCGCACCAAAAGCTCACATTTTGCCCCCAAAATCCCCCATTTTTGCCCCAAATTCCCCCATTTCGCACCAAAATCCCACATTTTGCCCCCCAAGTCCCACATTTTTGCCCCAAATTCCCACATTTCACACCAAAATCCCACATTTTGCCCCCAAATCCCCCATTTTTTCCCCAAATTCCCTCATTTCGCACCAAAATCCCACATTTTGCTCCCAAAATCCTGTGATTTCCCCAAATTCCCCCATTTTGCCCCCAAAATCCCACATTTTTGCCCCAAATTCCCGCATTTTACACCAAAATCCCACATTTTGCACCAAAATCCCCCATTTTTCACCCAAATTCACGCATTTTTGCCCCAAATCCCGCATTTTTGCACCAAATTCCCCCATTTCACACCAAAATCCCACATTTTGCCCCCGAATCCCGGGATTTCACCCCAAATTCCCACATTTTGCCCCCAGAATCCCCCATTTTTGCCCCAAATTCCCCCATTTCGCACCAAAATCCCACATTGTTGCCCCAAAATCCCGCGATTTCCCCCCCAATTCCCCCGTTTTGCCCCCAAATTCCGCATTTTTGCCCCAAATTCCCACATTTCACACCAAAATCCCACATTTTGCCCCCAAAATCCCGGGATTTCACCCCAAATTCCCACAATTTGCCCCCAAAATCCCCCATTCTTGCCCCAAATTCCCCCATTTTGCACCAAAATCCCACATTTTGCCCCCCAAATCCCACATTTTTGCCCCAAATTCCCACATTTTACACCAAAATCCCCCATTTTGCCCCCAAAATCCCCCATTCTTCCCCCAAATTCCCGCATTTCGCACCAAAATCCCACATTTTGCTCCCAAAATGCTGTGATTTCCCCAAATTCCCCCATTTTGCCCCAAATTCCCGCATTTTTGCCCCAAATTCCCCCATTTCACACCAAAATCCCACATTTTGCCCCCAAAATCCCGCAATTTTTCCCCAAATTTCTGCATTTTGCCCCCAAAATCCCACATTTTTGCCCCAAATTCCCGCATTTTACACCAAAATCCCGCATTTTGCCCCCAAAATCCCCCATTTTTCCCCCAAATTCCCGCTTTTTTGCCCCAAATCCCACATTTTTCCCCCAAATTCCCACGTTTTTCCCCCAAATTCCCGCATTTCGCACCAAAATCCCACATTTTGCTCCCAAAATCTTGTGATTTCCCCAAATTCCCCCATTTTGCCCCCCAAATCCCGCATTTTTGCCCCAAATTCCCGCATTTTTGCCCCGAATTCCAACATTTTTGCCCCAAATTCCCACATTTTGCCCCAAATTCCCGCATTTCGCACCAAATTTCCCACATTTTGCCCCAAATTCCCCCATTTCGCACCAAAATTCCCCCATTTTGCCCCAAATTCCCCCATTTCACACCAAAATCCCACATTTTGCCCCCAAAATCCCACAATCCCCCCCAAATTCCCCCATTTTGCCCCAAAATCCCCCATTTTTGCCCCAAATTCCCACTTTTTTGCCCCAAATCCCGCTTTTTTGCCCCAAATTCCCCCATTTCGCACCAAAATCCCACATTTTGCCCCAAAATCCCGTGATTTCCCCCAAATTCCCCCATTTTGCCCCCAAAATCCCCCATTCTTGCCCCAAATTCCCCCATTTCACACCAAAATCCCACATTTTGCCCCCAAAATCCCGCAATTTCCCCCCAAATTCCCCCATTTTGCCCCCCAAATCCCACATTTTTGCCCCAAATTCCCCCATTTCGCACCAAAATTCCCACATTTTGCCCCAAAATCCGACATTTTACACCAAAATCCCACATTTTGCCCCAAAATCCCGTGATTTCCCCCAAATTCCCCCATTTCGCCCCCCAAATCCTGCAGTTTTGCCCCAAATTCCCGCATTTCGCACCAAAATCCCACATTTTGCTCCCAAAATGCTGTGATTTCCCCAAATTCCCCCATTTTGCCCCCCAAATCCCGCATTGTTGCCCCAAAATCCCGCATTTTTGCCCCAAATGCCCACATTTCGCACCAAAATTCCCACATTTTGCCCCAAATTCCCGCATTTCGCACCAAAATCCCACATTTTGCCCCCAAAATCCTGCAATTTCCCCCCAAATTCCCCCATTTTGCCCCCAAAATCCCCCATTTTTGCCCCAAATTCCCCCATTTCGCACCAAAATCCCACATTTTGCCCCCAAAATCCCCCATTTTTCGCCCAAATTCCTGCATTTTTTCCCCAAATTCCCGCATTTCGCACCAAAATTCCCACATTTTGCCCCAAATTCCCCCATTTCGCACCAAAATCCCACACTGTTGCCCCAAAATCCCGCAATTCCCCCCAAATTCCCCCGTTTAGCCCCAAATGCCGCATTTTTGCCCCAAATTCCCACATTTCACACCAAAATCCCACATTTTGCCCCCAAAATCCTGTGATTTCCCCCCAAATTCCCACATTTTGCCCCCGAAATCCCGATTTTTGACCCAAATTCCCACATTTTACACCAAAATTCCCCCATTTACCCCAAATTCCCACATTTCACACCAAAATCCCACATTTTGCCCCCAAAATCTCACATTTTACACCAAAATCCCACATTTTGCCCCCAAAATCCCCCATTTTGCCCCCAAATTTCTGCATTTCGCACCAAAATCCGACATTTTGCTCCCAAAATGCTGTGATTTCCTTAAATTCCCCCATTTTGCCCCCCAAATCCCGCATTTTTGCCCCAAATTCCTGCATTTTTGCCCCAAATTCCCACATTTCACACCAAAATCCCACATTTTGCCCCCAAAATCTCACATTTTACACCAAAATCCAACATTTTGCCCCCAAAATCCCCCATTTTGCCCCCAAATTTCTGCATTTCGCACCAAAATCCGACATTTTGCTCTTAAAATGCTGTGATTTCCCTAAATTCCCCCATTTTGCCCCCCAAATCCCGCATTTTTGCCCCAAATTCCTCCATTTTGGACCATAATTCCCACATTTTGCCCCAAATTCCCCCATTTCGCACCAAAATCCCACATTGTTGCCCCAAAATCCCGCAATTTCCCCCCAAATCCCCCCGTTTCGCCCCCAAATGCCGCATTTTTGCCCCAAATTCCCACATTTCGCACCAAAATCCCACATTTTGCTCCCAAAACCCTGTGATTTCCCCAAATTCCCCCGTTTTGCCCCCCAAATCCCTCATTTTTGCCCCAAATTCTTCCATTTTTGCCCCAAATTCCCCCATTTCGCACCAAAATCCCACATTTTGCCCCCAAAATCCAGCATTTTACACCAAAATCCCACATTTTGCCCCCAAAATCCCCCATTTTTGCCCCAAATTCCCCCATTTTACACCAAAATCCCCCATTTTTCCCCCAAATTCCCGCATTTTTGCCCCAAATTCCCACATTTTTGCCCCAAAATCCCACATTTTGGCCCAAATTCCCCCATTTTGCCCCAAATTCCCCCATTTCGCACCAAAATCCCACACTGTTGCCCCAAAATCCCGCAATTCCCCCCAAATTCCCCCGTTTAGCCCCAAATGCCGCATTTTTGCCCCAAATTCCCACATTTCACACCAAAATCCCACATTTTGCCCCCAAAATCCTGTGATTTCCCCCCAAATTCCCACATTTTGCCCCCGAAATCCCGATTTTTGACCCAAATTCCCACATTTTACACCAAAATTCCCCCATTTACCCCAAATTCCCACATTTCACACCAAAATCCCACATTTTGCCCCCAAAATCTCACATTTTACACCAAAATCCCACATTTTGCCCCCAAAATCCCCCATTTTGCCCCCAAATTTCTGCATTTCGCACCAAAATCCCACATTTTGCTCCCAAAATGCTGTGATTTCCTTAAATTCCCCCATTTTGCCCCCCAAATCCCGCATTTTTGCCCCAAATTCCTGCATTTTTGCCCCAAATTCCCACATTTCACACCAAAATCCCACATTTTGCCCCCAAAATCTCACATTTTACACCAAAATCCCACATTTTGCCCCCAAAATCCCCCATTTTGCCCCCAAATTTCTGCATTTCGCACCAAAATCCGACATTTTGCTCTTAAAATGCTTGATTTCCACAAATTCCCCCATTTTGCCCCCCAAATCCCGCATTTTTGCCCCAAATTCCTCCATTTTGGACCATAATTCCCACATTTTGCCCCAAATTCCCCCATTTCGCACCAAAATCCCACATTGTTGCCCCAAAATCCCGCAATTTCCCCCCAAATCCCCCCGTTTCGCCCCCAAATGCCGCATTTTTGCCCCAAATTCCCACATTTCGCACCAAAATCCCACATTTTGCTCCCAAAACCCTGTGATTTCCCCAAATTCCCCCGTTTTGCCCCCCAAATCCCTCATTTTTGCCCCAAATTCTTCCATTTTTGCCCCAAATTCCCCCATTTCGCACCAAAATCCCACATTTTGCCCCCAAAATCCAGCATTTTACACCAAAATCCCACATTTTGCCCCCAAAATCCCCCATTTTTGCCCCAAATTCCCCCATTTTACACCAAAATCCCCCATTTTTCCCCCAAATTCCCGCATTTTTGCCCCAAATTCCCACATTTTTGCCCCAAAATCCCACATTTTGGCCCAAATTCCCCCATTTTGCCCCAAATTCCCCCATTAAACACACCAAAATCCCACATTTTGCCCCAAAATCCCGTGATTTCCCCCAAATTCCCCCATTTTGCCCCCAAAATCCCCCATTCTTGCCCCAAATTTCTGCTTTTCGCAACAAAATCCCACATTTTGTTCCCAAAACCCTGTGATTTCCCCAAATTCCCCCATTTTGCCCCAAAATCCCGCATTTTTGCCCCAAATTCCTGCTTTTTTGCCCCAAATCCCGCTTTTTTGCCCCAAATTCCCCCATTTCGCACCAAAATCCCACATTTTGCTCCCAAAATCCCCCATTTCTGCCCCAAATTCCCCCATTTCGCACCAAATTCCCCCATTTTGCCCCCAAAATCCCCCATTTCTGCCCCAAATTCCCCCACTTCGCACCAAAATTCCCACATTTTGCCCCAAAATCCCGCGATTTCCCCCCAAATTCCCCCGTTTCGCCCCCAAATGCTGCATTTTTGCCCCAAATTCCCACATTTCACACCAAAATCCCACATTTTGCTCCCAAAATGCTGTGATTTCCCCAAATTCCCCCATTTTGGCCACCAAATCTCGCATTTTTGCCCCCAAAATCCCCGATTTTGCACCATAATTCCCACATTTTGCCCCAAATTCCCCCATTAAACACACCAAAATCCCACATTTTGCCCCCCAAGTCCCACATTTTTGCCCCAAATTCCCCCATTTCACACCAAAATCCCACATTTTGCCCCAAAATCCCACACTTTTGCCCCAAATTCCCACATTTCGCACCAAAATCCCACATTTTGCTCCCAAAATGCTGTGATTTCCCTAAATTCCCGCATTTTTGCCCCAAATTCCCACATTTTACACCAAAATTCCTGCATTTTTGCCCCAAATTCCCCCATTTCGCACCAAAATTCCCACATTTTGCCCCAAATTCCCCCATTTCACACCAAAATCCCACATTTTGCCCCCAAAATCCCGCAATTTCACCCCAAATTCCCCCATTTTGCCCCCAAAATCCCACATTTTTGCCCCAAATTCCCACATTTTACACCAAAATCCCACATTTTGCCCCCAAAATCCCCCATTTTTCCCCCAAATTCCCCCATTTCGCACCAAAATCCCCCATTCTTGCCCCAAATTCCCGCATTTCGCACCAAAATCCCACATTTTGCCCCCAGAATCCCGTGATTTCCCCCAAATTCCCCTGTTTCGCCCCCCAAATCCCGCATTTGTGCCCCAAATTCCCACATTTTACACCAAAATTCCCCCATTTGGCCCCAAATTCCAACAATTTACACCAAAATCCCGCATTTTGCCCCCAAAATTCCGCATTTTTGCCCCAAATTCCCCCATTTCGCACCAAAATTCCCACATTTTTGCCCCAAATTCCCCCATTTCGCACCAAAGTTCCCAGATTTTGCGCCCCAAGTCCCACATTTTTGCCCCAAATTCCCGCATTTCGCACCAAAATCCCACATTTTGCTCCCAAAATCCGGTGATTTCCCCAAATTCCCCCATTTTGCCCCAAATTCCCGCATTTTTGCCCCAAATTCCCCCATTTCACACCAAAATCCGACATTTTGCCCCAAAATCCCGCAATTTCCCCCCAAATTCCCCCATTTTGCCCCCAAAATCCTGGGATTTCACCCCAAATTCCCACATTTTGCCCCCGAAATCCCGCATTTTGCCCCCCAAATCCCGCATTTTTGCCCCAAATTCCCGCATTTCGTACCAAAATTCCCACATTTTGCCCCAAATTCCCCCATTTCGCACCAAAATACCACATTGTTGCCCCAAAATCCCGCGATTTCCCCCCAAATTCCCCCCTTTTGCCCCCAAATGCCACAATTTTGCCCAAAATTCCCACATTTCACATCAAAATCCCACATTTTGCCCCGAAAATCCTGTGATTTCACCCCAAATTCCCACATTTTGCCCCCGAAATCCCCCATTTTGCCCCCCAAATCCCGCATTTTTGCCCCAAATTCCCGCATTTTTGCCCCAAATTCCCGCATTTCGCACCAAAATTCCCACATTTCACACCAAAATCCCACATTTTGCCCGCAAAATCCCCGCCCTATCCCTGGCCCAAAACCCCGGCCCCTAGCCCTAACCCTGGCCCAAAACCCCGGCCCCTAGCCGTAACCCTGGCCCGTAGCACTAACCCCGGCCCCTAGCCCTAACCCCGACCCCTAGCCCTAACCCTGGCCCAAAACCCCAGCCCCTAGCCCTCACCCCGGCCCCTAACCCTAACCCCGGCCCAAAACCCCAGCCCCTAGCCCTAACCCCGGCCCAAAACCTTGGCCCCTAGCCCTAACCCCGGCCCAAAACCGCGGCCCGCAGCCCTAACCCCGGCCCAAAACCGCGGCCCGCAGCCCTAACCCCGGCCCCTAGCCCTAACCCCGGCCCAAAACCCCGGCCCCTAGCCCTAACCCTGGCCCAAAACCCCAGCCCCTAGCCCTAACCCTGGCCCAAAACTCCAGCCCCTAGCCCTAACCCCGGCCCAAAACCCCGGCCCCTAGCCCTAACCCTGGCCCAAAACCCCGGCCCCTGGCCCTAACCCCGGCCCCTAGCACAAACCCCGGCCCGAAACCCTGGTCCCTAGCCCTAACCCCGGCCCGGAACCCTAACCACGGCCCCAAGCCCTAAACCTGGTCCCTAGCCCTAACCCCGGCCCAAAACCCCGCCCCTAGCCCTAACCCCGGCCTCTAACCCCGGCCCCTAGCCCTAATCCCGGCCCAAAACCCTGGCCCCTAGCCCTAACCCCGGCCCCAAGCCATAACCCTGGCCCAAAACCCCGGCCCAAAACCCCGGCTTCTAGCCCTAACCCTGGCCCAAAACCCCGGCCCTAGCCCTAACCCTGGCTTCTAACCCTAACCTCGGCACCTAAGCCTAACCCTGACCCAAAACCCCGGCCCCTAGCCCTAGCCATGGCCCCTAGCTCTAACCCTAGCCCAAAACCCCGGCCCCTAGCCCTAACCCCGGCCCCTAGCCCTAACCCTGGCCCAAAACCCCGACCCCTAGCCCTAACCCTGGCCCCTAGCCCTAACCCCGGCCCCTAGCCCTAACCCTGGACCGTAGCCCTAACCCTGGCCCAAAACCCCGGCCCCTAGCCCTAACCCTGGACCCTAGCCCTAACCCTGGCCCAAAACCCCAGCCCCCAGCCGTAACCCTGTCCCAAAACCCTGGCCCCTAGCCCTAACCCCAGCCCCTAGCCATAACCGTGGCCCAAAACCCTAACCGTGTCCCAAAACCCTAACCCTGGCCCAAAACCCCGGCCCCTAGCCCTAACCCCGGCCCCTAGCCCTAACCCTGGCCCAAAACCCCGGCCCCTAGCCCTAACCCCGACCCAAAACCCCAGCCCCTAGCCCTAACCCTGGCCCAAAACCCCAGCCCCTAGCCCTAACCCCGGCCCCTAGCCCTAAACCTGGCCCAAAACCCCGGCCCCTAGCCCTAACACTGGTCCAAAACCCCGGCCCCTAGCCCTAACCCTGGCCAAAAACCCCAGCGCCCAGCCCTAACCTCGGCCCCTAGCCCTAACCCTGGCCCAAAACCCTAACCCCTACCCCTAACCCCGGCCCCTAGCCCTAACCCCGGCCCCTAGCCCTAACCCTGGCCCAAAACCGCGGCCCCCAGCCCTAACCCCAGCCCCTAGCCCTAACCCTGGCCCAAAACTCCAGCCCCTAGCCCTAACCCCGGCCCAAAACCCCGGCCCCTAGCCCTAACCCTGGTCCCTAACCCTAACCCCGGCCCCTAGCACAAACCCCGGCCCCAAACCCTGGTCCCTAGCCCTAACCATGGCCCGGAACCCTAACCACGGCCCCAAGCCCTAAACCTGGTCCGTAGCCCTAACCCCGGCCCCTAACCCTAACCCCGGCCCCTAACCCTAACCCTGGCCCAAAACCTTGGCCCCTAGCCCTAACCCGGACCCAAACCCCGGCCCCTAGCCCTAACCCTGGCCCAAAACCCCGGCCCCTAGCCCTAACCCCAGCCCCTAGCCATAACCGTGGCCCAAAACCTTAACCCTGGCCCAAAACCCTGCCCCTAGCCCTAACCCTGGCCCAAAACCCCGGCCCCTATCCCTAAACCTGGCCCAAAACCCCGGCCCCTAGCCCTAACCTCTGCCCCTAGCCCTAACCCTGGCCCAGAACCCTAAACATAGCCCAAAACCCTGGCCCCTAGCTCTAACGCCGGCCCCTAGCCCTAACCCTGGCCCAAAACCCCGGCCCCTATCCGTAACCCTGGCCCAAAACCCCGGCCCCTAGCCCTAACCCTGGCCCAAAACCCCGGCCCCTAGCCCTAAACCTGCCCCAAAACCCCGGACCCTAGCCCTAACCCTGGCCCAAAATCCCGGCCCCTAGCACTAACACCGGCCCCTAGCCCTAACCCTGGCCCAAAACCCCGGCCCCTAGCCCTAACCCCGTCCCCTAGCCCTAACCCTGGCCCAAAACCCCGGCCCCTAGCCCTAACCCTGGCCCAAAATCCCGGCCCCTAGCACTAACACCGGCCCCTAGCCCTAACCCTGGCCCAAAACCCCGGCCCCTAGCCCTAACCCCGTCCCCTAGCCCTAACCCTGGCCCAAAACCCCGGCCCCTAGCCCTAACCCTGGCTTCTAACGCTAACCCTGGCCCCTAGCCCTAACCCTGGCCCAAAACCCCGGCCCCCAGCCCTAACCCCGGCCCCTAGCCCTAACCCTGGCCCAAAACCCTAACCCTGGCCCAAAATCCCAGCCCCTAGCCCTAACCCCGGCCCCTAGCCCTAACCCTGGCCCAAAACCCCGGCCCCTATCCGTAACCCTGGGCCAAAACCCCGGCCCCTAGCCCTAACCCTGGCCCAAAACCCCGGCCCCTAGCCCTAACCCTGGCCCAAAACCCCGGACCCTAGCCCTAACCCTGGCCCAAAATCCCGGCCCCTAGCACTAACACCGGCCCCTAGCCCTAACCCTGGCCCAAAACCCCGGCCCCTAGCCCTAACCCCGTCCCCTAGCCCTAACCCTGGCCCAAAACCCCGGCCCCCAGCCCTAACCCCGGCCCCTAGCCCTAACCCTGGCCCAAAACCCCGGACCCTATACGTAACCCTGGCCAAAAAACCCGGCCCCTAGCCCTAACCCTGGCCCAAAACCCCGGCCCCTAGCCCTAACCCTGGCCCAAAACCCCGGCCCCTAGCCCTAATCCCGGCCCCTAGACCTAACCCCGGCCCCTAGCCCTAACCCTGGCCCAAAACCCCAGCCCCTAGCCCTAACCCCGGCCCCTAGCCCTAACCCCGGCCCAAAACCCTGGCCCCTAACCCTAACCCTGGCCCCTAGACATAACCTCAGCCCCTAGCCGTAACCCTGGCCCAAAACCGCGGCCCCTAGCTCTAACCCCGGCCCAAAACCCCGGCCCCTAGCCCTAACCCCGGCCCAAAACCCCGCCCCTAGCCCTAACCCCGGCCTCTAACCCCGGCCCCTAGCCCTAATCCCGGCCAAAAACCCTGGCCCCTAGCCCTAACCCCGGCCCCAAGCCATAACGCTGGCCCAAAACCCCGGCCCAAAACCCCGGCTTCTAGCCCTAACCCTGGCCCAAAACCCCGGCCCTAGCCCTAACCCTGGCTTCTAACCCTAACCTCGGCACCTAAGCCTAACCCTGACCCAAAACCCCGGCCCCTAGCCCTAGCCATGGCCCCTAGCTCTAACCCTAGCCCAAAACCCCGGCCCCTAGCCCTAACCCCGGCCCCTAGCCCTAACCCTGGCCCAAAACCCCGACCCCTAGCCCTAACCCTGGCCCCTAGCCATAACCCCGTCCCCTAGCCCTAACCCTGGCCCAAAACCCCGGCCCCTAGCCCTAACCCTGGCTTCTAACGCTAACCCTGGCCCCTAGCCCTAACCCTGGCCCAAAACCCCGGCCCCCAGCCCTAACCCCGGCCCCTAGCCCTAACCCTGGCCCAAAACCCTAACCCTGGCCCAAAATCCCAGCCCCTAGCCCTAACCCCGGCCCCTAGCCCTAACCCTGGCCCAAAACCCCGGCCCCTATCCGTAACCCTGGGCCAAAACCCCGGCCCCTAGCCCTAACCCTGGCCCAAAACCCCGGCCCCTAGCCCTAACCCTGGCCCAAAACCCCGGACCCTAGCCCTAACCCTGGCCCAAAATCCCGGCCCCTAGCACTAACACCGGCCCCTAGCCCTAACCCTGGCCCAAAACCCCGGCCCCTAGCCCTAACCCCGTCCCCTAGCCCTAACCCTGGCCCAAAACCCCGGCCCCCAGCCCTAACCCCGGCCCCTAGCCCTAACCCTGGCCCAAAACCCCGGACCCTATACGTAACCCTGGCCAAAAAACCCGGCCCCTAGCCCTAACCCTGGCCCAAAACCCCGGCCCCTAGCCCTAACCCTGGCCCAAAACCCCGGCCCCTAGCCCTAATCCCGGCCCCTAGACCTAACCCCGGCCCCTAGCCCTAACCCTGGCCCAAAACCCCAGCCCCTAGCCCTAACCCCGGCCCCTAGCCCTAACCCCGGCCCAAAACCCTGGCCCCTAACCCTAACCCTGGCCCCTAGACATAACCTCAGCCCCTAGCCGTAACCCTGGCCCAAAACCGCGGCCCCTAGCCCTAACCCCGGCCCCTAGCCCTAACCCCGGCCCAAAACCCCGCCCCTAGCCCTAACCCCGGCCTCTAACCCCGGCCCCTAGCCCTAATCCCGGCCAAAAACCCTGGCCCCTAGCCCTAACCCCGGCCCCAAGCCATAACGCTGGCCCAAAACCCCGGCCCAAAACCCCGGCTTCTAGCCCTAACCCTGGCCCAAAACCCCGGCCCTAGCCCTAACCCTGGCTTCTAACCCTAACCTCGGCACCTAAGCCTAACCCTGACCCAAAACCCCGGCCCCTAGCCCTAGCCATGGCCCCTAGCTCTAACCCTAGCCCAAAACCCCGGCCCCTAGCCCTAACCCCGGCCCCTAGCCCTAACCCTGGCCCAAAACCCCGACCCCTAGCCCTAACCCTGGCCCCTAGCCCTAACCCTGGCCCCCTAGCCCTATACCCTGACCCAAAACCCCGGCCCCTAGCCCTAGCCATGGCCCCTAGCTCTAACCCTAGCCCAAAACCCCGGCCCCTAGCCCTAACCCCGGCCCCTAGCCCTAACCCTGGCCCAAAACCCCGACCCCTAGCCCTAACCCTGGCCCCTAGCCCTAACCCTGGCCCCCTAGCCCTATACCCTGACCCAAAACCCCGGCCCCTAGCCCTAACCCTGGACCCTAGCCCTAACCCTGGCCCAAAACCCCGGCCCCTACCCGTAACCCTGTCCCAAAACCCTGGCCCCTAGCCCTAACCCCAGCCCCTAGCCATAACCGTGGCCCAAAACCCTAACCGTGTCCCAAAACCCTAACCCTGGCCCAAAACACTGGCCCCTAGCCCTAACCCTGGCCGAAAAACGTAACCCCGGCCCCTAGCCCTAACCCTGGCCCAAAACCCCGGCCCCTAGCCCTGGCCCCTAGCCCAAACCCCGGCCCCTCGCCCTAACCCTGGCCCAAAACCCTAACCGTAGCGCAAAACCCCAGCCCCTATCCGTAACCCTGGCCTAAAACCCCGGCCCCTATCCGTAACCCTGGCCCAAAACCCCGGCCCCTATCCGTAACCCTGGCCCAAAACCCCGACCCCTAACCCTAACCCTGGCTAAAAACCCCGGCCCCTAACCCTAACCCTGGCCCCTAGCCCTAACCCCGGCCCATAGCCCTGACCCCGGCCCCTAGCCCTAACCCTGGCCCAAAACCCTGGCCCCTAGCCCTAACCCCGGCCCATAGCCCTGACCCCGGCCCCTAGCCCTAACCCTGGCCCAAAACCCTGGCCCCTAGCCCTAACCCTGGCCCCTAGCCCTAACCCCGGCCGAAAACCCCGGCCCCTAGCCCTAAACCAGGCCGAAAACCCGAGCCCCTAGCCCTAACCCCGGCCCAAAACGCCGGCCCCTAGCCCTAACCCCGGGCCCTAGCCCTAACCCTGGCCCAAAACCCCGGCCCCTAGCCCTAACCCCAGCCCCTAGCCATAACCCTGGCCCAAAACCTTAACCCTGGCCCAAAACCCTGGCCCCTAGCCCGAACACTGGCCCAAAACCCCGGCCCCTATCCCTAAACCTGGCCCAAAACCCCGGCCCCTAGCCCTAACCTCTGCCCCTAGCCCTAACCCTGGCCCAGAACCCTAAACATAGCCCAAAACCCTGGCCCCTAGCCCTAACGCCGGCCCAAAACCCCGGCCCCTAAACCTAACTCCGGCCCCTAACCCTAACGCCGGCCCAAAACCCCGGCCCCTAGCCCTAACCCTGGCCCAAAACCCCGGCCCCTAGCCCTAACCCTGGCTTCTAACCCTAACCCTGGCCCCTATCCGTAACCCTGGCCCAAAACCCCGGCCCCTAGCCCTAACCTGGGCCCCTAGCCCTAACCCTAGCCCAAAACCCCGTCCCCTAGCCCGAACCCCGGCACCTAGCCCTAACCTGGGCCCCTAGCCCTAACCCTGGTCCAAAACCCCGACCCGTAGCCCTAACCCTCGCCCTAGCCCTAACCCCAGCTTCCTAGCCCTATACCCTGACCCAAAACCCCGGCCCCTAGCCCTAACCCTAGACCCTAGCCCTAACCCTGGCCCAAAACCCCGGCCCCTAGCCGTAACCCTGGCCCAAAATCCCGGCCCCTAGCCCTAACACCGGCCCCTGGCCCTAACCCTGGCCAAAAATCCCGGCCCCTAGCCCTAACCCCGGCCCCTAGCCCTAACCCTGGCCCAAAACCCCAGCCCCTAGCCCTAACCCTGGGCCCCAGCCCCTAGCGCTAACCCTGGACCCCAGCCCCAACCCTGGGCCCTAGCCCAAACCCCGGCCCCTAGCCCTAACCCCGGCCCAAAACCCCGGCCCCTAAACCTAACTCCGGCCCCTAACCCTAACCCCGGCCCAAAACCCCGGCCCCTAGCCCTAACCCTGGCCCAAAACCCCGGCCCAAAACCCCGGCTTCTAGCCCTAACCCTGGCCCAAAACCCCGGCCCCTAGCCCTAACCCCGGCCCCAAGCCGTAACCCTGGCCCAAAACCCCGGCCCCTAGCCCTAACCCTGGCTTCTAACCCTAACCCTGGCCCCTATCCGTAACCCTGGCCCAAAACCCCGGCTCCTAGCCCGAACCCCGGCCCCTAGCCCTAACACCGGCCCCTAGCCCTAACCCTGGCCCAAAACCCTAACCCTAGCCCAAAACCTCGGCCCCTAGCCCTAACCCCGGCCCCTAGCCCTAACCCCAGACCAAAACCCTAACCCTGGCCCTAAACCCTAACCCTAGCCCAAAACCCTGGCCCCTAGCCCAAACCCCGGCCCCTCGCCCTAACCCTGGCCCAAAACCCTAACCGTAGACCAAAACCCTGGCCCCTAGCCCTAACCCTGGCCCCTAGCCCTAACCCCGGCCCCTAGCCCTAACCCCGGCCCCCAGCCCTAAGCCCGGCACAAAACCCGGGCTCCTAACCCTAACCCTGGCCCCTAACCCTAACCGCGGCCCCTAGCCCTAACCCCGGCCCCTAGCCCTAACCCTGGCCCAAAACCCCGGCCCCTAGCCCTAACCCCGGCCCCTAGCTCTAACCCCGGCCCCCAGCCCTAACCCTGGCCCAAAACCCCAGACCGTAGCTGTAACCCTGTCCCAAAACCCCGGCCCCTAGCTGGAACCCTGGCCCAAAACCCCCGACCCTAGCCATAACCGTGGCACAAAACCGTAACCGTGGCCCAAAACCCTAACCGTGGCCCAAAACCCTAACCATGGCCCAAAACACTGGCCCCTAGCCCTAACCCTGGCCCAAAAGCCTAACCACGGACCATAGCCCTAACCCTGGCCCAAACCCCCGGCCCCTAGCCCTAACCCTGGCCCCTAGCCCTAACCCCGGCCCCTAGCCCTAACCCCGGGCCCTAGCCCTAACCCTGGCCCAAAACCCCGGCCCCTAGCCCTAACCCCGGCCCCTAGCCATAACCGTGGCCCAAAACCTTAACCCTGGCCCAAAACCCTGCCCCTAGCCCTAACCCTGGCCCAAAACCCCGGCCCCTATCCCTAAACCTGGCCCAAAACCCCGGCCCCTAGCCCTAACCTCGGCCCCTAGCCCTAACCCTGGCCCAGAACCCTAAACATAGCCCAAAACCCTGGCCCCTAGCCCTAACGCCGGCCCCTAGCCCTAACCCCGGCCCCTAGCCCTAACCCCGGCCCCCAGCCCTAACCCCGGCACAAAACCCGGGCCCCTAACCCTAACCCTGGCCCCTAACCCTAACCGCGGCCCCTAGCCCTAACCCCGGCCCCTAGCCCTAACCCTGGCCCAAAACCCCGACCCCTAGCCCTAACCCTGGCCCCTAGCCCTAACCCCGGCCCCCTAGCCCTATACCCTGACCCAAAACCCCGGCCCCTAGCCCTAACCCTGGACCCTAGCCCTAACCCTGGCCAAAACCCCGGCCCCTAGCCGTAACCCTGTCCCAAAACCCTGGCCCCTAGCCCTAACCCCAGCCCCTAGCCATAACCGTGGCCCAAAACCCTAACCGTGTCCCAAAACCCTAACCCTGGCCCAAAACACTGGCCCCTAGCCCTAACCCTGGCCGAAAAACGTAACCCCGGCCCCTAGCCCTAACCCTGGCCCAAAACCCCGGCCCCTAGCCCTGGCCCCTAGCCCAAACCCCGGCCCCTCGCCCTAACCCTGGCCCAAAACCCTAACCGTAGCGCAAAACCCCGGCCCCTATCCGTAACCCTGGCCTAAAACCCCGGCCCCTATCCGTAACCCTGGCCCAAAATCCCGGCCCCTATCCGTAACCCTGGCCCAAAACCCCGACCCCTAACCCTAACCCTGGCTAAAAACCCCGGCCCCTAACCCTAACCCTGGCCCCTAGCCCTAACCCCGGCCCATAGCCCTGACCCCGGCCCCTAGCCCTAACCCTGGCCCAAAACCCTGGCCCCTAGCCCTAACCCTGGCCCCTAGCCCTAACCCCGGCCGAAAACCCCGGCCCCTAGCCCTAAACCAGGCCGAAAACCCGAGCCCCTAGCCCTAACCCCGGCCCAAAACCCCGGCCCCTAGCCCTAACCCCGGGCCCTAGCCCTAACCCTGGCCCAAAACCCCGGCCCCTAGCCCTAACCCCAGCCCCTAGCCATAACCCTGGCCCAAAACCTTAACCCTGGTCCAAAACCCTGGCCCCTAACCCTAACCCCGGCCCAAAACCCCGGCCCCTAGCCCTAACCCTGGCCCAAAACCCCGGCCCCTAGCCCTAACCCTGGCTTCTAACCCTAACCCTGGCCCCTATCCGTAACCCTGGCCCAAAACCCCGGCCCCTAGCCCTAACCTGGGCCCCTAGCCCTAACCCTAGCCCAAAACCCCGTCCCCTAGCCCTAACCCCGGCACCTAGCCCTAACCTGGGCCCCTAGCCCTAACCCTGGTCCAAAACCCCGACGCGTAGCCCTAACCCTCACCCTAGCCCTAACCCCGGCTTCCTAGCCCTATACCCTGACCCAAAACCCCGGCCCCTAGCCCTAACCCTGGACCCTAGCCCTAACCCTGGCCCAAAACCCCGACCCTAGCCGTAACCCTGGCCCAAAATCCCGGCCCCTAGCCCTAACACCGGCCCCTGGCCCTAACCCTGGCCCAAAATCCCGGCCCCTAGCCCTAACCCCGGCCCCTAGCCCTAACCCTGGCCCAAAACCCCAGCCCCTAGCCCTAACCCTGGACCCCAGCCCCAACCCTGGGCCCTAGCCGAAACCCCGGCCCCTAGCCCTAACCCTGGCCCAAAACCCCGGCCCCTAGCTGGAACCCTGGCTTAAAACCCCCGACCCTAGCCATAACCGTGGCACAAAACCGTAACCGTGGCCCAAAACCCTAACCGTGGCCCAAAACCTTAACCCTGGCCCAAAACCCTGCCCCTAGCCCTAACACTGGCCCAAAACCCCGGCCCCTATCCCTAAACCTGGCCCAAAACCCCGGCCCCTAGCCCTAACCTCGGCCCCTAGCCCTAACCCTGGCCCAGAACCCTAAACATAGCCCAAAACCCTGGCCCCTAGCCCTAACGCCGGCCCCTAGCCCTAACCCCGGCCCCTAGCCCTAACCCCGGCCCCCAGCCCTAACCCCGGCACAAAACCCGGGCCCCTAACCCTAACCCTGGCCCCTAACCCTAACCGCGGCCCCTAGCCCTAACCTCAGCCCCTAGCCCTAACCCAGGCCCCTAGCCCTAACCCTGGCCCAAAACCCCGACCCCTAGCCCTAACCCTGGCCCCTAGCCCTAACCCCGGCCCCCTAACCCTATACCCTGACCCAAAACACTGGCCCCTAGCCCTAACCCTGGACCCTAGCCCTAACACTGGCCCAAAACCCCGGCCCCTAGCCGTAACCCTGTCCCAAAACCCTGGCCCCTAGCCCTAACCCCAGCCCCTAGCCATAACCGTGGCCCAAAACCCTAACCGTGTCCCAAAACCCTAACCCTGGCCCAAAACACTGGCCCCTAGCCCTAACCCTGGCCGAAAAACGTAACCCCGGCCCCTAGCCCTAACCCTGGCCCAAAACCCCGGCCCCTAGCCCTGGCCCCTAGCCCAAACCCCGGCCCCTCGCCCTAACCCTGGCCCAAAACCCTGGCCCCTAGCCCTAACCCTGGCCCAAAACCCCGGCCCCTAGCCCTAAACCAGGCCGAAAACCCGAGCCCCTAGCCCTAACCCCGGCCCAAAACCCCGGCCCCTAGCCCTAACCCCGGGCCCTAGCCCTAACCCTTGCCCAAAACCCCGGCCCCTAGCCCTAACCCCAGCCCCTAGCCATAACCGTGGCCCAAAACCTTAACCCTGGCCCAAAACCCTGGCCCCTAGCCCTAACACTGGCCCAAAACCCCGGCCCCTATCCCTAAACCTGGCCCAAAACCCCGGCCCCTAGCCCTAACCTCTGCCCCTAGACCTAACCCTGGCCCAGAACCCTAAACATAGCCCAAAACCCTGGCCCCTAGCCCTAACGCCGGCCCCTAGCCCTAACCCTGGCCCAAAACCCCGGCCCCTATCCGTAACCCTGGGCCAAAACCCCGGCCCCTAGCCCTAACCCTGGCCCAAAACCCCGGGCCCTAGCCCTAACCCTGGCCCAAAACCCCGGCCCCTAGCCCTAACACCGGCCCCTAGCCCTAACCCTGGCCCAAAACCCCGGCCCCTAGCCCTAACCCCGACCCTTGCCCTAACCCTGGCCCAAAACCCCGGCCCCTAGCCCTAACCCTGGCTTCTAACCCTAACCCTGGCCCCTAGCCCTAACCCTGGCGCAAAACCCCGGCCCCCAGCCCTAACCCCGGCCCCTAGCCCTAACCCTGGCCCAAAACCCTAACCCTGGCCCAAAATCCCAGCCCCTAGCCCTAACCCCGGCCCCTAGCCCTAACCCTTGCCCAAAACCCTAACCCTGGCCCAAAACCCTAACCCTGGCCCTCACCCCGGCCCCTAGCCCTAACCCTGGCCCAAAACCCCGGCCCCTAGCCCTAACCCTGGCCCAAAACCCCGGCCCCTAGCCCTAATCCCGGCCCCTAGACCTATCCCCGGCCCCTAGCCCTAACCCCGGCCCAAAACCCCGGCCCCTAGCCCTAACCCCGGCCCCTAGCCCTAACCCCGGCCCAAAACCCTGGCCCCTAACCCTAACCCTGGCCCCTAGACCTAACCCCAGCCCCTAGCCGTAACCCTGGCCCAAAACCGCGGCCCCTAGCCCTAACCCCGGCCCAAAACCCCGGCCCCTAGCCCTAACCCCGGCCCAAAACCCCGCCCCTAGCCCTAACCCCTGCCTCTAACCCCGGCCCCAAGCCATAACCCTGGCCCAAAACCCCGGCCCAAAACCCCGGCTTCTAGCCCTAACCCTGGCCCAAAACCCCGGCCCTAGCCCTAACCCTGGCTTCTAACCCTAACCTCGGCACCTAAGCCTAACCCTGACCCAAAACCCCGGCCCCTAGCCCTAGCCACGGCCCCTAGCTCTAACCCTAGCCCAAAACCCCGGCCCCTAGCCCTAACCCCGGCCCCTAGCCCTAACCCTGGCCCAAAACCCCGGCCCCTAGCCCTGGCCCCTAGCCCAAACCCCGGCCCCTCGCCGTAACCCTGGCCCAAAACCCTAACCGTAGCGCAAAACCCCGGCCCCTATCCGTAACCCTGGCCTAAAACCCCGGCCTCTATCCGTAACCCTGGCCCAAAACCCCGGCCCCTATCCGTAACCCTGGCCCAAAACCCCGACCCCTAACCCTAACCCTGGCTAAAAACCCCGGCCCCTAACCCTAACCCTGGCCCCTAGACCTAACCCCGGCCCATAGCCCTGACCCCGGCCCCTAGCCCTAACCCTGGCCCAAAACCCTGGCCCCTAGCCCTAACACCGGCCCCTAGCCCTAACCCTGGCCCAAAACCCCGGCCCCTAGCCCTAACCCCGTCCCCTAGCCCTAACCCTGGCCCAAAACCCCGGCCCCTAGCCCTAACCCTGGCTTCTAACCCTAACCCTGGCCCCTAGCCCTAACCCTGGCCCAAAACCCCGGCCCCCAGCCCTAACCCCGGCCCCTAGCCCTAACCCTTGCCCAAAACCCTAACCCTGGCCCAAAATCCCAGCCCCTAGCCCTAACCCCGGCCCCTAGCCCTAACCCCGGCCCCTAGCCCTAACCCTGGCCCAAAACCCTAACCCTGGCCCAAAACCCTAACCCTGGCCCTCACCCCGGCCCCTAGCCCTAACCCTGGCCCAAAACTCCGGACCCTATACGTAACCCTGGCCAAAAAACCCGGCCCCTAGCCCTAACCCTGGCCCAAAACCCCGGCCCCTAGCCCTAACCCTGGCCCAAAACCCCGGCCCCTAGCCCTAACCCCGGCCCAAAACCCTGGCCCCTAGCCCTAACCCCGGCCCCAAGCCATAACCCTGGCCCAAAACCCCGGCCCAAAACCCCGGCTTCTAGCCCTAACCCTGGCCCAAAACCCCGGCCCTAGCCCTAACCCTGGCTTCTAACCCTAACCTCGGCACCTAAGCCTAACCCTGACCCAAAACCCCGGCCCCTAGCCCTAGCCACGGCCCCTAGCTCTAACCCTAGCCCAAAACCCCGGCCCCTAGCCCTAACCCCGGCCCCTAGCCCTAACCCTGGCCCAAAACCCCGACCCCTAGCCCTAACCCTGGCCCCTAGCCCTAACCCCGGCCCCCTAGCCCTATACCCTGACCCAAAACCCCGGCCCCTAGCCCTAACCCTGGACCCTAGCCCTAACCCTGGCCCAAAACCCCGGCCCCTAGCCGTAACCCTGTCCCAAAACCCTGGCCCCTAGCCCTAACCCCAGCCCCTAGCCATAACCGTGGCCCAAAACCCTAACCGTGTCCCAAAACCCTAACCCTGGCCCAAAACACTGGCCCCTAGCCCTAACCCTGGCCGAAAAACGTAACCCCGGCCCCTAGCCCTAACCCTGGCCCAAAACCCCGGCCCCTAGCCCTGGCCCCTAGCCCAAACCCCGGCCCCTCGCCCTAACCCTGGCCCAAAACCCTAACCGTAGCGCAAAACCCTGGCCCCTATCCGTAACCCTGGCCTAAAACCCCGGCCTCTATCCGTAACCCTGGCCCAAAACCCCGGCCCCTATCCGTAACCCTGGCCCAAAACCCCGACCCCTAACCCTAACCCTGGCTAAAAACCCCGGCCCCTAACCCTAACCCTGGCCCCTAGACCTAACCCCGGCCCATAGCCCTGACCCCGGCCCCTAGCCCTAACCCTGTCCCAAAACCCTGGCCCCTAGCCCTAACCCTGGCCCCTAGCCCTAACCCTGGCCCAAAACCCGAGCCCCTAGCCCTAACCCCGGCCCAAAACCCCGGCCCCTAGCCCTAACCCCGGCCCAAAACCCCGGCCCCTAGCCCTAACCCTGGCCCAAAACCCCCGCCCCTAGCCCTAACCCTGTCCCAAAACGCCGGTCCCTATCCCTAACCCTGGACCAAAACCCCGGCCCCTAGCCCTAACCCTGGCCCCTAGCCCTATACCCTGGCCCAAAACCCCGGCCCCTAGCCCTTACCCTGGACCCTAGCCCTAACCCTGGCCCCTAGCCCTAACCCCGGCCCCTATCCCTAACCCTGGTCCAAAACCCCGGCCCCTGGCCCCTAGCCCTAACTCCGGCCCAAAACCCCGGCCCCTAGCCCTAACCCCAGCCCCTAGCCCTAACCCCGGCCCAAAACCCTGGCCCCTAGCCCTAACCCTGGCCCCTAGCCCTAACCCTGTCCCACAACTCTAACCCCGGCCCCTAGCCCTAACCCTGGCCCAAAACCCTGGCCCCTAGCCCTAACCCTGGCCCCTAGCCCTAACCCCGGTTCCTAGCCCTAACCCTGGCCCAAAACCCCGGCCCCTAGCACTAACCCCGGCCCCTAGCCCTAACCCTGGACCCTAGCCCTAACCCCGGCCCCTAGCCCTAACCCTAGCCCAAAACCCCGGCCCCTAAACCTAACCCTGGACCCTAGCCCTAACCCCGGCCCCTAGCCCTAACCCTAGCCCAAAACCCCGGCCCCTATCCCTAACCCTGGACCCGAGCCCTAACCCTGGCCCAAAACCCCAGCCCCTAGCTGTAACCCTGGCCTAAAACCCCGGCCCCTAGCCGTAACCCTGGCCCAAAACCCCGGCCCCTACCCGTAACCCCAGCCCCTAACCCTAACCGTGGCCCAAAACCCTAACCGTGGCCCAAAACCCTAACAGTGGCCCAAAACCCTAACCCTGGCCCAAAACCCCGGCCCCTAGCCCTAACCCTGGCCCCTAGCCCTAACCCCGGCCCCTAGCCCTAAACCTGGCCCAAAACCCCGGTCCCTAGCCCTAACCTCGGCCCCTAGCCCTAACCCTGGCCCAAAACCCTAACCCTAGCGCAAAACCCTGGCCCCTAGCCCTAACCCCGGCCCCTAGCTCTAACCCTGGCCCAAAACCTCGGCCCCTATCTGTAGCCCTGGCCCAAAACCCCAACCCCTAGCCCTAATCCTGGCCCAAAACCCCTGCCCCTAACCCTAACCCTGGCCCCTAGCCCTAACCCCGGCCCCTAGCCCTAACCCTGGCCCAAAACCCCGACCCCTAGCCCTAACCCTGGCCCAAAACCCCTGCCCCTGGCCCAAAACCACGATTGCTCCCACACCAAAAGTGCCAGCCAGTCAACCTCTTGCTGCTCCTCACGGGCCATTGGCAGCGCATCTACAGCACCACAGACATCGGGGCTCCGGGCTTTCCCTGACCAACAGGGCTTCGATGTTTACCACCAGCTCGAAATGTGGACCCACTGAAAGTAAAATCCCAAAAAATGACGAACGTCGGACGATTGCTCCCACACCGAAAGTGCCAGCAACACAAGCTCTTGCTGCTCCTCCCCGGCCATTGGCAGCGCATCTACAGCACCACAGACATCGCGGCTCTGGGCTTTCCCTGACCAACAGGGCTTCGACGTTTACCACCAGCTGAACCTGGGCGCCCACTGAAAGTAAAACCCCCAAAAATCACGAACGTCGGACGATTGCTGCCACACCGAAAGTGCCAGCCACTCAAGCTCTTGCTGCTCCTCACCGGCCACTGGCACCGCATCTACAGCACCACAGACATCGGGGCTCCGGGCTTTCCCTGACCAATAGGGCTTCGACGTTTACCACCAGCTGAACCTGGGGCCCACTGATAAAAATTCCTTAAAAATCACGAACATCGGACGATTGCTCCCACACCTTAAGTCCCAGCCTGTTAAGCTCTTGCTGCTCCTCATGGGCCATTGGCAGCGCATCTACAGCACCACAGACATCGCGGCTCTGGGCTTTCCCTGACCAACAGGGCTTCAACGTTTACCACCAGCTCCAAATGGGCGCCCAATGAAAAAAAATCCCCAAAAATCACGAATGTCGGACAATTGCTCCCACACCGAAAGTCCCAGCCTCTCAAGCTCTTGCTGCTCCTCACCGGCCATTCCCAGCGCATCTACAGCACCACAGACATCGGGGCTCCGGGCTTTCCCTAGCGAACACACAGCTCTCTCTCTCTCTCACCCACACACACACACCCTCTCTCTCACACTCTCTCTCACTCTCTCTCACACTCACTCTCTCTCTCACTCACTCTCTCTCGCTCACACACACACACTCTCTCTCTCTCTCTCTCACTTTCTCACACTCACTCACTCTCTCACACTCACTCTCTCTCTCTCGCTCACACTCTCTCTCTTACACTCAAACTCTCTCTCTCACACTCACACTCACTTTCTCTCTCTCTCACACTCACACTCTCTCTCTCTTTCTCACACTCTGTCTCTCTCTCACCCACTCTCTCTCTCTCACACTCTCCCTCTCTCACTCACTCTCCCTCCCTCTCTCACTCACTCTCTCTCTCTCACACTCACTCTCTCTCTTACACCGAAACTCACTCTCTCTCTCACACTCACACTCTCTCTCACTCACACTTACTCTCTCTCTCTCACACTCACACTCACTCTCTCTCTCACACACACTCACTCTCTCTCTCACACACACTCTCTCTCTCAGACACTCTCTCTCTCTCACTCTCTTTCTCTCACACACTCTATCTCTCACTCTCTCTATCTCTCTCTCTCACACTCACTCTCTTTCTCTCTCACACACACTCTCTCTCTCACACTCTCACACACCCCCCTCTCTCTCCCCCCCAGTCTCTCTCTCTCTGTCTCTCTCTCTCTCTCTCTCACTCTCACTCTCTCTCTCCCCCCCCCCACCCCCTCTTTCTCACACACTCTCTCTCTGTCTCTCTCTGTCTCTCACTCTCTCTCACACTCTCTGACACTCTATCTCTCACACACTCTCTCACTCTCACTCTCACTCACTCCCTCTCTGACTCTCTCGCTCACTCCCTCCCTCTCGCTCACTCTCTCTCACTCTCTCTCTCACACTCCCTCTCTCTCTCACTCTCCCTCTCACACTCTCTCTCACTATTTCACTCTCACACTCTCTCTCACACACACTCCCTCTCACTCTCTCTCTCTCACACACACTCTCTCTCTCTCACTCTCTCTCATACTCTCTCTCTCTCACTCTCTCTCACACCGTCTCTCACACCGTCTCTCACACTCTGTCTCTCTCTCTGCCTCTCTCCCTCTCTCTCACTCTCTCGCTCTGTCTCACCCCCCCCCCACTCTCTCACTCTCTCTCACACACACACTCTCTCTCACACACACTCTTTCTCTCTCTCACTCTGTCTGGGGGCCAGCTGGGCCGTGGCCACCGTGTCCCCAAGGGCTGGCCGATCCCGTCTGTGTGTGTCCCCCCCCCAGCCCTGTCAGGTCCTGGCTGACCTGCGCTTTCCTTTTTTCTTTCCAGGTTTTTTGGGCCAAACTGGCCCCACCGCAGAGGGATCTCAGGGTCCTGCACCCCGGGACATCGCAGGGAGCAGGCGGTGGCACTTTGGGGATTGCTGGGGACAGAGAGGAGCAGAACTGAGGGGACAAAGTTGGGGGAGGGGGGTGGGCTGGGTATGGCCCCCAGGGAGCGGGGGGGCGGGGGGGGAAGGTAGGTGTTGGGGTCGTGCCTCAGTTTCCCCATTCCAGGGAGAGGCACGGCGCAGTCCCCCCTGCGGCCACCAGGGGGCAGCACGTGCCCACGCCGACCCCGTCCCCAGATGTGTCCCCCCCACGATGTGTCACCCCCTGAATACAGGACCCCAGATGTGCAGGGTCCCAGATGTACCCAGTGCCACCCCAAGTCCCGCTGGGGTCCCTGGCACCGGGGACATTTAGGTGACACTTCTCTGGGGGGGGACACGCGTGCATCACCGCCCCCACTGGAGCTGTGGGGTTACAGCCCCCCCCCCAGGTAGCTCAGCACCCCCCAGTAGATGCACTGCTGTGGAGGGGAATTGGGGGTCCCTGGCATGGTCCCCCTGTCCCTTCCTCCTTAGGGACCAGGCACCCTGCCTGGTTGGGGGGCGTCTTGGGGAGCAAAGGGGGGGTCTCTTGGGATGTGGGCCAAAATGCCCCCTCCACACCCCCCCAAGGGCCCCCTCCTGCTCTGGAGGGGGTTAAATGGCATTTGGGATCCATTTGGGATCGAGGGTGCTTGGCCCTGTGCTGCTTCCCAGTTTATCCAGTACCATGCACCAGCCGGTGCTGGGCCACATTGGGGGTCCAGTGCCACCACAGCACCCCCCCCCTCCACCCCCAGCACCCTGCAGGGAGCCAGTGCCCCCAGTCCCCCTTACTGGGAGCCATGGGGAGCAGGGAATCAGGGTGCCCGCGGGTTCCACACGCCACCTGGGGCTCCTGGACCCCCGGGTCCCTCCCGGTGCCAGCCCCCAGCACGGGGCGGCCTCGAAGGTGTGACGAGCTGCGACGAGGACAACAAGCCCCTTCGGGCACTCGTTAACTGGGGACACCGGTGGCACGCGCTCAGCCCCGAATTGTGCACCCTGCACCCAAGCCCCATCGCAGGGGCTGAGCCAAGGCATCCTGGGACCCCCCTGCCACCCTGGGGCCCCCCGCATGCTCGGCCGTGCCTCAGTTTCCCCAGCCGCATCCCGCTTCCTGCCCGGGCCTGGCCGCGGCACGGGGGCTACGTCAGACTGGGGGGATCCGGCTCCCTCCCCCGCTCCCTGTGGTGCCCCGGGGGTGTGGGGTGGGTTTGATCCACCTGGGCAGCACCCACACCATGGAGAGGACAGTGGTCCATCCATGCCCACCACCCCTCCGCAGGGACAGGGTGCTCACCCTGCCTTCTCCCAGCTCCTCCCAGTCACCCCACTGGGAAAACTGGGAATGGTGCCAGCCGCAGAAATGTTATTAAAAAGTGGGGTTTGGTTTTTTTTTTTCCTTTTCTCCTCAATTCCTGGCTAGAGGTGGCACCTCCAGCCTCGCTGTGCCCCCTCCTCGCCCTTCCTCAGGCTCAGGAAGGGCCACCGAGCCCCTTGGGAAGAGCCGGGAAGGGGCTCGGAGATTTCTCCCACCCCTTCACCCCAGCCCCCCGGCCTTTGGCCATTTCGCGTTTAGAAACCCCCGGCCCCAAAACGCGCTAAATCACTGCGCTGGCCCCCAAAACGCAGCTGTTCCGGGGAGGCAAATGGCCCCATCCTGCACCCCCTTTTCTGTCCTGTAAAGCTGGGGGTGGGGGGTTGCCCACACCCACCGAGGGGACACAGCCTGACCTCAGCGAGGCCGCAGGATCAGGCCCTACCCCAGGGACATCGTGGGGTGGGTGCAGATTTCGGGGGTCCCCAGGCGGAGGGGGACGGCGGGGCCACCGATTCCTGGAACGACGGGTGACGCATCGCTCCCGGCCAGGTGCCGCCGGTGCCGGAAAGCGGCTGTGGCTCGGGGTGCTGGGTGCCGGCCAGCGGCACTAACCACCGGCCCGCGGGATCCGAACCCACGTCACCGGGGCGAAGCGTGGGGCGGCCCGTGGTGTACCCGGACTTGCCACCTAATTGCTGGGGACCAGCGGCTCCCCGTCATTTTGGGGACTGTTTAACCCCCTCAGGGACCGGGAAATGGTGTCGGATCGTTCTCCGCAGGCCACAGGAACGGCGCGGCACGGCACAGGGCCTAGGGTCGGGATGTCCCTCTCGGCGGTGCCCAGATCCTTGCCCTCTGTGACATCTCCTTGGTGGTGACGGGGACAAGCCCGTGCCCCAGCCGTCACGGCACCCAAGCTGTTTTGGGGTGACATGGGGGGAGGCAGACGGAGGGATGCTCGGCGACACCCCACTGTCACCCTCCGCCGTCCCTGGAGGTCCCGGCTCGGTGCCACCACCAAACCCCTCGCGTCCCTGGGAATATCCTGGGGGTCACTGCAGGGAGGGGACCCTTTGGGGTCCCAGCCCCAACCCTGCTGCCACGAGCCCTGCGGCTGTGGGACGTCCTGGCCCTCGTTGCTTGGGTTATCCCGATTTTCCAGTGTGCTGCTGAACCCCACCTCTTTGGAGGAACAGGAAGAAATCTCTGGGACTTTTCTAGCCAGTCGGCTTTCCAAAAATCCCTCCAGCAATGTCCCTGAAGGCTTTTCCGAAGCAGCACCCCAGAAGCGAGCATCCTCCTCTGCTTTTGAACCTGCTGCTGTTTTCGTTTTTTTCTTTTTTTTCCCATTTTCTCATTTCTAGAGGGGGATGGAGAAGATGCTGGTGAGCGGGTGATGTGCTGGGGGTTATGAGGGCGGCGGGCACCCATGACTGGAGGTGCCCAAGGCCAACAGCTCCCAGCTGAGCTGCAGGGACCCAGCTGGAGACCGGCGACCTTCGCACCATGAGTTTTTTTTGCTTGGGAGAGGCTGAAACGGAAAAGAGCGGCAAGGGAGCTTCAGGGATGTGAGGATCGTTCAGGTCCCCCCAAATCCTGAGCCGGTGTCCTGGCCCACGGACAGGGCAGGAGTCCCACGAAGGCACACGTGGCCTCGTAAAAAGCTTTTTTTAACCTCCAGAGAAGAAGCCGGCCCCACGGCGTTGGCCACAAACCTGCAAAAAGAGTCTGGCTTTTGGGGTGGAGAGGGAAAACTGCCGTCCCTGCGGCCACCCCTGTGTTCATGGGACCCATCCCGCTCCACTCCCTGCCGTCTCCCATGCCGGCAGCGTGGCCCGGCCAAGGCTCGGGGATTTCCAGAGGTGATGGGGGCCCAAAGGACGTTGGTAACACACAGGTTTAATTAGAGGTGACGAGGGCATGCAAATGAGCAGGTTACAGCCTGCCCGGGGGTGGCCGCGCCGCTGCGAGTCCCCAGAGGCTTTGGAGATGCTGCTCGGTGTTTCCCATGCTCTGGGTGCCGGGGGAAGGATGGATGTGGAGGTAAGCACCGGCTGGGGGTGGGACACGGCAGGGAGCTGGGTGGGGGAGGTCAGGCCTCCAAAACCATGGCCGTGTCCCTCTCCAGGATGGGGAGTGGGTCCCTGGTGCGCAGAGCACGGGGGAGCCCAGGGAGAGCTTGGGAAGGGGTTCGTTCTGCTCCGCTTTTGGCATTTGGGGTGAATTTCCCCGTGGGAAGAGCTGAAATCTCCATCATCCTGGTGCTGCCCTTCCCTTCTGCCTCCTGCCTCCGTCCTCCTCATTGTAGCTGCCCAAACCGGGGGTGGGCCTAACCCAAAAGCTTCCCAGAGCAGCACCCTCTCCAGCAGCAGGGTCTGGCCCTCAGAACTTTCCTCCACCCCTAAAACCCCACAAATCTGGGGGGGGAGCAGAGCTCAGCCACCAAATCCCTCATCCTAGGGGGGTGAGGGACCCGACCAGGTCTCGGCACGGCTGCAAAAGGAGCTCGGCAAAGCCCTGGAGCCCCAACTCTTCCCTCAGAGAAAATGAGCTGAGCTTCTTGCTTGGAGGGAGCAGCTGGAGTCGGTTGGGGACCCAAATCCATCACCATTGCCAAATCTCACAGATTTGCCTTTATGTATCGAGCCTGGAGCTGCGGTGAGAAGGATGGGGTCAAGCGGTGGAGCCAACAGTGTTTCCAAGGAAAACACATCTCCACCGGCATCTTTCCAGGGAGGGCGGTGAAGGCGGCGAATGAGGTGGCACTGGGGTGAAGGCAGCACATGATGCTGAGCTGGTCGGTGCGCGGAGGGTGCAGCCAAAAAAGGGCTGCAAGCAGGCAATGCCGTGGTGGGTTGTGACGAGTGGTTCCCTTCCCCAGGCGACACGCTGCTGAGTCAAGGCTCCGAGAGACCTCGTGGGTGGTGGGATCGGTTTGGGAGCCACCCGGGGGGTGGCAGGCAGGGGACAGGCGAGGAGCATGCCGCCGAGCACGGGTTCGTGGTGTCTGACTTGACGGAGAAGCTCCGGAGGAAATTGTGAAAGGGTGAGCAGACACCGTCTGCGTGGGGCGGTGTGAGCCGGGTGGGGAAAGCCCACGGCAGGAGGTTCCCAGGGCATCGGATGGGGTGGGTTCCTCCTCACACATCATCGGAAGCGTCCTCAGCCTGGTGTCTTGGGCCCTCGTTAGGAGCACAATGAGGTGTTTTATGCAAACTCCCATCTCCTCCTGCCATCAGGTGGCATCTCCCACCCCTGCCCACACTGCCCGGTCCCACAGGAGACACAGGACAGGAGCGTGGGTGCTCCCAGTCCCCCAGCGCCGCTTCCAGACCAGCACAGCCAGGGCTTACCGGGACACAAATGGCTGGTTGTTTTTCCCCAAATCCTGCCAGAAAACGTCGTTCCGTCGATAAATACTGGGAATAGAAAACGTTCGACCTTCCCTGTTATTTGGCTCCTGTGGGAAGCTGGCCAAGTAGGAGAAATTGTTGGCGTGCCCGGCAGGGACGCGTGCCTGGATGCCATGAGTGTCCAAGGCCATTTGCCAGCCGGCAGGGAGTTGATCTGGCCCTAAAATTGCTCTACGTACGCATTGGGAGAAGAGTATCCAAATCTCTCAAGGCTTGGACTCTCCCTCTCTCTTTTTTTTTGGCACGTCTCCGGTCTCTTCCTCTCTGCAGGCCCCAGGTAGCATCCTCAGCATGAACCCAACTGAAAGCCGGAAACTTTTCCTGCTGGTTTGGAAGGTGTTTGGTAGACGTGCCACCGATGGGCATGGCAAAGGTAAGGGGATAGCAAACCCAGGTGATTCACTGATGGTTTTGAAAAGAACTCATCCCTATCAACCCCCAGGTCCCCCATCAGCAAGGGCTGGAGAAGCCGGTGGAGCTGCAAGGCAAAGGGGTGTCCCCTGTGGGTGATTTTTGCTGTCTGAACCTCTCAAAGTCTCTAGTGCAGCCTCCAAAGTGGTTTTGAAGGGACAATCAAGACAAGGTGGCCGAGGTCCTCGAAGTTGGGAGATGGCTGATGCCTCCTGAGATGCCTCCAGCAGCTTCCTGAGGTCCCAGAGCGAACCGTGGCATTGCTCACGTGTGATGGAGACGGTCCTGGAGCAACGCCATGGGTCTGAGCTGGACCTCACGTAGGGGCGACGCTGGTGCCTGCCGATTTAGACCTCCCTGGTCTTGGTCTGGTTGGAGATGCCTTGGCCAAGGCTGGTCTACGGGACAGGGAGGAGCTGAGGGTCTCTGAGCTCTCTCAGGGTCTGGCAGATGGGGACGCCAAGAGCGGAGCTGGGGGTTGGGCTCCCTCCGGGCGAGGGCCGGTGCAGGACGCCCATTGGCTCCCTTCGGAGAGGGCCGCGGTGAAGGGCCGAACCCGGGTGGCAGCTGGGACGGTTTGGGCTCAGCAACACCCAGCCCACGAAACTGGACCTTCTGGCTCCGGAGGCTGAAGTCCAGCAACTGCTTGGAAATGTCAGCCTGCCTGCAAATCGAATCAAAGAACACCGCAGCTCGCTGCCGCCGTTCGTGGTGCTGCAAACCCGGACGTGAGGAGCGCAAAGACCCGCGCCCGCGGGCGGCTGGGACCCTGGCAGGGATGCTCCATACGGCAGCACCCTCGCCGTCGCCCTCGCAGCTGGGATTTTGGGCTGTTTGCTTGGGTTGTTTAGAACTTTTTCCCCTTTCGTTTTCCATTTTCGAGACAGCATCTCCTCACTCCGGGGAGGACCCGGCCCTGGCACGCAAGCCGCGGCGGCTTTGCAGAAGAGCAGGAATGGGGATCGCAGGTCCCGGGGTGCGCAGCACCCACCAGCACCCAAGGGTGGGCCCACGCCAAGAGCAAGGGGCTCGGAAAGACGCCTTGGAGACGGAGCCTGGCTGGCCGGAGGGGTTAAAGCTCTGCTCCCGGCAAGAGCCGGCTCCTTTCCAGCCTGAGTAAGCCCAGCGCTCCTGCCAAAATGTGGCGCTGAAGGCCATGCGGGGTTTTTTGGGCTGTAAACAGCGTTGCTCGATGGTGCTGCGCGACCTGCGGGGCCGGCACGGCTGGAACCAGGTGCTGTTTTGATAAAGTTGGTGAACTGAGAGCTGGCAAGATGCGCTACCCAGATGCTGGGACAAGAACCAGCCACAGAGGAGGCGTTTTAGGGGGGTCTGCAACCGCCCCGGCCCTGCCGTCGGTTTGGGGTGGTATTTGCCAAACCCCCTGGAAGGGACGGCGGGGATTTGCGGCAGCGGCGAGGACGAGAAGCACTGCGGCAGCACCGGGCAGCGCGTCTGGCCAAACCACGCTGGCTGTTTTCACATACCCGCCTGGACCACCCCGCTCGGCCCCACATCTTCGGGGCATGGAAAGAAGCCACTTGCATTGCACCGGGGAGGGGGATGCTGGCGTTACCCCTCCAGTCGGGATGGGCACGCTGAGGCAAGACGGAGGTGGCCGCAGGAGTTAAATCTCCTCCTCTGCTCCCGGGAAGGGCCGGCTCCTTTCCAGCCTGAGTAAGCCCATCGCCCTGCCAAAATCCCGCTAGGCGCTGAAGGCCGGAGCGGGGTTTTTCCGCCTGAGGAGGGATGCTCAATGCCGGCTGCACGGGCATGGAGCGGGGAACGCGTCCCAGCACAACCTGGCCTCGAGCTGGCGATGTCAGCACCCCAGAATCCCACGGGATCTGGCCCCAGGACATCACCCGGCACGCCGGGTGCCTGCTCTGGCTCCAGCCTCCGCAGCTCCATCTGGCAGCTCCGGCACCGTTATTATTTACAAGAGGGATGGGAGTTTCGCCTTTACATCCCTTTATTTTGTCATTTATTTTTCTTTATTTTGGGCTTCTGACTCATCTCAGGCTGTTGCCGGGAGGAAACCGGAATAAAAAGTGCCCCAAATATTCATATCAGCCAAATAAAATCCTCCCCCATGGATGCGGGGAGGAAAGTCAAGCAGCGGCTCCCCGGGGCCGCCCAGGACCCAGTGCCACTTCTCCTTCCCACGGCACCTGGTGCCCATGGGATGCTCCGCGGGGATGCAGCACCCGTGGGGCTGCCAAAACAGGGCTTGCACCCTTGCGTGGGTGGGAGTGGCGGGGGATGCTCTGCAGGGGTGCCCTGGAGGGGAAGGTGTCCTTTTAATGAGGTTGCCCAGTTCATACCAGTGCCAGAGATGAGGTTGCCCTATCAATACGGGTGCCCAATTAATAAGGGTGCCCCGGAGCTGCTGCTGCCCCCCAAATGAGGGTGCCCTCGAGGTGAGGGCGTCCCTGAGGTGACGGTGCCCTATTAATGTGGGGGCCCTGTTATTAAGGGTGCCATGGAGCAATGGTGCCCTGGAGACGAGAGTGCCCCGTTAATCAGGGTGCCATGGACATGAGGGCACCCCAGAGGTGATGGTCCCCCATTAATGTGGCTGCCCCATTAATAAGGGTGCCCTGTTAATAAGGGTGCCCTGAGATGGGGGTGCCCCATTAATGGGGGTGCCCCAGATACGCTGGTGCCATGTCAGTGTGGGTGCCCCATCATTAAGGGTGCCATGGAGGCAAGGGTGCCCCAGCGACGAGGGTGCCCCATTAATCAGGGTGCTGTGGAGATGCGGCCACCCCAGAGGTGATGGTCCCCCATTAATAAGGGTACCCCATTAATGAGGGTGCCCCACTAATGAGGATGCCTGGTAGTTTTCCTCCTCGGAGCCATTTTGATGAGTCCCCCATCGCGAGGCGGGGGAAGGTCCCTCGTCCCTCCGCCAGCCAAGGTGACTCAGCAGCCGAGCCTGGCCGGAATGTGTGAAGACGGGGGGAAAACAGCCCAGAAGTAGCGTTACGGGGGCATGCGGGGTGTGAGCTACGACTCCGGCACGCGAAGCATCCCTTCGGACACCCCCAAACCCAGCCCCCACGCCCAGACCCCTCCAGGGGACATATCCCACCCTGTGACAGCGCAGCACCCACAGCCCCGGCACCCGGCGTCACCCAGCCCACGGGAAGGCGGTGGGAGACGCGGCTCTGCCGGGGAGGCTGAGTTCATCCCCCCACGACACTACGGTGCTTCGCCCCAAGAAATCCCTCTGCTCAGCCCCGCAGCAAATCCAGAGCCATTTCTCCCTTTCCAAGAGTGGGGAAAAACTGCGTAGCTGATGCTGGGCCGCATCCTGCCCAGCTGCCCTGGGCCAGGTGAGCCCTGGGAACGGAGAGAAACCAGCTGCCAAGTGTTGGTCCTGATACCGGGGAGGATAAATGTGCCTCCCTGGCTTAGTGGAAAAGTTTTGGAGGGATGGTGGGAGATGGTTGGGCTCTAATCCCAATCCCATCTTCTCTCTAGTCCAACAGCAGCTCAGGTCCTGCTTGTTTCCAGCGCCAGGCGCTGTGCAAAGAGGAGCTGGCAGCTCATTTGCACCCTCGTAGGTAGGGATGAAGCTTTATGTCCTCCTAAATCCGCAGCCTGGAGGTGATCCTGCCCTGGAATCGGGGGAGTGCTCTGACTGTGGGTGCTTCCCAGGGCAGCGGTGCTCCGAGCCGCGTTTGTCCTCGCAGCGGCCGGCCTGGGGTCTGGAGGTGGGTTTGGGGGCAGGGACGAGGCCAGTCCGATGGCACTGGGGGGGTTCCCAAGGTGGGGATGGGGTGCGTGCTTCCTCCCTCCCTCAGAGTCACCGGGATCGCCCGCTGTCACCAGGCGGTCCGTGCTGTGGTGGCTCGTGGGGTGTTTTGGGAGGGGGGTGATGCTCAGGCTCCATCCACACCCTGAAATGCTCAGACTTGGGTGGGGGGTTGGGCAAAGTGAGGTTCCCCCAGGGCAGCAGCTGAGGGTGTGGGGAAGCGTCCTGTATCCCACTCAGCCCCGCTTTCTGTAAACCTTCCCCTGAAAAAAAAAAAAAAGATTTCAGCCCATGAGCACTTCCAGTTTCATTTTTCCATGCTGGGGAGCATGGGGCAGCTGTGGCCTCAGCCACTTCCCTGGAATTTGGCTGCTTCCCCCCGCCCCAAAGCGAAGGTGCTGCCTTTGGGGCCAGTACCTCGCGGTGACAGGGTGCGAGGGGAAGGGCTGACACGGCGCCAAACCACCCCGGGACGTCCCAGCCAAGAGACCTGGCTCTGCGCAGGGGGAGTCGGCAGCTCCGAGCAGTTTGGGCTTTTCCCAGGGAGCTGATCCCAGCTCATGCCTGGCTTTTCCACAGGGTCTCCATCAGCTTTGGGACAACCGAGGGGTCCTTGCTCCGAATCCTGCCCAGGTCCCTGCTGGACCCACTGTAATTTTGGGGATGGAGGTGGCTGTGCCACTCTCGCCAGGTAGAATTAATATTTTCCTCCTTTTTAATTGGCTTTTCCCTTCCTGCGCCTGCCAGCGGCTCCAGTGTCGGCCCTGGGGTGGGATGGGGATTTGCCTTCCACGAGCTGAGCCCAGGGGACATCACCGTGGGGGTGGGAGAAGAAGGATGCGACCCATGCGGAAACCACAAACGGTTTTGATGTGTTTATTAGCCCGGGCACAACTTCCCCTGGCCTTGTTTCCCAACGCCGGCCGCAGAGTTGCGAAGCCGCTTGATGTGCATCACGGAGTGCAAGGGGTGAGGGGGCGTGCAGCACCCATGGGTGCATGGTGACGACCCCATCCAGTGCCTTGGGTGGCTGCGGTCCTGGGACGAGGCAGAGGGGGGTTTGGGGAGGTTGATCGCAGCTCCAGCATGGCTGGGAGCGATGTCCCCGTGCGTGGCCTGGGGATGCAGGAGCAGAGCCGGAGCAGCACACGGGCTGGGAGGGGGTTCGCCGTCACCCCGGGGTGATGCTCACTGTGGTGGAAAGGGTGAGTGGTGCTGGCCGTGGGTCATGCTTTCTCCCCAGGAAAAGCTCAGGCAAAGGTTATTCTTAAAACAACAAAAAAATAAGAAAGAAAAAAGAGATAAGCTTCCTCTTTTCCTTCCTCATCGGAGGCACGTGGCGGTGAGGTCATGGAGTGCTTGGGCTCGCGGCAGGACGTGCTTCCAGCTCGGCGTAATCCCATCCCCAGGGCCACGGCGAGACTGTTCTTGGCGGGGTCCGGGCGCGCGGCGAGGGGGAGGCTTCTCCTACCTCTGCCCCCTTCCCCGCTGCCCCTCCGGCTCCGCTCTCCTCCCTGCCAGGCGACCACATCCTGAGCCAGCTCTCGGCTGCTTCCTTCGCTCCCGCGGGGTTTCCCGGGGCAGCTGCTGCATCCCACAGGCGAATGTGGCTTTGCAGGGAAAATCAGCCCCAGATGTGGCTGGGCCGCTGCTGCAGCGCCATGAGTGGGGACAGGGCCCGGGGAGGGCTTGGGGACAGGGGGACAGCAGGACGGACCTGTTGGGTGACCGGGACTGGAGAGCCAGGAGCTCCTGGAGGGGTTCATCCACCCATGGCGGAGGATGGGCAGGGGGACAGGGCCATCTCTGCAGCTGGGTGCTCCCCAAGGAGGGGTGGCGGGGACACCTTGGGGACCTGTCCCCTGGGGACAGTCCCTGGGCGATGGAGTGATGCCACCAACACGGGGCTGGTTTTTTTGGCTGCGCCTAAGAGCCCGGCGCAGCCTCCAGCTTGGCCATGCACCCCTTGGCTTGGGAGGGTGGGAGGCAGCTCCCCTTTCACCAGCTGCCGGTTCCCATCCCGTGGTTGTTTTCTGGGAAGCGGGATCGCTTGCCAGGAGGAGGCAGGTCCCTGTCACCATGCCACCGCCCTCCCTGGCAGAGCTGCCAGGAGCTGGGGTCTGTCCCCAGTCGATGGCACAGCCGTACTGGGGGGTCATCACAAATTTTAACAGCTCGGGGGTCTTGGGGACCCCGCGGCTGAGGTCCCCAGCAGCGTATGGGGCTGCTGGCCCCGTTTGGGGCAAACTGGTGGGGGGTTTTGGGGCGGGAACCACACGCTAATCAAAAGAGGATGGAAAACTCTTGTGGCTGCTTGGCTACGAGCAGCCCACATCGGCCTCCAGATGTGACAGCACCGGCTGCGGGATGGAATTCCAGTGGATTATACTTAATTACAAGCGCCCAGGGTTGGGGGGGCGGAGAGGGCAGCAGACTGGCCCTGTGGCATCGCTGGGCAGGGGGAGCGGCGTGGAGCCCCTGCCCCACGCTGGGAGCGGGGATGGATGGACACTGGCTCACGGCTGGTTCTCCTTGTGGAGCTGGGACTTGCCTGGCACATCTCAGGCCCTGAATTTTAAGCCTTTCCAGGATCTTCGGGGATCCCCGGTCCATCCCATCGCCTGGGGCGGGAGGAATCGCGCCGGGGGCTGCCGACTCTCATGGTGCCTCAGAGGCACTTGGCATCCCGGCCCCTATCCTGCACCCTCCCCCCATGCAAGGATGTGGAAGATGACCCAAACTCAATGTCCCAGCAAGGCCCCCCCCCAACCATCGCCCGCTCTCCGGGGCCACAAGCGCCCTTGCAGGTTCCGTCGCGTGGTTTCGTGCTCTTCGGACTCGCCGGGTGCCGTTTCCGCCTGCCCCGTTGCGACAGCCTGTTGCTCCAATGGGGTTTCGAAGGGGCTGTGGGGCCGTTTTTGCCGGCGGTCCCGGGGGCCGGAGGGCTGCCGGGCGGGAGGATGGGCGGAGGCGCAGCAGCACACGCCAAGATGATCAGCCCGTGTTTTTCTGGTGGCGGCTGAATGTTGTTTGTGCTGTCCCGGGGATGATACAATGCTTTTGGCGCAGGTGGACGACCCGGCGGCGGGGCACACGCAGTGCTATCGGCCGGGAGGAGGGCGAGCCGGGACGCTCGGTGGCATCTCCTCCTCTAAGCATGAGCTGCAGCCCCCCAAAGAACTGCTGTGGGACCCCATGTTTGACCAGCTTTGTTGCATGAGCACCCTCCTTTCCAGCTCTGCTCCAACCCCCCCTTGCATCCCTGGGATGGCTGATGCTCCCCAGAGCGGGACAGGCCGTTTTCTCCCCAGCTGAGCAGGGAAACAGTTCACCTGCTGAAAGGGCCGCTCGTTTTCTTGGGAAAAAAACAAAAAAAGCATCAAAATTTGAGTCTCCAAGCACGTGCAAACGGCTGGAGCTGGTTCGCCCCACCTCTGGGGGCCGTTTGGCTCCGCTCTCGGGTGGGGATGGAGGTTGTGAGGAGTTGGGAAGAGGATGGGGAGGAAAAACGGTGAAGGTGGCTGAACGGGAAATGTCCCCTGGGAGGGACGCTGAGGCGGCCGGGATGGGACAGGAGCGCCTCGGCCAGCTGCGAGGGAGATGGGAAAGGCCGGATTTAGCATCAGCGTCAGCCGGGGAGCGTGGGAGTGGGCTGCGCTCGCCGGCCCGTGGCATTTCACCGGGAGATGTCAGCATGACGCCGGCTGCGCTCGATCCTGCTGTGAACCCCTCTCGCGACGCCGGACCGGGGCTGCCGGGAAGCGGTGGGTTGGAGTCAGTGTTTGTAACTCATTTATTTGGTTTCCCAGAGCCTGAAAGATGCTTTTAATAAACCTGAGTGGATCCCAGACCCTTCCCAAGTGCAGAGTTTGACTGGAGAAGTGTGAGGCTGGAGAGCTTTTTGCAACACCCCAAAACTCCCCTTTCCCCCCTTATCTCTGCCTTCACCGCCCCCTGCCATGGCAGAGGGTCCGAATCTCCTGGTTTCAGCCCAAAATGGTCCACTCGGCCCCTGACCAGGGCACCGGGCTGTCAGCACAGCAGGGCATGTGGCACGTCCGTGCTGCGGCATCGGCGCGCCTGGCATCAGTGGCTCCCCCAGCACCACGATCCCTTGGAACAGGCGCCCGAAATGCGTCCCTGTGATGGAAAACAGCCGGATCCAGGCGTGAAGCCATGGGGAGCCCTGACGGCCGAGGGTCGTTAGGCCCTGAACTGGGCTGGCTTCCCTCAGCCTGCCGTCGGCATCCCGTATCCCCAGGTAGGGCTCGGGCTCTCGGAGGCTGTCCTGGAGCCGCGGGCGGGAGGGACGAGGCAGTTTTACGGTGTTAAAACCTCTGCTGCTAATGAAAAACAGGCTCTGCACGGCCAAAACGGCTGATCCCTGGCTGCGCTGAGTAATGCCTCGAATTCCTGGCAGGAGCTGCTTCCTTTTGGGAGGCGAGGGCTCCTTCACCGGTGAGCAGGGCTCTTCATGTCCCCCCCACCCCGGTGTGGGGCTGTCCCGGGGGGCTGAGCCTGGGGACCCAGCCGCCCCTCGAGGATCGGGGCTGGCGTCAGGCAATAACCGGGGTTTGCGCACTGCAGGGGGGGGCTGGTGGGTGGTGGTCTGTCCGTCCAGCCTCTTGCCTGTCCATCCGGCCCCATAGGCGCTGGTCTCTGTCTCCCTCCATCCGCAGCGAGGAAGATGATGGGGGTTGAGCCCCACTGTGCCCCACAGAACCTGGGGGTGGGTTTTTGTCCGCCATGGTGTCACTTTGGCTGGCAGGGACAACCCTTTGGGGCTGGGGGACCCTCTGGATTTTAGGGATGTAAGCAGGGAAAGGGGCTCTGTGGCTCCTGGGGACGGACCCTGCGCGGAGGAGAGCTGGACGGTGCTGGCTGTGGCCACGACTCAGCTCTCGGACGCCTCGATCCGTCCCCTCTCCCCACCCCCTGACCCGGGGGTGCAGCTGGGGCCGGAGCCCATGCGTGTGCGTGTCCGTGGCGGAGATCGGGGCCAGTCGCTGATGTAAACAGCTCCGGCTGCGGATAAACAACCGGCCTCGGTGGGGAAGGACAAACAGCTCCTCTGTTCCCATGCGGGAAGGCTCCGGACCCTCCCCTCGACACCCCAGCGGCATCTCCATCGCTTGGGGTCAGTGGCTCGAAGAACCTCCTCCCTCCAGCCCCGCGTTTGGGGGTGCCACCCCGTCAGCCTGGGGCCGGACCCATGCGGGGTGCAGATGCCCAATTTGGGGGGGGCAAAGGGGGGAATGGAGTCACCTGGACCTGTGCCGAGGTCAGGGACGCCGCTGCCTCCATCCGTCCCGGCGGGTCGCAGCATCCCGGCGAGGGTCTGACCCTGGTGACACCCAGGGACCCCAAAGCCCTCGCAGGGTGGGTGCGGCCGGCCACCCCCCACCCGTGGCGCCAAGGCCAGGCTTCCCTGCAGCGCTCCCAAGCCCTTTGCCCATCCTGCCCCCGGTCCTGGCACAGAGCCGCGCTCCCGGCGCGGCCCCCGGACCCCCCCTCTCCGTGGGTTGGCACCCACTTGGCTCCGGTCGGACTGAGCCGGAGGGTGCCAGGGCTGCGCCCACGCGGCACCGGGTGATGCCGAGCTGGTGGGCGCTCCCTGAGTGGGGCCGGGGACAGGGCACGCAGGGGGCTGTGAGGCCCCCTCCCCAGCACCCTGGGTCAGGTCACAATGGGGGTGCTGGGCAGCCCTGGGCACCCACGGGTGCAGCCCCCAGAGCGCAGCTGCATGGAGATGCCTCCCGCCGCCATTCCAAAACCGCTGCAGCCGAGGGGCTGCCGGTGGCACCTCCTGCCCCCACCTTGTCCCCCCGACTCCAGCCTCGGTGGGTGCTGCCTGGGAAGGCTCTTGGCTCCCGCTCCAGCCACATTCCTCGGCGGAGGGAGGAGCAGAGCGGAGCGAGGGCTGGGGACACGCCGGGGACCCACGTGGGGCCGTAACCCATCCTCTGTCCCCCCTCCGTCCCCCCTCGCCCTCTCGCGGCATGGGCGACCCCTCCGCGAGCCAAGGGGCTGAGCTTTATCCCTGCCCAGGGACCCCCCAGCACGTGCCAGGGGCGGTGGGGGTGGCAGGTCCTCCGGGAGCCTCCGCTGTCGAGGACGGCCGGACCCCAGGTTATGATAACTCCGAAAAGGGGACTTTCTCCGGACGCAGCCTGACCCTGCGGTTCCCTCGCTCCCAGCCTGGCTGGCCGATCGCCACTGAATCCCCTGCACCCGGATCCGGCCAGCGCTCCTGTGGGTGCCCACCCCACGGGGAGGGGGCTGCTGCTGGGGGACCCCCATGGGGGGGATGATCGGGGCTGGATCAGGCGATGCAGGAGGGATGCAGGGGAGGAAGTGGAGGGCTTGCTGTGGGATGAAGGCTCCAGCCTCATCCTGCCGCCTGCTTGTGACATCCCCGCCGCTGGCACGGGGCCTGGGGCAGCGCCCACCACCCGCATTCCTCCGCACCGCAAGGAACCGGGCTGGGGACCTTCCCACGGGGTTTTCCAGCCTGGGCACACACCGCTCCAGTCCGGATCGTGCTGGGGGTGGCCCGCGGTCCTGGCTCCACCACAGCGCCCGGCGAGACTCGTCCATGGGCTGCGGGGAGAGCGTCCCGGCCCCGCGGTGAATCACCGGGGAAGGAACCGATTAAGAGCTCGCAGCACTTTCCTGCTGGAAACAACTTTCTCCACAGAGGCTGTTTGCAGTTCGGGGCTGCCTTCGACGCGGCCGGGGGGGGGGAACTTCGGATGTGTTGCGGGTTTTGCATCCCCTTCGGTGCTCGCTGGCCAGGAAAAGCCTCCCAAAACGGGGCATGGGGTCGGGATGTGCTCCTGCTCCCATCGGGAATCACTGAAGATGCCCAACCACCATCACCTCCAGCTCCTTGCAGGTCCAGGAAAGCTCTGACCTCAGACACGGAGATGTGGCTGCCACTGGGATGGTACCGGTACTCCCTTTGGAGTTGGGAGCATCCTGCATCCCTACATCCCCCTGCGCGGGGGGCCAGCAGAACGGGGGACCCGCCCCGGGATGCCCACGAGCCCCCACAGCCTCCCCCTCCCTCCCCACTCCGGGTGACAGCCCCAGGGCTGGATTCAGCTGTGGGGGAGATGGGGACAGCAGCCCCCCGGGGCAGTACGGAGCAGTGACAGCGCCACTGGTCCCAGTTTGCAACTGGGAGAGGGACAACTAAGTCCTCCCCACCTGAAATTTAGCTGGCCACGGTGTGGGAACAGGGGTTGCTGCCACCGCTGTCACCCATCGCTGCTCGTGACATCGTCTCTATTTCTGCCCCGTGACTCAGGGATTTCGGCAGGTTTGGTGGGGGAGGAGGGGCAAAAGCCACTTCTCTGCCAAGCAACAAAGAACCGGCTGCTGCTCTCGCCCTCTGTCACGCAGGGGCTGGATTTTTCACCCGAGTGCGATGACGTCCCTCCGTCCCCCTGCCCGCTGGTCCCATGACTGGGAGATGTGACACTTTTCCAGTCATTTAAAAAGGGGGGGGGGGGGGATGAGTGTGTGGGAGATAAGAAGGAGCGTGGTCCTTGGCCGCTGTTGAAGGGCCCCACGTGCTGGCACAGGGTCCCCGTGAGTCACCCCCAGCATCCGGCGTCACCCACTACGTCCTGTGGGCACCCACCCTGGCATCCTCCCGCGGCCAGGTGCTGCTGAGGCTCCCGGGACAGCTCATCGTGGAAAATGAAGATAACCTCTTGGCATTTTTGGGGAGAAAGGGCGTTATTTTGCAAGCAGGGCTTGTTTTCAGCCCCAGTGTCCTTCCTCCCCCTGACCCCATCATCCTCAGCATTGCTGTTGATCTGTGTGCAGTTCCTAAGGGCCACCCACGGGTGACAAGGACACACGCGGCACCCATAAACCGCCGCAGAGCCGACGCTGTTGTGGAGCTGTCACCACCGTCCCCATCTTGGGATGGCTCCTGGTCCCAAATCCCCATCGTTCCTCCACCGGGTCCCCTCCGCTTTCTTGGGGTTTATCTCACCTCTGAGAAAAAAACCCTCAGCAGCTTCGGAAACCCGGCTGGCGCTTCCGGCCCGAGGAGCAGATAACCGCTGCTTCCTCCAAGCAGCTCAGATGTGGCTGTCACCGGCCCATGGCCCTGTCGTCACCGGCCCCTTGTCACAGCCACAAGCCCGGGGCTGCCGCTCGCCTCCGCTCGTGCTCATGGAGTTATTTTGCCTTCTGCTTCCCCGTCAGGGTGACGAACGCTGCGCAAGGCAACGCTTCGCCTCCTGGCAACTTGTTTCCACTTGCCCGCAAACAAACAGGCAGCAAACCAGGAAAATCCCCAAAGTGGAGGACGGGGCTTTCTGTCTTCCCAGCACCTCGATGCCAGTGGCGTTCCTGTCCCCAGAGGGGTCTGCTCGCGCACCCCCTCGCACACGGATCCATCCGTGCGCTCATGGAGCCCTTCCTGCGCACCCATGCACATGGATCTGCTTGTGCACATGTGGAGCCATCCGTGCACATGTGAATCCATCTGTGCACATGTAGATCCATCCATGCACACGTGGATCCATCCGTGCACACAGATCTGTCTGTGCACACATAAATCTATCCATGCACATGTGTGCACACAAATCTGCTCATGTGTGCCTGTGCAAATGGATCTGCTTGTGCACATGTGGAGCCATCCATGCACATGTGAATCCACCCACATACGTGTAGATCCACTCATGCACACGTGGATCCACCCACGCACATGTGTGTGCACAGATCCCATGCACACGTGAATCTATCCATGCGTGTGCGTGCACACAGATCTGCTCATGTGTGCCTGCACAAATGGATCTGCTTGCTCACACGTGGATCCATCCGTGCACACGGATCTGTCCATGCACACCCATGCTAATGGATCTGTCCCTGCACACACGGATCCATCCACGCACACGGATCCATTCGCACACCTCTGTGCCTGCTGCCAGGAAAAGCAGCCATGGGAGCCGGCAGCAGCCGCTGCAGGACATGCTGGGGCCTCTCACCGTGCTCTTGTCCCCGACGCCTCTGTTCCTGCCCTGCTCACACACGCCAACACCCCAAATTCCCCCCCCGCCGCTGCTCACAGCACCCAGTGCTGGAATGTATGTGTGTGGGGGTGCGTGCACAGCTGCATAGTTACATAAGTGTTCAGGGAAGTGCGTGTGCACGTAGGAGTTTGTACATGTGTGCACACCGGGTGTGTGTTTGTGTGCACACTTGCGGTGTGCATGTGAGTGGTGTGTGTGCACATGTGCGTGGTGTGTGTGCAGATGTGCGTACATGTCTGTGCATGCAGGTGTGGAGTCTGTGCATGCATGCATATGTGGTGTCACATGTGTGTGTGTCCATGTGTGCATGTGCCCAGGGGAAAGCATGCACATACACGTGTGCAAGCCCCAGTGCTGTGCACACAGCTCTGTGTGTGTGAATGCGTGCATGCCCCAGTGTTGTGCATGCATGTACGTGTTCCAAGGGGTGTGCGTGCACATACAGGGATGCGTGCCTGTCCCTGCCGTGTGCGTGTACAAGTGTGCGTGTGCCCGGGAGCATGCATGGACATGCAAGGGTGCATGTGTGTACGCATGCACATCTGTGTGCATGTGATGGTGCAGGAGGGTGTGGGGGGATCGTGCCCACAGAACCCAGTGCTGCAACTCTCCGGAGATGAACGGAGCCGAACGGAGCCGAACGGAGATGAACAGGAGCCGAATGGAGCTGCACGGGAGCCGAACCGAACCGAGCGGAGCCGAATGGGAGCCGAGCGGAGCCGAATGGAGCCGAACGGAGCCGAACGGGGGCCGAGCGGAGCCGAACGGAGCCGAGCGGGGCCGAGCGCGGCGGCGGGCGCTGGCGGGCCGCCAGCCCTTTCTCATAAACCACATGCTGCCGCGCCGCTATAAAGGGGAGCGCGGCGGCGGCGGCGGCTCAGCCCGGCCCCGCTCGGCCCCGCCGCCGCCGTCTCCTCCTCCTCCTCCTCCTCCTCGCCCTGCTCCGCCCGGCCCCGCCGCAGCCCCGGCCCCACGGCAGCCCCCATGCCCCGCCTCGGAGCCAAGGTACGGCGGCCCCTCCCGCTCAACCCCCCCCGGCTCCCCGGCCCGGCGCCCGCTGCCACCTGTGCGGGGTCCCCCGGGGGAGCAGCCCCCGCCGCGCCGACAGCCCCGCTTCTCCTCATCCCCCCTCCTCCTTGTCCCCCCTCCCTGCGTGACGGTCACGCAGGGGGACGTGGCACAGCCCCTCTTCGGGGGTCCCGGCTCGGTGATGCGTCCCGCCCCGTCCCGGTTCCCGGACCCGGCGAGGAGAGGCCCCGGCTCCTGTCCCGTCCGGTCCCCCAGCCCCGTTCCCCGGCTCCAGTCCCGTCCCGTCGAGGCCCCGGCTCCAGCCCCGTCCGATCCTCCGGCCCCGTCCCGTCGAGGCCCCGGCTCCAGCCCCACTCCGTTCCCCGGCCCCGTCGGGTCCCCGGCGGGGTGAGGCTCCGGCCAGCCGTGCGTGTCTCGGCGGTGGCCCGGGTGGCATCTTGCAGTTTCACAAGAGGGGAGGGTGTTTCTGGACAACCTCCAAGGGAAATTCCCCTCCCCACCCGTCACCCGGGCACCCTCTCGGTACCGGCGCACCGGGAGCAGAGGTGGGGGGCACACGCACCCACCCCGGGGGTCTGCTCCATCCCACCTCGGGGGTCTTGGCCTTAGGTTGCCCACCGGGGTCCTACCACGGTTTGAGGGCTCCCTGCTTCTTTGCAGGGGGATTGGGAGGGGAATTTGGGGTGACGCCAGAGCCGCTGCGTGGAAAGAGCCTGGCGGGTGCAGGCACTGGAGGTTGGGGGGGGTCCGGAGGGTGGGAAGAGGATTTTTGGGGATGGGTGGGTCAGTGCATCAGATTGCTCCCAGGAGCCGGGGTGGAGGAGAATATTTGCAGGAGAGCCGGAGAAATGGTGCGGGAGAGGGGACGAGGGGCTGGATGTGGAATGCGGAGGTGGCCCAGAGCCATGGCCGGGGCTTGTGGCAGCCAGGCCCTGGCCACGAAGTCCCCGCGCTGGGCACTGGGAAATTCCCTGCTGGCCTGGCGCTTCTAAAAATAGCGGGATGGGGTTGGAGGACCGTGGTGGGGTCTGTTCTTCTGGACTGTGGTCAAGCCCTGCCCACCACAAAGGTGGCCGCTCCGGGGGTGGTGGGGAAGGGCAGGGGGTCGGGGTGGGGGCTAGCCCTGCTCCAAGCCTTTGCTCTGCCGTGCTCAGGTGTGCCTGTTCCGCTGCACCCTGCTGTCGTCCCTCCTCCTCCTCCTGGTCTGCAGCATCCATGAGACAGAGCAGAACAGCTACTGCCAGCAGATCATCACGGAGAAGCACCTGGCCGAGCTGGAGGAGCTGGTGAGTGCCCTCCCCGGGCTGTGCTGCGGATGGGGGCTCGTTTGGGGCCCGAGCAGGCACAGATCAGCCCTTATTTAGGCCTGAAAATCAGCGAATCAGCTTATTTTCAGCTCTGCCAGCACTGTGTTGGTACCCAGGAGCTGAGCATCCCTGGGCACGAGGGACAAGTAGGCACTGGAGGGACGACCGTGCCAGTAGCTTTAGCAAGGGTGGCTGTGGAAAAGTGCTGGCAGGAGAAATGGAAGAAGAGGGGAAGCAGGAGCTGGCGGGAGCGTGGCCGGGAAGGAGACATGAGGGGGGCTGGATGGGTGCAGGGGCGATGGGGAAGCAGCGGAGGGGACCAGCGCTGTGCGCCAGTGGTGTTTTCCAGGCGGCTGTGCAGGGGTTAAGTCCAGGAATCCGGCTGCATTCCTGAGTCCAGCTGCTTGCCTGGAAGCTGGGCTGGCTATGGGGCTGTGGGTGGGTGGCAGGCATCGAGGGGGCCTGCTGGCCGGGCTAGCTGGGTGCTGGAGCCAGCCGGGCTGGGGCGATGGGTGCCTTCCTCCCACGTGTCCCGTGGGCAGCTCCGAGTGCTCACACCCACCTCACAGGGAGACAATTCCTGGCCCCATCCTGGCTGCTGGAGCTGTATCTGGCCCTGGCCCTTGGCTCACCTCCGAGCGGGGAATCACGTGGATATCCAGGGGAGAAACGGGAATCGGGGGCACGCAGGGATTTGCACGCTTGTCGCGGATTAAATTCCGCCGTTACAGCGAATGGGGTGCGCGGGTGAGAGGCGGTAGCAGCACCTCCGAATCCTCACTGCCCGCTTGCTTTGCACCGAGCTCTCCGGCAGCGTGTAACTGCCGCGTCCGGGCTTGCTTTACCTCTTCCTCTTCGAGCACCGAGCTGCAGCGCCAGAAGCTGACAGATATCGTGTGTGCAAGCTTGGTTTCCTCTGCCCACGCTGTCCCTGCAGCCCCCGGCGCTCCGTGTCCCCGAGGAGCCTTTGCTTTGCAACCCCCGGGGATTAAAAGTGGGTGCATGGTTGGTGGGGAGAAAGGGGACGGAGCAGGTTTGAGTGGAAATGGTGGTTTCCCTGCCGAGGACTGCAGCCCTCTCCTCTTCCCGCTGGCGGAGAAGCTGGCCCTCGCTCCAGCCCCTGCGGGATAATGGAGCAATTGTTTCCGGGCCGGCATCCCAGGCTGGGAGGGCGAGGACTGCCAGAATTGCAGGCTGGCAATTGTGGCAGCCCTCGCCCTGCTGGCTTGGAGGCAGGGGAGTTTGTATGGGGGGGTTTTCACCCTCATCGGAACGGGTTGTGGCACGGGGGGCCGGCAGCACTGTGTGCGGGACCCCGGTGCTGTGACGCCGGGGATGTGTGACCTCAGTGTCACGACCACCTCCTGCGTGGCAGGATGGTCTTTCGCAGCCCGGCTTTAGCGGAGCAAGCGGCGTCCAGGAGACCCAGGGAGAGTCAAGCAGGGCTGGGCTCTGCTGAGCTGGGAGGAAGAGGAGGAGGAGGAGGAGAGGCAGAGAGGGAGCAGGCAGGGGATGACAGGCATCCCCGCTACAGGGAGTGCGCCGTCTGGGTGGGAGCTTGGATCCTGGGCTCATCCCTGCCAGAGGTTTGACCTTAGGGAAGCATCTGTGCGAGGAGGAGGATGGTGTGGGATGAAGCAGGAACAGGAGCAGACTTCCCTCAGCCCTGTGGATATGGGGGGCTCAGGCGCCCCTTTGTGCCCAGGGCATGGCCCGTGTCGGGGCTGCTCGGCTCCAGGCCCTGGAGCGCCGTGCTGGCTCCACTGCGTTGTCCCCCGGGGCCGCGGGGTGACATCTTGCTCTGTCCTTCCAGGCGGACACCCAGATGCAGCAGCCGGGCAGGGTCTCCTTCAAGTTCATCGATAAGATGCAGCTGGTGAGTGGCTCCTCGCTGGGCACTGGGGGACAGGGAGCAGGGCTGGCCAGCGCGTGGGGGGGTCCACAGGGTGCTTTGGGGTGTCCATGCTGTGGTGTATCCCATTGTCCTCAGCCCCTGTCTCCCCTCTCTCGTCCCCCTTTGCGGGAGGACAGAGGGGGAGATAGGGACCTATCCTGCCTGGCTGGGTGGCTGGGTCCCAGCCTAAGCAGCCTGTGGGACCATAAAAGGGATTTTGTGGCTCTGTGCCTCAGTTTCCCCCAGGCAGAGTGGGATGGGTGGTGCTGTCTCTGCCCATCCAGTAACCAGTCTCACTTTTTTTGTCTGTGTCCTTTTAGAACGACTCTGTCTGCTATGTAAAAGCTGCCTTTCCTCTGCTGGGCGAGATCCTGAAGCAGATGAAGTTCAAGGAGAACTCGTCCAACGCCAAGAAGATGCAGATGGTGCGCAGGATGTACAGCCGCATTGACGAGAACGTCGATCCCTGCATCAAGGAGGAGGAGGAGGAGGAGAGAGAAGTAGGGTGTCCTCTGCCTTGTAGGGCGCTAAATCTGCGGGGGTGTGGGTCTGAGCCTTCATCTGTGGGTGAAATGGGGATTCCAGAGCATCCCGGGGTGGGTGCGTGGGCAGGGCCTTGATGTGGAGCAGGAATGGGGTGTTCGTGGATGCAGAGAGCCATGGGGGGGTCAAACCCTGCCCTGGGTGCGGTGTGGTATCCTGGGGCGGTGACACCGGGTGCCCAGCATGGTCGCGGAGCCGATGCTGAGCCCAGCTCTTCCTCCAGCTCTCATGGAAGTGCGTCGAGAAGTTGACCACCTCCCCCTACGAGATGCTGGTGCTGGTGAAGCAGTTCTTCCAGGACATCAACCAGCTGCTGCAGAACCAGGAGACCTTTGAGAAGGACTGCAGCCAGGTCTACCGCCGGACCTGCTTGGGGCCCAAGAAGGCTGGATCCTCACCAGGTGAGACACCGAGGCTTTGCCTCTGCCCGGCAAACCGGTGCTGGGCTGTGGGGCTTGGGCTCACCTGCATGGAGCAGCTTGACAGCTGTGTGTCCCCATCCGTGGGCACAGGCGGGCGCCGTGGGCACAGCACGTGTCTGCGTTGGTCTCCATCTCTGTTGCTCGGCTGGTGGCTGTCCCCACGGGGTGGCCTTGGCGGTGTGTCGGCCAGCTCTGCGTCTGTGTCTGGGGAGAGCCGGGGTCGGGAGAAGGGGCTGGCCACCCCTTTGGGGCTGAGGTTTTGGCTGAATCCTGCTGGAAACGAGGCCAGAGAGATGCTGAGCGGGAATAAGGAGGCATCTCCGTCAGCCCGGCTGGAGGCATCAGGCTCGGCTCCGTCTCAAAGCCCCAACGCCTGATTTAAGCATAACATGGAAAAATTGAGGCGCCGGGACCCCTCTGCCACTGACGCGCTGCATGACCTCGGCCGTGTCACTTGAACTGCCACGTGCCTCAGTTTCCCCCGACCAAGCCTTCGGGGTGGAAGAGCCTGTGTTGCCGTCCGTGCTTTTGCGAGCGCCCGTGCTGTGTTTGCATGCCCGTGGAGGAGACGTCTCGCTGTCATCCGTGTGTCAGCTGTGCCGTGGGGGATGTTGGATGTGACTGTGCGGCTCCTGCCGGTCGTGGATAACCCGCTGCTGTCGGCTCAGGGACCCGCTGGTTCGGGTTTGCTTCATCCTGCCCGCTGCTTGTCATCTTTGTGCTGCCACGTCTGTCCCTGCCTCCTCCCTGCCTGCTCCTGCCTCACCTTTGCTCTCTTTTTGTCTTTTTTTTTTTGTGTGTTTTGGGGTGGCAGCTGTTTGACCCGCTTGCCCGGGGCTGCGGGGAGGGACGGGGACGCTGCCCCTGCCCTCGGATCTGCTGGCTGTGCCCCTCTTGGAGGCTGGTGACCCCACGGCCGTCTCTTCTCTCTGCTTCTTTCAGGTGTGGGGACAGATCCTGACTGCAATTGCCTGTCCCCTGCCCTCCCTTCTGCCACCCAGCCCTCCCTCTCCACTGCTACCCATGCCAGCAGGGAGGGGGCACCCGCTAGCGCCCGGGTCCCTTACAACCTCCTCCATGCCACCCTCGCTGACTTAGACGCCCCGTCTCAGCCCCCCAGTAGCATGGACGGCGGCTCAGGGACCGAGGAGGTCCTGGGTGCCGGGGTAGGTGACATGGCGTCGGTGCCGTCCCCCGCGATGCAGCAGACAGCTCCAACCGACAGCGCTGAAGCTCTCCTGGATCAGGCCAGGACCCTTAGCCTGGCAGCGGTGGACGTCACCGTCCTGCGTGGGGATGGAGAGTTGATGGAGAGGGGCACCGAAGCAGTGGCCGGCCACCCGCCCCAGGATCCGGCCCAGCGGCAGGGAGCATCCATCCTCCCGGATCATCCCGTCGGGCTTGGAACCACCATGCCGGCAGCATCCCCCAGCGCTGGCTCAGTGAGCGGCGGAGCCAGGATCCGTCTTGCTGAGGCGTCTGAGCCCGTCACGCAGCGCCGTTTCTCCAGGATGGCGCCGGTGATGCGGGGCCGAGCGCCGGGCGGCCCCGGGGATGGGGCAAGAGCGCGAGGCTGGGGGCTGAGCCGGCTGCGGGAGCCCGAGGACGGCGGGGCCGGCCCCAGCTTTGACTCTGGCTTTGTTCTGAGCGCAGAGCAGCGCAGGAAGGAGCTGGCTGTCAGGGAGGGCTGCCGGGAGCCCCTCATCATCACGGTGGCCAGCGTGGTGGCTGTCTTGCTGGCCATGGGAGGGCTGCTCTTCTACAAGTATAAATCCAGGGTAAGCCCTCCCCCCCCCCCCCCCCCCCCCACCTCGCCAGCCCATTCCACCCCCTCCCTGGGTGCAAGCTTCCTCTCCTGCCTCAGTTTTCCCACTCATCTCGATCCCTGTGGGTTGAGCCCCCCTTTCCCCATCATTTTTGGATGGAGGGGCCAAGTGGTGGTGCTGAGCAGGGTGGAAGGATGTTATTGGGATATTTCCCCGCCTTGGGTTGGGGGGGTGTCAGGGTGCCCCTGCCACAGCCCCCTCCCCTTCCCCCAGGCTCATCCCTCCGTTCCCCTCCCTCTGCACAGGTCCTGGAGCGGCCGCTGGAAGATGGAGGCTGCGACCCCGAGGAGGTGGAGAGGAGGTGGGTGTGATACTGGGGTGTGATACCTGGGGGGATTCTGGGGACCCCCATCCAGGGCCACCCTGCCCTAACCCCCCCCGGTTTTCCCTCGCAGGACGCTGCAGGGAGCGAGGGGACGCCCAGAACTGGAGACTCAGGACCTCTAAGGTGAGCAGGGGCTGGGTGGGACCCTCGCAGGGCTCCGGTCCAAGCCCGTGGGGACACTGTCGAGCCCCCGGACTGTCCCCTCCGGCACTGACCTCAGCTATGGGCAGGGAAATTCGGCTGCTGGGAGGAGGTGGATGGGATGGGAAGCCGTGGAGAGGAGCAGGTCTGCACCGCAGTGCTGCCAGCATCCGGTTTTGCAGCCCATTAATCCATTACCACCACTTTCTTAATATATAGAGTGTTTTTTTCCTGTGGTTTTTATGTGTTGCTCCCTCCCTGGCAGAGCCTCGGCTCCCATTCATCTTTCTCCTCCGTTCCCCAGGGCCCGAGGCGGGACGTGAAGCTGCTCGGGGGGGGACGGATCCGGACGCTCCTCGCCGTGCGCAGGAGGGTCGGCACGCGCCAGCCCTTCCGCGGTCCTGCCATGATGCTGATGCTCCCTCCTCCCTTGCCCCACACCGCTGGCCAGAGACTGCAAAAAAATAAAAAACTTCCCTGGCAGGGATGAAAGGATTGGGGGGATGCATCCCAAGTGGGACCCCCGAGGACTGGGAAGCGAAAAGCTGGACGACGTCAGGTTGTCACCAAAGGACTTCGCTGGGATGGTGGCTGATGTGACACCGCGGCGCTGAGCGGGACGGCAGAGACGCTGGATGTGGGATGATGGATCCTGCTTGGATATGGCCGGCACTGGCTGAAGATGAAGGGGACCCCGCTCCCTGAAGCCCTGGGCTCTTCCCCCACCACAGCACGGTGCGGTTTGGAGCAGCACCCACCGCCCCGCCTTCCCTGAGGCTTCAGCTGGAGCACCCCAGATGCCCAGGGGGATCAGTCGCCGGGACTCCCACTCCCCCCTGGCTGCAGGACCCCAGCCCTGACTGGCAACTTCAGCCCTCACACTGTGAATATTTAAAGCCCACCGGTGCCCCTGTCCCCCTGCGTGGGGCTGGGCGTGGGGGGTGATGCTTGGCACCGTCCCGGTCCCCATCCTCCCGCCGCCGGAGATCTGCCTGCGGTCCTGCGTGCCCGAGCTGGCCTCGGCTCGCCGTCGTGCCGTTAGGGTTTTATTTTAATATAGCGGATAAAAAGCTTTATCCCGCGGAAGTATTTTCCGGGGGGCCTGTCCTGCCCCTCGCAGGGTTATTGCTGCGAGCTGGTCTCGCCTGCGACTGGATTGCTGTTGTGACTGTGCTTTGGAGAAGGGAAACGGGGCTGGGCAAGGACTGGAGCTGCCCCAGCTGAGTACCCAGGGGTGTTTTCGGCTCAGCCCCTTCTCCCTCTTTGGGAAGAGCCCAGTTTGGGGTGCAGCACCCCAAACCCCGGGCCGCATCCTGCCCCGCTGCAGCATCCCTCCGGCCCTGAATGTGAAGCGTGGCCCGCGCTGCTCTGAGTTTTGAAGTATTATTTTTATACGATGGAAGAAATGTGGACAAGCCAAACTGTTTTTAAAGAAAGCATTACTATTAATTTTTATATATATATAAATATGTGTATTTATGACTGCCAAAAGGAGGGGTTTCCAGTGCAAGGGACTGGTGTAAATCAGGAGGAAAGCCCTGACCCTAGCAGGGTCTCGGGGGCCAGACCTGCTGGTGGTGTAAAGCCACTGGCTTGGTGCTGATTTGCACCGGGGAGGAGATGCTGACGCTGCGCCGGCCCCGCTCCTGAGGGAGAGAACTTGCCACTGAGCTCTGTTGGGTTTATTTCGCCTTTTTATTTTTTTTTTTTAATACAATGAAATGTTGAAATATTTTATACGAAGTCATTTAAAGAAATCTATTTAAAGAAAATAATAGAAAACAGCTTGTATATTTAATGTTATTAATAAACACAGATGTGGAGCACTGTGTAAGTGTGGGGGGGGGTGGGGGGGGACGCAGCCTGTGCCCACCCCTGTCCCAGCCCTGAGGTCCCTGATGGGAGGGGTGAGGGGACATTTTGGGAGGACAGGGGAGAGTGGGTCGGGGAGAAGGTCTGGGTGCAGCCGGGGTTCGGGGTTGTGGCCGAGCTGCCCTGACCCGCTTTCCTGTTGATGCGCGTGGGAGTCACCGGCACCAGGACAGAGGGACGGATCCGGCCTTCCTGCCCCCAGCCCACCCCTGTTCCCTCCAGGTGTGGGGTCCCTGTCCTGGCGGTGGGCCCCCCCCCCCCAGAATCCCTGCGGGAGGGTTGGGAAGCAGCTGTTCAGAGCAAACACACTGGAGGCTGCTCTCGGCAAAGCTTCCTGCGAGAAGCTCTTCACTGGAGAGGCAGCACTCGAAGAGGCATTTCCTTCCCCCCCCCCCCCCCCCCCGCCGCCCCCCACCCTCCCCTTGCCTTCCAGGAATGGGGGAGCCCTGCCTCCCTCTCCCCCCGCATGCATCCAGCATCTCCGGAACTGGTACCCAGGGTGCGAGGGGGCTTCGATGCAACCCTGAGCCCCTACCAGCGCGCTCATGGGGGGTGCAGGGTTCACCCCCCCCCACCATCGCTCGCCCGAAGGGGACGGGAAGGGCAGGATGGGGCCCCGGGAGCCTTTTGCGGGTGTCGGTGCTGAGCCCGCTGCCGCGTCTGCTGACAAACAAGATTCCTCGAGGGGAGCTGACTCAGCACAGCCCTTCCTCTCCCCAGCAGTGGCCGGGGGTTTTCCCAGCTCCACATCCCCTTCCCAGGGAAGTGGGACCTATATATATCCCGCTGGATTCAGGCCACAATCATTACGGTTGGATTTGGGGAGGGGGGGTATTTAAGGTCAGAGGCCACTCTTAAGGGTGAGCAGGGTGTCTGGGCTTCGGGGTGCTGGGGGCAGCGAGCCCCTGCCCTGCAGGCAGCTCCAGGGAGAAGCTGGCTGCACAGGAGAGGGCGTTAACTCTGGAGCTGAATGATGGCAGGGCCGCGATGGCAGCTTAGTGCTTTGGTAAAGCTTGGAGGAGCAGAGGTGGGAGCGTGCCTCTGGGGGGATGTGAGGAGCACCCATACCCACCTCGTCTGAATTTACACCCCACAACCCTCATCACTGACCCCACCAGCTGCATCAAGCAATCCAAACCTGTGAAGGCACATGGAAAATCCAGGAAAAAAAGTGAAAACTCATCTCTGAGCCCCAGGGTTTGGGCCAAGAGGGTCCCTCTGCTTCTCATGTCCCCAACCAGTGGCTGCTTCCCCACCCCGTCACCAGCCTGGCTGGGAGCAGAGGTGATTCCCTGCCCCGAGCAACTTCCCCACCCAGCACCCCGCAATTCTGGGAGGGCAAAACCTGCTCGCAGCCCCCCACGTCAGGCATCCCATAGCTGAGGGGGACACGCGGCCGTATCCTCGTCCCTCCATGCTTGTAGGGGAGAGTGGAAAAGCAATCTGCCCGCCCTGGGAAACCTCCCCCAGCGCCACCGCGGGCACCCGCAGAGCTGCTGACGGGGCAGAGGCGCCCGGAAAGGGCCCCGGGGCCGCAGTTCCTGGGGCACAGCGAGTCCGGGACAAGGTTTTGGCCGAGGAGCTGCTGGAGGGTTTTGGTGGCCAGAGGCTGTTTTGTGGCCAGACGCAGCGATTTGGGTTCCAAAATGTTATCTGCAACCCCCACCGCCCAGGGTTTTTACCCAAATGCAGATGTTTTCCCAGCTTTTATTTTAAGGGACCGGCTCTGGGAGGGCAAAGCCCAAGTGGGGGGTCGGGTCAGGGCTGCCCGCAGGGGGCTTGGGGACGGGGCGGAGGGACAAGGCCATCCCCAGAGCCCATTTGGGGACCCTACGGACCCAGGGGTGATGGCTGGGGCAGGGTGGGTGCTCTCGAGGGTCTCGGGTGGGTGCCTGAAACGAAGGGGCCAGTGTGGACCCTGCGGTGGGGGACCCCTGGGGCTGGGGTGAGGAGAAGGAGGAGGAGAGGAAGGCAGCCCTGCTCAGGCCCAGCACCCCCAAAGAGGGCTCAGCACCCGCCGCCCATGCTGGGGGTGCAGCGTGGTGATTCCCAGGGACCTCGGGGGCCGGTCAGCTCGTTAACAGGTAACGAGGGGTATGGACCCGATCCTGCGCTGGTGCTGAGCCGGGGGCTGCCCGGTGCCCAAGGGTGCTGGCACCCATCCGGCGTTGGACACCCACTCAGGACCACGCACCCACTCGGGGCGGCGTGCCCAGACCCTGATGTCCCAGGGGACCCCTCTCCCTCCGCCTTCCCGGGCTCGGAGCTGAAAGTGGGGCAGGGTTGGGCCCGCTCCCCCGTGGCCCCGCTCTCACGGCCCCCCCTGCCCCGGGGGCTGCCTGGCCGCATCCTGCCCCTGCCTCCATCCCGTGTCGTTTCACTTTTCCCTGTGGTTTCTCCATTTTCTTGAATTTTAAATTTTTTTTCCTCCATTTATTTCCCCCTCCCGATTTATTTCCCCCCCATTTGTTTTAATTTTTTTCCTTAATTTAATTTTTTTCCGCTGATTTTTTTCCTTGAATAGACATAAATATTTTTCCTGGAAAACCTTCTTCCTCCGTTCCGTTTTCCGTAATTTAATTTGGATCCGTTCCGTGATTAGTTTCTCTTGCCCCGCCCCCGGCCCCGCCCACTCCCCACCGCCCCCTCTCTCCGCCGCCAGGGGGCGCCGCGGCTCCGCTCCCGTTCTTCCCGCCGCTGCCGTGCGGCCTCACTTGCCCGGCGGGTGCGCCGTGACGTCCGGTGCGCGCTGACGTCACGGCCAGGGCCGCCCCTGGCGCCGAGCGCGGCGGCCCCAGTCCCCGCCGCAGCGCGGTGCGAGTCCGGTAGTGGAGCAGCCGCCGGCCGGGCCCGGTCGAGCCGAACCGGGCTCAGCCGAACCGGGCTCAGCCGAACCGGGCTCAGCCGAACCGGGCTCAGCCGAACCGAGCCGGAGCGCTCCCGCGCTGCCCCGCCCCGCCCGGTACCGCAGGCGGCCGCGGCCCGCCTCATCCGCCTCAGGATGTCGGTGCCGGAGCCCGCCGGCGGTGAGGAGGTGAAGCAGGCCAAAGAGGTGGAAGACGCCGAGAAATATTCCTTCATGGCCACCGTCACCAAGGCTCCCAAAAAGGTACCGGTACCGGCGGGGGCCGGCCCGGTTCGGGGGGAGCAGCCTCCGGTTCGGGGGGAGGGGGCTGGCCCGGCTCTGGGAAGAGCAGCCCCGCGTTTTGGGAGGGTGCTGGGAAAGCGGGAACTGGGCCAGTTTGGGGGGTAACTGGGAAGGGAGGGGGCTGGCCCATTCAGTGGAGGAGAGGGAAATCGGTACCGGGCTCAGAGGGAACCGGTACCGGCGAGGGGGAGCTGGTACCAAGCGTCGTGGGTGGAGGTGGCCGGAAGGGGGTGCTGGCCCAGTTTGGGGTGAAACGAGGAGGGATGGGATACTGGGGAGAGAGGGGTCTGTACTGGGATATAGCCCTGGCCCCGCTGGGGATGGGGGGGTGCTGTTGTGGGGCTGGTCCAGGGGGGCCCGGTTCAGGGGGGCTGGGGCCGGTCCGGCGCTGGTGGGGAGGAAGCTGGGGAGCAGAGCAGGGGCTGGGCTGTGGGGGTGCCTGGGGGGCAGGGTGACCCCAGGCAAGGGGACAGGCTGCTGAGGTTCCGGGAGTGGGTCTGGGTGCCCTGCGTGTGGGGACCTGGGTGGGTGCCGTGCGCGTGGAGGTGTCAGTGCTCTGCGGGGGGGACCCGTTAAATAGGACGAGCTGGCAGCAGCGACCCAGAGATCCTGCTGTAGGTCACTCTGAAGGGCGGCAGGAGGAAATTTGGAGTGTTGAGCTCTTTGAGGGGCAGGGGGTCTGTGGGAGGTGTGGGTGGGAGCACGTTTGGGCGTGGGGAAGAGGCTGCCAGAGCCACCCCGGTGCTGAGCTCTCCCGAGTCACCTCTTTACCCTTTCATCCTTGAAGGCCTTCTCGCAGGAGCTCCTGAGATCTCCCGTGCTGCTCCCCCCTGCCCACGGTGCGGACCGTGCTTGCGTAACCCTTATGGGGTGTACGGATGGCACTGCGGGCAGGCGAGCGCTGGCCGTGCCACCGTGGCAGGGTGCAAGATCTCCGCTAATGAGGATAACCAGCTTTTATACGAGCGAGCGCCCGGAGACCCGTGCGCCTGGCTGGGTGCGGACCTGCCAGGCTCGGTAACATGCTGCTGAAGTCCCAGTTCTGCCAACGAGGCGGATTTGTGTTCTGAGCGCTGCGCGGATCCGCGCAGCTGTGGCCGGAGGTCCCCGCTGTGCTGAACATCGCGTTCCCCCTGGGGCTGCAGCCGCCTGCCTCCGCGCTGGAAGCAGAGGCAGAGCAGTCACAGCGAATGCGAACGTCCCCCTTCTCTGGGGGAACGCCTCTGTTGCCTGCTCTGGCCAGTGGTGGGATTAGGGGAGCGTCCGACCCTCGCAGTCAGTCGGCTGCGTTCGTGGCGTCTCTTCTCGCCCAGGCTCACAGCTGCTGCTGCTGAGCAGGGCTCTGGAGGCTCTCCCTGCGCCCCGGCCCTGTTTATCCGGGCTGTGGACATAGCCTGGAGGAAGGAGCAGAGGAATGCGGAGCTGGGATCTGCCTCTTCCAGCGGTGGCTCAGCACAGCTCACGCTCGGGAATTGTTTTTACCTTTTCATTACCATCGCCTTTCTCAACGGAGGGGACCTACCAGTGCGAGGCTGCAGCCGGCTGATCTGAGAGAGGAGAGCAAACTACTCATCCTGGGAGGCCAAAATACACGTTGTAAAAAGAGACGCGGTGTTTGTGTAGGGGGAAATCGATCCGGCATCCTCAGAGGCAAAGTTTGGTCCTGTCTCCGAGGGTATGGGATGTGAATTTGCTGTGCGCGCAGGCTTGCTGCGCAGTGTGAGGAGCCCCAGTCAGGCTCGGCGGCGGCTACAGCCTCTCCTGGCTGGGTGGTGATATTGAAGGTGCCCAGAGCGACACATGACACTTGAGGTTGATAACATCAGCAGCCAGCGAGATCTTGGGGAGCGTGCGTGCGATGCGGCTGAGGTCAAGGAACAATATGCTTCTGGCTGCTGTTTTCCTTGCCTGGCTAGTTGCTGCGAATAGTAATAGCGGAGGCGTTGGCAGAAGGATAAAAGGACAAGGAAGGGAGAATTTCCCTCCTGAGGTAAGATATTGAGTGCCCCCAGCTCAGATGCCTTTGAAGCAGGATCGCAATTAAACCATTAAAATGCTATTCTGTTTCAATGCAAGTCAAAGTGACTTTTTTGTGCTCGCTGCCCCCAGAGCACTCAGCGTGGTCACAGGCCGGTGGCGAAGACGGTTGAGAGAGATGATTTACTAGCATCAAGGTAGGGGCAATCGTGGCATGCTGCTGAAGCAGCTCTGTCCCTGTGTTTTTAGGCTCCTTGAACTTTGACGATGCAGTTTGCATAAGGCGTTTAGAGATGGAGGGTGGGAATGTGGCCAAGGTTAGTGCAGGCTACGTCTCCTCCGTGTGACCTGCCGCTGAATAGCTTTTCACAGAGGAGCCTTAACTTGTCCTGGTGCTTGGGGAAAGTGCCAGTGTGCAGCGGAAGAGCCGGTGTGAGCCTGACAGCATCCCGTGCCCAGCTCGGACCTGGGGCAGCATCTTGGATGAGGCTGGAGGCACATCAGCCCCACGGATGCTGAGAAGAATTTGGCGTCTTCCTTGCTGTTGGCAGGCTGCATCGGGGGCACCCAGAGCACCCCGAGCTGCGCAGCCAGCCTGGGGGATTGCTGACACCTTTGTTTCCTCTCTTGTCACTGACTTGTTTGAGGTGAAAAAGTGAAACAGCAGGAGGTAAGAGATTAAGAGATTAAATATGATCAACTCCGGATTTAAGTAGGAGCCGACGCAGTCGAGGTGAATGGAGCTGTAGCCTTTTTGCGGAAATGGGGCGGTTTTCCCCAAAGAGCTGGGGTTGCCTGGCTCTGCCTAAGCTCCTTTTTCACTGCAGTTTGTGGGAAATTGGGCTGTCGGCAAAATAACCCCAGCTTTGGTCAGAGCGAGGTGGTTTTTTTGGCGGGGAGTGGTTTAAAGGCAGAGGTGAGTGATGTTGAGCTTCCTACTTTCTCCAGCGTGTGCCTTGATGTTACTGGGGGCGGCGGGGGTTGCAGGCACTGTGGCTTCCCAGGATAAGTGAATATGGATGTGGGGGGTGATGGGAGAGCTCACGGGCAGGTAGTGCTCTTCCAGATTGCTGTGTGCCATCACCGTTGTGTCTGGACTCTTCTGCCTGTGTGGGGACCGTAGGTGCCCTTGACAGCAGTTGCTTTCCGAATCGGCGTCAGCCGGTCAGCGGAGCCATAAACTCCCGGCCAAGCTGACCCATGGGTGCCCTCGAGCGTCGCTGTGCTTAGAGATGAGCGGCAGGGCAGCGGGGCTTGGCCAGCGCTGTCCCCGTCTGTCACTTCACCCAATCCCCGTTGCATCCCTGTTGCGCGGGGTTTGCTCTCTGGTGGATTCCTTCACACCTGGGCGCCGGCAGACGGACAGACGGGCGCTCTGCAGACAGATCTGCTTACTCATGCAGCACGCCTGGAGTGTGGAACAGGCTAAAGCCTCCAGTCTGCTTTTGGGGAGGTGAGCGACATGGCACATCTGTGCACTGAGAAGCCGGCGAGCCCGCGGCCGGTGTGTTTGGGTTGGTGCTGTGCCCCTACGGACGCTGGCGCCGCTGGAATCCCGCTGAGGCTGTGTGGCGGGGAATGCTAATGTACAGCGCTGCAGCTTTGCAGTGGCAGCGAGCCGGAGCTGTGCGCTGGCTGGCACGGGGGTGGCTGGAGATGGGAGGGGGGACAAAGCCGGTGGGGAGCTGCCGTACCCTGGGGAGGGCTGGACGCCTTTTCCAGAGCATCATTGCTGCTGGTGCCTGCAGAGTCGCTCTCCTGCTGCCCGAGCGGTGTCTGACCTTGCTGCAGTCTGCCGCTTCCCTGCCGCGCGCACAGCCCCTTCCCGGAGCCGGGTTTTCTGTCCCTGTTTTCTCAGTGCCGAGGCATCTCGGGTCCCTGCAGCTCTGCCAGGCTGCCTTTGGTCTGTCAGGGGGACGAGACTGTCCTTGTACTGACAGAGCTCCTGGACTTGCTTGTTTTCCCTCTTCCTTTAATTTCATCCCTTGGACTGGCTGGTGATAAATCCTCTCTGCCTTTGTGTGCTTGTCCCGGGCAGTGGCCGCCACCTCCTCTCCTGGTTGTTTAGCCAGGCGCCGTACACTCGACTGTCTTTGCATCCTTGCCCAAATTCTCTGTTGTTTTGCTTTCTCACTCTCCTCTCCCTGCAGTTTTTCCTTCTCCTAATGAGATGCCTGGGCTGGGATGAGTTGAACGGCTCATCCTGATCCGTATGGCCCACCTGGGATGGGTCTGGGTTTCCCTGGGGCGCAGGAAAACCCTAATTAGTGGACACATCGCTGTGGTCAGCTGGTCGCAGGCTGAGCGGGTCATACCTGTGGCAAAAGCAAACCGTGAGGGTGTTTTGAACGGAGATGATTTGCTGGGGCTCGGAGCAGATAGGTCACCGATGGTGCTCTATTAAATGACAAAATCATAATTATTGCTGTTAGGAAGTCGCTCTTGGGTCCTTCTCATCCCTTTGGCTTTTTGGAGGGTCTCGTTGATGTCCAGAAGGGAGGCCTATCCTTGAGACCCAGCACTGCTGCAGGACCAGAAGATGATTCATTAAGTTGCTGAACTGGAGAGCGGGAAGAAAGGAGATTTTTTGGGGTCTGATAGAGACAAGCCACCTTCAAATCAATGTTCCAGGGTGAGTGGGCTTTGCTTCCCTGTTCTCCTCCTCCTGCAGTCCCGCGAGGTAGGCTGGATTTCCACTCTGATGCCTGCCCTTTGGAGATGGAAAAGGAGTTGGCTATTCATTCTCCACAGTCTTCAGAAGCGTCTCGTCGTCTTTTGGTGGTGTGGGTGTCGGGAGCCACCCATGTGAGCAGCGCTGCCTCTCCTGTGAGCCCCGCTGTGCTTGGTGGGAGCCTCCTCCCTCGTGAGCAGCCAGGTCTGGAGCGCAGGAAGCCTGCTGGCGGCAGAAGCGTTGTGTTTTCTTTAGGCCTTGCCCAAAATGTGAGGTTATCTTCTGCTAAGGACCAGCCTACCACAATACTTTCTTTGGGGCACAGACAGTTTTCTCCGTGCTTTCCAGCCCGCGCAAGTGCTGGAGCCTGTTCCTGTGCTCCCTGCTAGGGGCTGAGGCTGGGATTTTTTGCTCCGGAAACCAGCCCTTCGAGGCCAGGTTGGAGCTGATCTTTTCGGATAACCAGCTGACTTGACGCAGGGCTTTGCCGATGAGGATCGTGTCCTCATTGTTCCTCTGAAGAGTGCCTTGTCCCTGGTGTTTGAGCAGGGGGAGGTGTGGGACTCAGCACTCAGTTGAAGAGATTTGCTCATGCCTGGCTGTGTCTATTATTACCGGGAGTTTCCTGCGGGCGACATTCACCTTTGCAGAGGGCTTGTTGCGTTTCCTGCTGAGCCCTTTGATCAGCACTGCTTATCTAGGGACTCTGACTCACCTTCACTCAGCAGATGGTGGTGACGTTTGAGGTGACTGTCCCAGGGCCTGCGCTGGCCCCGTGGAGCCATGGGTGCAAAGGACCTCGTGCTAACACTTCTGCCGTGCGTGACCCCTCGATGGGACCGTGGGTTGGATCATTGAGGGGCTGGGGGCTGCTGCAGGAGGGTCGGGGAGTCCCATCGAGGAGGAACATCATGCTACCCTCTCAGCAGGGTACCGTGGAGCCCTGGGGACTTGGGCACCCTCAGCCATGCCCGAACCCGGACTGCACCATACCCCTCTAACCTTGGGCTGAGCATCATCTCAGCAGCTTCCCCGGCGGAGTTAACCCTCGGCAAGGCCCAGCACGGGGAACGGGTGCTCTGGGGCATCTTGTTGATGGTCCAAAGAGAACGCTGCTGCTTGGGATGTTTGTGGAGCAGCCAGTCTTGCCCCGTGGGCTCCCTGCCTCTGGGAAAGCGGGGTGCGGAAGCGGGGGCTATTCATGCCTTTCGGAGGCTGCCCCGGTTGCCCTGTCGCGTTGGGCTGCTTGAACTGTGAATTTTAATTACACTTCAGGATCAATACGGTGGCCTTGGTAACGAGCTTATTGCTGCTGCAGAATCTGTTTACTTCAGGTTGGTGACAGCCAAAGAACTTAGGTGGTTGAGGACATGATGTTCCAGCTTGTCAAATGGGCTGCATTGTGATTCGGGTGAGGCTCCCGCGGTCCGCGGAGGTGGGTATGGCTTCCCCTTGGCCGCCTCCTGCGGCCCCGGAGCTGGCTGGCAGGGCCCGTTTGTGCCTGGCAGAGGAGCCGTGATTTGGGTGGGGCTTGTGGAAGCCTGGTTTATCTACAAGGTGTGGTCGTAGGGAATAGCTCCTTCCAGCCTTCTGCAGGGAGAGAGAAGGTAGGCGGCCTGGAGAGGAGGTTCCTCGGGGCTTTGCCTTGCCGTAATTCATGTTTTGGTTTCCTCCTTCCATGTGGCCTAGGGTGAGGTTCAACCCGTGTCGGCTGTTTTCTATGTCTCCTCCTTTCGCCTTCCCGCAGGGAGCCCTGAATATCGCACATTCTTGCACCGTGGAGAAAGGCTTGCGTCCAACCTGGGCATGTTTTGGAGCGAGAACATCTGGCCGATCCCTGTTGACCTTGGAGCTGTCAGCCTCTTGCAGGCAGCACAGCCTACGTTAACCAACCCCTTCTCCAAACATTCTCCGAGCTGGCCATCCTCTCAAGGACACGGTTCCTTATCCTCCTGCCTCATTTGAAGGAAAGGGGCTTAATTAAATCAACCCTATTTGCAGGAAGGAGTTGGCTTTGCTCCGATATGAGGAGTCGGTGTCTGGGAGGGTGATGTTTGTCCATCCTGGTAGTGATTCCTCTGAGTCCTGAGCAGCAGCCAGCCTGAGGGGTCTCCTGCCTCACCTCGAACCAGATGCGTCGAAATCAGAGTGTTTTCCAGGGCTGAAGATAGGGTATGATGAGAAGTGGGCAGCTCTAGGTGCTGCACTCATGGAAATACCACTGCGAGGGGCTTTTGGGGGTCATGGGGGGGGATGTATTTCCAATTTTCCGATTGCACAGCCGTGTTTCCTGGCTCTGGGATGTATTGCAGACAGGCTGCTCCTCTTTGGATGCTGATCCTGCCGGGCATTTCCCCTGAGAGCCATGGCGTAGGGATGGAGGGTCTTTTCAGTGTGGCTGAGAGCAGCTGGAGCCTCGCCTGGGCGGCGTTTGTTGTGCTGGCCTCTCGAAAGGCCAAGAGATCCTGAAAGGCTGTGGTTCTGCAAGCCGGTTCTGGGGGAGCAAAGGAGGCAGGTGGGGCACCTGGGGTTCCAGGTAGACTGAGTCCTCCCCCAAAACACAGGGGCTGCTCTAGTACCACGACAGAGAGGTTTGGGGCTTTCAGTTTGGGGTTTTTTTGTTTTGTTTTTGTTTTTTTTTTGTGGCTAACCCTTGCTTCGGACCTCTGTGGTGGAGCTGAACGAGCCCTCTGACAGTGCTTCCAAGTGTTCCCTTGGTCTTGCACAGCTGTGGTTGTAGGAAGTTTTCTAATTAATTGAGAAATCGATGCTAACTAAAGATGATTCCCTGTCAGCTATGACAAACAAACGCATTTCCGTGGGCTTCCAGCTCCAAAGCGGCCAGGCAGCCCGTTGGAGGCCGTTAGTCACGGCCACAAGCCGCTGCCAGTGACTTAACCCACAGTCCTGTCCGTGCGATGCTCCCAGCAAGGTAACTCCAATTAACACCAGTTCTCCTGTTGCCCATGCACTTGGTGTTTGCATGGCTGAGTGGGCACTGCAGATGAATCCGTAGGCGAGACATCCGGGATGTCTTCAATCTGATGTTTTTTTTCGTTTTGGGAAGCGATGTTTGCCCGTCTGGGCAGCCGTGCCAGGTTCGTAGGGTCACCCTGCGAAACGCTGCTCTTAGGGATGCCGGGTGTGGACTTTTGCTGTGCCTGCTGTGACGGAGATAGCCCTCTGCACTAAAGCCGGGAGAGAGCCTTTGCCACGATTCCCGGAGTCCAAGGACCAGCTGCCTTATCTGCTGGTGGGGAGCTTTCCCTCTGCTCTTGCTGGAGGCAGCACACCTTTGCCCTCAAGGTGCAGTAGCTATTCCCAGTTACTATTTAACAGCTGGCCACTCAAAATCACATTTATTTTATTTAATCCTGCCTTCTGTTTATTTTTCCTTTAACTGGCATTTACAGTGATTCCTGTGATGACTGAAGTCTTGCGGTGGTTTCCAGCATATTAACCTTTGGAATGGGCCCGTTTCTTTCCTGGTGTTCCTCCTTCTCTGCTGAGCTTTGGGATTCATGTGAAAGTCCTTAATTTTCCTCTTGTACTTGTGAAAACTTTTTTTTTTTTTTTTTCCACTAGTGCTTTACCCAAGCAGCCCTTCTCTGCCGGTGAAGGATGGAGGCTGGTATCAGGGCTTGGCTGGTTTACTTTGCCAGGACCTCAGCGCCCTTTATTTCCGTGTTGGGAAGGGTGTAAAGGTTTCCAGGCAGAGATCTGGCTGCGGTTCCTGCTCGGGGAGACTACTGGGCAGGTCTGTGCCTCTCTGGGGAGAAAAACCTGCCCTGTGAACGCTCTGGGAGCTAGAGGTACGCATCCAAGCAGCACCGAGTTCAGCACTGATTGTGCTTCGATCTGCAAAGCAGAGCAGTGTCCTTGGGCAGCTCTCCCCGACTGCGTTGTCCACACGAAACACTCTGGATTTCTTCTAAAGGTTTGGGTTGGGGGAACCATCGTGCCACTGGGGAGTGGCAGGAGAAAGCCCTCCTGTTGCAAAGGCCACACCTGGGGCAGAAGCAGGTCCTGTTCCTTCGTACAACTTCTCTAGCCAGGGCTGCTCTAGCCCTGGTCGCTCTCCCCAGGCCCCTTCGTGCTCCGCCAGCGGGTGCAGAGCATCAGGCGACGCCTGCTGCACGCCCGGCTGCTGGCCTGCTCCTCCGGCACCCCAGCAGCACGGCAGGGCTGAAGTCATGGGCATCGCTAATGCAGCCCCCCTGCCTACACCCGGCCTCGTGCTCTTGAGCTGAGGCTGGAACTGGAAATCTGGCCGTCCCCGGAGCTTGACCACAGCCCTGTGTGAATTCCTGCAGCCGCTTGTCATCTAGGTGTTTGCTGGCTCGCTTGGCCAGAGCTCGGAGGTGGGAAGATGGGGTGGTTTTGGAATCGCGAAGCCAAATCCACCTCAAAAGCCTCCCCTTGCTAATGGTTTGGGGTGAGGATGGTGAGAGGTCAGGGTGCCTGCAGCCTGTGGCTCGCTGATCTCGATGCCCGCGTCCCCCTGCTCAGAGTGCCTGATATTTCATCTTCCCGTCAATCCTGACGGGATGCTGCGGGCCAGAAATGTCCCCGTGGCGCTGGGTAACGTCACAGGAGAGGAACCTCAAAAGCAGCCATGTCTGCCTTGCTGATTTCCACCCCAAAAATACACGTCCTGTCAGACTGTGGAGCAGGAGCTGCGTCCCTCTGCGTGCTGGGGGGCTGGAGCTGCGGTGGGTTCCCTGCCCCGCGTCCAGACGCTGTCCTGTGGGAACAGGGCTGGCTCAGCCTGGAAGCAGGGCAGAGGGGCTCTGAGGACAGCGGAGCCGAGTCCTCTAAACAAACCCAGCACCCTGGCACGGCCGTGCTTGCCGGTTCCCCTGGCCACAGCGGGACTGCTGCCAGCCCTGGGGCCGGCGAGGGGAGAGACACTGGGAACCTGCAGTGAGTGGGCTTGTGCCCCTCGTCCCAAGTGGGGCAAACGTGGCAGGAGGCTGTGGGTGGCTTTGGGGAGGGCTCCTTTCCCCTGATCAGGACGTTTGGGGTCCCCCCTGGAAACCCGGGTGGCTGCAGGAGCAGAGCACAGAAGAGTGCTGTCCCCTCTCCAGGGAGGTGGCATGAGTAAGCCTGCTGCTGGGCTCTTCTTTGTGACCTAGAATTGAAGAAAAGCCTCATGCTGGTTATTTTATTTTATTTTTTTCTCTTCTGCTGATGTGTGGCTGAAGAGACCTCAGCCCCTGGGTGCCTCTTCCCTCCCTCGCCGCTGCGTTGACTGAATGTGATGACTGGCTTCTGCAAATAATTGGATTAAAACAACTTGTGCTTTAGAAACGCCTGAACTCATCAGTGTGGCAGGACCCAACTCCTTGTGAGAAACCAGTTACAGCTCCCCAGGAAAAGATCCTTCTGCAGATAATGGATCCTCGGCGTTTGAAGGTGTCTATCTCCGGGTCTGCAAAACTCAGCCCTGGTCCAAGCTGCTGGTCACGTCTCGTGTGCAGGTGGGGCGAGTGAAGAGGATGAGAGCTGGCTGGAGCTGTAAAGCGTTGCTAGTCTGGCTGAATTTCCAGGAATGACAAAGAAGTGATAAACTTAAAAGACAGGTCACGTCAGGGCTGCCTTAGCAGCGTGGGCAGCCAGCAGTGCACTCCCAGCCTCTGCCAGGGAGTTTTTGTTGGGGAGAGGAGGTGAAATAAGGGGAACTGGCTGCCCTGAATGGTCCTGGTCCCTGCTGCTGGCTTTCTGCGGTCAGAGGAGAGGTCCCGGGGCCGTGGAGCCTTTCAGGCTTTCTCCCGGGAGGGCAGAAGTGGGTTACAGACATTTTTGAGTTCCAGACGGTTGTGTGGCTGCGGGAACGTGCTCTGCTCCGATTTTGCTGTTTCTGCCTGGGCACTGTGTCGTCACGTCCATGGACGTGGTGCAGGAAGCTTCGGAGGCTGGAGGGTTTTACGTGGTTCACTGCTTCCTCCTCATCTTGGGTGATGTGCCGAGCCTGCCCTTGTGCCCCAGTGAGTTACTCCAAGACAGAATGGGCTGTTAGGGCACTTTTTTACACCACTGTGCCGTCGCCCATGTTGTCCCTAATGAAAAATAATAACAATTTTACAACAGGGCTGCTCAGGCAAACCTGATGTGGTAGGATGGGAGCCTGGAGCCGCTCCCCAACATGTGGTTGTTCCCCCGTGGAGCCTGCGCCCTGAACCGGGTCAGCTGCGGCCCCGGGGATGGCGCTGGGTTGGTGAATGCTTTCCAAATCCTCCTCCTCCTTCCGCAGCCTGCTCCGCCGCTGTCCCCTGAGGCTGCGCGGCGTGCAACTGGGGATGTGTAGCACGGCGAAGGGACTCGAGCATCCTCTCTGGAGCCGTTCTGGGGATGGGAAGAGTTTTAAAATTAAAAGTGGGGTTGTCTTGTGAGAGAGGGATGTGCCTGGTTCATCTGTGCCCGAGGTAAATCCAGCTGGATTTACGAAATCCTGTGCAGCTCGGAGGCCGTGGGGGAGCTTCTCTTGCTTGGTGATCTCAGAAAGCTGCTCTCCAGCCTGGCTGCTGGGGAAAGAACGCAGGATAAACCATCACTGATGGAACACCCCGCAGTCACGAGCTGCTGGTTCGTTTAGATGGTAGCAGTCCTGATCTGGAAGCTGTTTGCCCCTCCTGTTGTAATAATTAAACAAACGAGGCCATACGTGCTGAGGGCACGTGTGCTGCTGGGCTTGGGACTGCCCGGCCAGTATGCCCACATGTGGGCAAGTGCCTGTCCTTAGGGAGAGGCCTACGGAAGCTGTTTGTTTAGCTTCACGGTGGTTTTGGGATGCACTGGGCAGTGCAGCCAAGCAGGGTGGCTGGTGTTGGTCTTGGGAGGGTCCCTAGCACCTCGCTTGACCCGTTTTGGGATGTGATGCTGTATCAGCAAGGACCATATTCCCGCATCTCTTGCCCGGCCAGCCCCAGCGCCTGGAGGGATGGTTGGAGCTGAAAGCCAGCGGCTGTTGTTGGGAGGAGTCGGATCTGCGTGGGAACGGGCACGGTCACGCCAGGTTTCGCAAGGGGAGAAAATGTACTTCTGGCTTGGCAGGTGTGACCGGGAGCAGGCAGCGTTCAGTGTCGCTTTGTGAAAACTTTGCAGGAGATGTCGGATCCTGGTGTTCTCCTACAGAGCGTTTCCCCAAAAAACCCCCATCCTGTACCAAGCAAGGAGTGCCCATTTGGCACCGGGCTCCATCACGGCCCCAGCCCTGCCTGCTCCTCTGAGGGGGGAGTGATGCCGGAAAGCCCCCCGGCTCTGTTTCTGTGCGGAGAAATCAGTGCTGTGTTGTTCTGCCTCCTTGGTCGTGAATTGCTGGGATGAAAAAATATTTTCCTTGCTCTCAAACCCTTGTGCTCCACCCGGTTAGAAAAGCCACTTCCAGCGAGATGAAGTTTGGGATGTGATCGTGCTCTCTGCAGCCGGATGGTCCCGATCCCGGTCCCCTCTCACCGCAGCCAGCGTAGCTTCGGTCAGCCGCAGCCGACTCAGCCGCAGCCCCCGGCCGGGGACGCCGTTCATTCAAATTCCCATGACGAGTTGAGGGATTACGAGATTTTCTCCGTCGCCTTAATGCAGCTAGAGAGCCTGGCACGTGGAAGGTAATGCGGCCGACGGTCACGCACGTCGCCAGGCGGCTTGGTCGCTTTGCCTGACCGTGACACCCGCTGTCCTCCCTCATCTTCCTCTCGGCTGGTTGCCGGACACTGCGTTAATTTGCTGAGCTTGGAGAGGGTCTGATGTGCGAACAGTTCCTTCGATTCGGAAGTTGCCTGCGATGTTTGATGATAATTTTAGACAGGGCAGATTTTGCTAAGCTGCGGAGTTCAGATGAGCTCTGGTAAAGCCACGGCGGGGATTACTGTGGTTAATTCAGCACTTGGTTTCTTTAGCAGTGATTTTTTTTTTTTTTTTTTTTTTCCCCCCTCCTTGGATTCAAACCCCTAGAACTGCTTTTTCTCCTAAAAAGTGAGACCGTGCCTTGGAGCTGTCTTGGCACCCACGGCTGGTTCCCCAAAGGGGGTGATGGTGTCTGGTAGGTCTCAGCTGTGGGGAGCTGGAGAGCACAGCAGCCCTCCATCCCCACCTTCTCCTTCCTGTCATGTCCCAAACGAGCTTTGCTCTGTGAGACCATCTGGGCAGCACATTTTGCTGCAGGGAAGTGCCCTGACCCAGGGTTCCTGTGTCCTGGATGCTGTAAGCAAGGACAGACGCCCACCTGTGCCCTGGGCCGGGTCAGCAAAGCCTGGGTTATCTGGTTTTCCCTCCTGGCTTCACCTCTTCCCTGGAAACCTTTCCCTGAGATGGAGAAAATTCCTCAGCTGACACTTTCAGCAGTTTTAGTGCCAGCAGCTGTTTTATGGGGCATGTTTACACCTTCTGGTCTGATGAGCTGCCAGAGGAAGAGGTAGGTGCGAGAGGTGGAAATCTTGCTGTTCTGAGGTTGCTGATCTGTCAGCCCCTCCCCAGAAATGCCCGTGAGCAATATGCCAGCGTGGAGGTGCCACAAGCCCTTCTCGGGCTGTCCGGGAAGGACTGAGCCAAGCCGCAGACCTTGATTGGAGCAATATCGTTCCTTGGTTGGGAAACCGCTGTGCCTGCCAGCTGCGGCCCCACGCCCCGTGGACACTGCTGTTACCTGCTCGGCGTTGCTTGCTAGAAGAGCTTCTGTGCCTCTTACCTCTCTGTACCAGCTCTCCCTGCAGCGCTGTAGGTTATGGTGCCCTCCGGTTCCTCCCTCTGCACCAAACCACCTAAAACAGTTGCAAAACCAAACCTGCAAACTCCATTTAGCGTTCCTGTTCCTTCTACTAATGCAGATTCATGCAGTTTGTGTCAGAATTGCACAGTGTCTGCTGGGAAGTCTGGTCTGGGAAGCAGATACCATGCTGTAAGGTGTCCGGTATGGAGGAGCTGGCTAAACACCTTCTAGCAGCAGCACCCACAAGGATGCCTGGGATGCCTGCCTGGGTGTGATGATGATGGGCTTGATTTGATGCTCTGTTCCCAGAGGGGATGCTGGAGTCACCTCCATCGCCCCACGTGTTCTCCCTAGGGCTGAGCAGTGGGTTTCACATCCCTGTTTCCCCTCCTGAGCAGGATTCCAACGTGGCTTTTGGCCCGTCAGCTGGGTTTCTGCAGGAACCGCGCCTCTGTTTGCCAGCCCGCACAGCCGTGCTAGTGCTGCAGACGCCCCAGACCCAGGCGGTGCAGATTCCTCCGTTCTGGGATGGATCATCTCAATGAAATAGTTTCATTCTCTCCCCTTGAAGGCCGCTTCCCACATCAAAGCTTTCGGGGAGCTTTTGGGATGGTTGTGGCATGGAAAAGCCCTACTTGAGACCGCTGTGCCCTGTCTCTTTCCATCATCTTGATTCCTTTAGGACTCTTCTTGAGGTCTCCTGGGTCTGCTTTGTTAGTCCCACTCCCTGCGATGACATCTCATCCCTGTGAAGTGGCAAAATTAAATCCTGCACCGAGGCGATCAGAGGGAGGAGGCCATGCTGGGCTCTTTGTCAGGGTCTCCTGCGTGTCAGCATGCTGGGGAGGGGGCATCAGGCTGGATTCGCTGGCACTTTTCCTGATTCCCTTTCATCTCTGTCATCTCTCTCTTGCGGAAGCAGCGGTAAGGCTTTTTGCTGGCTGGTTGCACAGGGTGAGTGCAGTAGCTGAGCACTTTGGGGCTGTTTTCCCCTCCTTCTGGCCCAATTTGATGAGCTGATGGTAGGTGCCGGAGCCTGGAGTTGCCTCTGGCTGAGAGATGAAGGAGGGGTGGCTGTTTTAAGGTTTCTGTTACAACAGCAACATCTGTAACACAGAGGGGACCGAAAGCCAATGTCAGCTGCTTTTTGTTGAAATGTTCTCTCTCGCTGAGTTTTTTTCCCCCTCCTTTCAGTGTCGATGTTGGAAGGACGTGCCGTGTTTTTAACCTGTGGGACGCTCTGCTTCTAGGGAAGAGCCTGGAAGTGCCAGGGATCTGAGTTTCTGCTGGGACCACCCCAGCTTTCTTGCTGCTGCGCTTTTGGGCAGAAATCAGTTGGGGTTGAAGTGGGGCTCTGCCTGCACAGGGCTCGTCTGGGGGGCTGCACGGTATTTGTGTTGTATAGGCAGGCTGACTTTCTTGGAGGAGCCTCAAGGAGCCAGAGATGGGTTAAAGGGGATGTTTCGCTGGGTGCTTTTCATTTATTTATTTATTTGTTTGTTTGTTTATGTCTTCAGGTGTTAGCTGTGAAATCTGCTGTAACCTTCTGGTGACAGAGATGATCAGGAAGAGGAGGGGGTTTATTTTTTGGCGTCTGTAGCCACAGATCTGTTCCTTGATGCATTTGGTGATGCTCGTTTCTGTAATTGCAGCAGTTAATGTGGCCAGAAGGGAGCCAGAGGCCTGTATAGCCTGGAAAAACGACGTGCCGTAAGGAGCACCTGCTGATTTAGCACTTCTCTTCCTTTGCCCTTCTCAGCAAATCCAGTTTGCAGATGACATGCAGGAGTTCACCAAGTTCCCAACCAAGACAGGCCGTCGGTCCCTGTCCCGCTCCATCTCACAGTCTTCCACCGACAGCTACAGCTCCGGTAGGTGCCAGGCTCCTTGTCTGCACGTGGTCCTCTCCCAGATCCAGCGCTGGTGCTGCTGTGAATGCGCTGCTCACGCCGCATGTCGGGATGCTCCATGCTGCTGTGTTCTACTCAGACATGGAGGGGATAATTCTGCGGGTTCCTGAAGCTCAGGCATTGATTACCAGTTGATAACCCTGTTATGTCGGGTTGTTTTTGGGAACAGGAGTGCAAAATTCCTTCTGGACATTGGCTTTCCTTAGATTTGTAGTTTGAGCCATGAGTGTGTGTGTGCATGAAAGCTGGGAAGCAAAGTGGAGCAGAAACCTGAAGGGCAGGAGGTCCCCGGCCTCCTGAGACCTGGGGTCACATGCATTCCTCTCCTGGCTCTAGCTGCCTCCTACACGGACAGCTCTGATGACGAGGTGTCCCCCCGCGAGAAACAGCAAACCAACTCCAAAGGCAGCAGCAATTTCTGTGTGAAGAACATCAAGCAGGCGGAGTTTGGGCGCCGGGAGATCGAGATTGCCGAACAAGGTAAAAGTGGAGCGTGGGGTCTGTGGGGCTTGCAGCCAGGTGCTGTGCTCTCCGGAGACCAGGAGCTGAGCCATGGCAATTCCCACAGCTCGTGCTCCAGCTTGGGATACCCTGTCTTGACCCCACAAACCATCAGGTTACGTGGGAAGAGCTAGATGCGACAGCGAACGTTAGCGATCTGTGGCATCCATTTTCTAAGAGCAGCAGAGCTCTTGCAGGGTTTAATGTTCTGGTGGCTTTGGATGAGAAACCTCAGTGGGCGAGGACCTTGCGGTGCCTTCGGAGACGTGAAAACTGACAGTCCCAGCCCCTTCTCCTGGGGCTTGCGGGAACCTGAGTTGCCATTTCCAGTGGGGTGATTGGGTAACTTTGCTTTCAGGCTCCTTTTAGATGCACGCTGCCAAAGCTGTAAAAGGGGAAGATAATCCAGGCATGTTCAGAGCAGCTCTTCTGAGACGTGGCAGAGCTGTTTCCATCTTCTTTAGGTGCTTCTCCTGCATGCCGTTCTGCTGTGGGGCTGGTGGCTGTCCTTAGCTGGCGCACATTAGATGCCTTCCATGGGCAGCGCTTCCCTCTCTGTTACGTGGTCAGAGAGACGCTGTGTCCCGAGTGGCTTTGTCAAGTGACAGATGACACTGGTGTTTTGATCCTGCTTTGGACAGACCTGCCAGGCCAGGGAGGAGGGGTTTTCTCCCCTGCTGTGTAACGAGCGTAGCAAAAACTGTGGGGCTGGGTGTAGCCTGGGAGACCCCAAAAAGGAGAGCAGGTCTGGCAGAGAGGGACCTCTCCAGACCAAGCCATCATTAAAACCCTTCTCTTCCTTTTGCAGACATGTCTGCTCTGATTTCGCTCAGGAAACGAGCTCAAGGGGAGAAGCCTCTGGCTGGAGCTAAAATCGTGGGCTGTACCCACATTACAGCACAGACTGCGGTGAGTGGCTGCCTGTGTGGGGTGTCTGGGTGGGACAGACCTGTTTAACCCCGGGGAAGAAAGTCTCTTAAATTTCCCAGCCTTGGGCAGTTGGAGGAGACACCTTTACTTTTCTGGAAACATCTTGGGAAGGTTCTGCTGCCGTGTTTCCTCAGGACAGTGTTTGCTGGAGCTGCTCTCTGCTCGGTTCCTTGCTGCGCTGGCGTGCTTGTGCCCATCACCGCTGCCCCAGGCCTGCTGCTCACCCCCCTGTTTCGCAGGTGCTGATCGAGACGCTGTGCGCGCTGGGAGCGCAGTGCCGCTGGTCTGCCTGCAACATCTATTCCACCCAGAACGAAGTGGCGGCTGCCTTGGCAGAAGCTGGTGAGTACAGGGACACAGAGCCCTTCCAGCTCCCCCGGCTCTGCAGCCTTGTCCCAGCAGTTTAAGACATGGTTTGGACCACGTATCTTTTAGGGGGAGGAATAAACAGGTCTGATCCCGTTGTGGTCTCCGCGTGGCCCCTTGGCCCTCCTGTCTGTGGCTTTCCTGGGTTGGCCAAGCAGGAGAGAGCTCTGCCAAACTCAGCAGATGCCAAGGATGCTCCTCCTCTTCTAGGTGTTGCCGTGTTTGCCTGGAAGGGGGAGTCGGAGGATGACTTCTGGTGGTGCATTGACCGCTGTGTTAACGTAGATGGCTGGCAGGCCAACATGGTAATGAGCCTTCTTCCAGCTCTTCCTCTGCGGAGTGGTCACTGGGTGCTCCTCACCCTTCCCTCCCTGGGGCTGTTCCTGGGAGCCTGCTGGTGTTGCAAAGGCCTCCAAGCCCCTCCTAAAGTGGGTGTCCCGGAGAACGGCAGCCGATGTTGGGTTGGGGACCACCATGGGCATTGTTGGTACAGCCCAGTGGTGTGGGAGCATCTCCTGCGAGAGCTGCCAAGGAGTGGAGAAACCACAGCACCTCTTTCCCTCCAGGGTCAGCCCTATGGGAGCTGCCGCAACTGCTCCTCTTTCGACATAGATCCCCTCTCCCAAAGAGAGAGGGCTCTCTGCGGGGAGCCTTTCCCTTGCTGAGAGCAGATGACGCCTCTCGCTGCCTTGGTGCATGGTCCGTGATCACTAACGATGTGATAGCACATGTCTGAGGGCTGTGACAGCTCCCGCAGCCTTTCCTCTCGACTGTTTGCTTTCAGGGCATGAATGTTGTGGCGTCCTTCTGATCTCAGCCTGTTTAGTTAGTGCTGCCTGTGGTCACGTTTCCAGGCTGCAAAGCAATAGCAGGGGCAGAAAACCCTGTTAGGATCCATCAGCTCCACGCAGGGGGTAAGAAATCCTCTGTGCTTCGGAGGAGACCCCGAGTTGCTGGCAACTAGGGGAACCCAGGAGTCCTGGACCCCAGGCCTCTGCCCAAACAGCCCTCCATCAGTGCCTGAAGATGCTCTCCATCTCCTTTTTCCCCATCCTGTTCCCAGCGAGTGCTTTTCCCAGTGGAAGGCCGGACTGCTCCATGTTCTTCCTTGCCTGTTCTCTAGATCCTGGATGACGGTGGGGACCTGACCCATTGGGTTTATAAGAAATACCCCAACATATTCAAGAAGATCCGAGGGATTGTGGAGGAGAGCGTGACTGGTGTGCACAGGTAGGAGGTTTGGGAAGACTGGTCTGGAGATCTGTTGGGTTGCTGCTCTCTGCTCTGACCTGCCTCTGTCCTTTGCCAGGCTGTACCAGCTCTCCAAGGCCGGGAAGCTGTGTGTCCCCGCCATGAACGTGAACGACTCTGTTACCAAACAGAAGTTTGACAACCTGTATTGCTGCCGGGAATCCATCCTGGATGGGTGAGTCCAGCCTTTCTCCCCATCCCCACTTTAACTCTCACGCCGGTGGATGTGGCTCCAGCTCCTCTTGAGCAGAGATTGGGCTCTTTGCTGTTTTGCCCTTGCTGTTTGTTTGCAGGACCTGGTTTTGGGGCCTCTCGCAGCGGGCGCTGCCCTGTGCCATCAGGTGTGCGCTTGACTAATCCCAACACAGGTCTCTCTCTGTCCCCCAGCCTGAAGAGGACCACAGATGTGATGTTTGGAGGGAAGCAAGTGGTGGTTTGTGGTTACGGGGAGGTGAGTTTCATAAGTGGCAGTCGGTGGAGCTGTGAGTCAGCCTCCCCCCCGCCCGCCTTGAGCCATCCTTCTCCTGAGCTCAGCATCTTGCTCCTTCCCTGTGCAAAGACAACGTGCCCTTGATATAGGAGTAGATCAAACCTGGTGAGCAATGACCAGGAAAATCTTGCTGGAACCTGCTGGGAGGCTGGAGAACAAGCATCAGATTTCCCAGTTTGCCTGCAGATTAGCTGGGCTGCAAATACGACAGTTGCTGGGAACGCTGGCCCAAATTGTAACTACCCATGGGTGCTCCCATCTGCTGTCCCTGGACCCAGTTCAGCATCCAGCCGGGCTGTCACCGAGCCTGTGACAGAGGAGGTGGAGGGGCAGGCTGCATCTCGCTGGTGGATAACCTTCTGGCAGAGGGAAATTGTATCGTGAACTTGTAAATGATTCTGCCCTGGAAGAGCACAGAGCTGGGAGCTGACACCTTCCCTCCATCTGTGCGCTGTCTGCGTGGGTGTTTATCTTCCCGCGCTGCGCGGAGCCTAGCAGTAGCTGCAAATGCTCTTCCCGGCAGGAACGCTCTCACTAATTTATTTAGACACCAGTGGAGCCCAGCTTCGCTCGACCAAGAGGCTGTGCTGGCTCTGGCCCAGGCACTCCGGGGTGGCGTCTGATTCTCCAGCCATGACTTGTGCTGGGAGCTGTAGTCTCCATCTCCTGTCCTGAGTTTTACTGGACTCCTTCAGAACAAGGGAGTCCTTCCACCCTCGCTGTTTTCCCCTTTGAATGTGGCTTGCAGTCTCAGTTTGCCCTGCCTGCTGTTTTCAGTAGACCTGAGGTCGGAGCTGGGTGATACGTGAGGATGTCTCTGCAGATGTTTCTCACCCAGCAGCATCTTGCTGGTCAGAAAATGGGGTTGAGCGTGGGTACGTGCAGATTAGCCAGGTGTTAGTGTGGGTGAGTGGTGTGGAGAACCGGGCTTCAGTTTAATTTTGCAGTGAGGAGAGGGATAGGGTCAGAGATGCTGTTACAGGAGCTCCGCTCTCCCCCATGCTGATGCGGGGAGTGTGGGATGGGAGGATCTGTCCCCCGATCGGTGCAGGACAGCTCTGGATGCCAAAGAAACCCTTCAGTTTAAAGGCAAGTGGGGGAAGTGCACTCTTGTCCAGACTGCTTTTAATCTCCTCTTGGAGGAGAGCTCAGAAGGGCTCTGGCAGTGCTGGGGCCTGTGCAGACTGTGAGTGTGTTGGTTTTGGAAAGTTCCTGCCAGCTGGTGGCTGTGCTGGAGGGCTGGTGGCCGTAGAGGGGGAGCTGGGCTTGTGGCAGAAGTGCCACTCACCAGGTACGTCGCTGAGCTGCTCCTGGTGTCAGGCAGATGGCCGGGACGAGCATCTCCCAGGCTGGGATGTGCTTGGTCTGGTTTAGGGAAGGGATTGTAGTGCTCATTGCATCCCGTGTTCAGCTCCACGCTGATGCTTTGCCTCGGCAGGTCGGCAAGGGATGCTGCGCTGCTCTGAAAGCCCTGGGAGCGATCGTCTATGTTACGGAGATCGACCCCATCTGCGCTCTCCAAGCTTGGTAAGATGCTACATGCTGCTTGAGAGCATCTCTTTGTCAGCTCTCTGGCCTCCTTTAAACCCTGCCAGAGGCTGAAACAGAGCCAGCAGGAGCTGTGGCTCGTCTTGGAGGATACACATCTTGTTGGGGTGTGATGGGGAAGGCTGGGGCAGCTTTCAGGGCTGTGGGGTACCAGCTGGTAGGCAGCTGCACCAGCTGGCTTGGGAAGGCTGCTGGAGGGTTCACGCAGGGCTGGCTGAATGCTCCACATGTCCCCCAGCTCCTCCAGCGTTTGTGAGAGCAGGTTTGATGCTGCATCCTTTGCACAACCCTTCCTTGTGCATCTGATGTCCCTGGGGGTGTGGAGGGACAGCCTGGCTGCGGTGTGAGCAGTTCAGAGCTGCAGCAACACAACACTGAGATGCCTCCCGGCCTGGGGCAGAGAGGGAGCAGGCTGCTCCTCCTCATCATGCTCCTCTCCCCCTTTTTTGGCAGCATGGATGGATTTCGGGTGGTGAAGCTGAGTGAAGTAATCCGTCAGGTGGATGTCGTCATCACCTGCACAGGTAGGGATGGAGGAGGTTGTGGGTGAGCCTCGGAGCAGGCTGAGAAGGAGCAGTCGTTCCCAAGCGGGTGCTCAGGCTCTGGGGAGCTGGGGGTGGAGGACGCTTCGCTGCCGGGCTGATTTTACAGGAGCAATAGCTGGCTCTGGCAAGGGCTTTTCCTCCTACCCCTGCCACAGTCTGCTATTTGGCCACACTCCTCCTCAGCCCCTGGGAGGAGGGACATCACAGCCACGTGTCCCCAGAGGCATTTTGGGGTCTCCTAGAGCCTGGTTAATTTGTGGAACCAGAGATCAGTGCTCATCCCATTGGTGTATCTGTTGTCACAGCTGGGAGGGCTCTCGCTCTGGTTAAGTTCATCAGCCCAGGCTGAGCTTTTCAGACCCAAGTGCAGGGGAGGAGAAGGCAGAGGGTTTATATTTCCACTGCCTTGGGTTCAGCTGTGCCCCCTCTGCAGGAAACAAGAACGTGGTGACCAGAGAACATCTGGATCGGATGAAGAACAGCTGCATCGTGTGCAACATGGGCCACTCCAACACTGAGATCGATGTGGTGAGTCTGCCTGCAGCCTCCACAGTTGCGTCCACCCCTGTCCTCCTGCTGTGACTGCAGCCTCTTCCTCCTGCTCTTGCAGACCAGCCTCCGGACCCCGGAGCTGACCTGGGAGCGCGTCCGCTCCCAAGTGGACCACGTCATCTGGCCGGATGGGAAGCGGGTGGTGCTGCTGGCCGAGGTGCGCTGGGAGCTGTGCCACGACGTTGTTTTGGGCCTCTATCAGGAAATCACCGCGTGCTAGTTTGTAATGGATTTAACCAGGTGGAAAGGTGCTAGGAGGAAGTTCAGGGCTCAAGAAAGAGTTTCTTGGCTTTTTTTTTTTTTTTTCTTTTCTTTTCTCCTTGAGGCAGGGGAGGTATCGAGTACAACCTGTAGCCACAGAGGTGCCATCTGGCTCATTCTTTCGAGCCGGGAGCCTTTCCTGTCAGCCCAACGCTGTCTGCTTCTGGCTTTGGCAGGGTTTCCCAGGCAGCAAACCGGCTGGGTGTCTCCTCTTCCCAGTTGAGCTCCCCTGGCAGTAGGAGGGACTGGTTTTGTCTAGAGATCACAAAATCTTAAAGCTAAGGGTTAGGGTGGAAACGGGCAGAGTTTGAACGCTCTGGTCACAGAGGTGGCCCATGCATCCCTGCGCTGTGGTTGCCCCCTGCCCCAGGGAGGGGGTAGAGGTGAATCCTGTCTCAAGACTCGATTCGATTTGGCTCTGGGGGCAAGTTCAGCTCTCTGCAAACTCCTCCTGCTGTCTCCTAGGGCCGTCTTCTCAACCTGAGCTGCTCCACGGTTCCCACCTTCGTTCTCTCCATCACGGCCACCACTCAGGTCCGTACAGTGCAGGGCCGGGGCGCGAGGGGTGGGGGATGCTCTGGGGCCTTGCATGAGCCTCGGCGTGGGGATGGTTTGGGGACACGTGGTGGGATGTGTCCTTGGGATGACAGCGGTGCCAGAGATAGCGTAACTGCCACCTCTTGGTTGGGTTGCAGTTAATGACGGCGTGAACTTACTGCTACGGTTACAGCTGGGAGGGAGCTTTTGGAAGAGCCAGGCTTTGTGGCAGAGCTCCTGCTGTGCTGTGAGCCACGGGAGAGCTCCCCTAGCACCGGTTTAAGCTTACCTCAAAGCGGGGCTTTGCTTTCTCTTTAGACTCTGGGTTTCTACATCCCTAAAAAAAAAAACCCTGGGGTGAGTTTTGGGGCCCTGGAGAGATCAGTGGTTAAAATGCTTCCCAGCATCAGTGCCAGCTCAGCTGGGTGGACACGGCCTGTGCCTTGCACTTTTGTTGTGACTCTGCCTTTCCAAAGAAAACGATGATTACATTTGGCTCTGCTCTGCGGTCTGCAGTCGGTGCCGGCTGTGCGAGCAGCCGAGGCCAGTGTGGCCCTTGGTAGGTGAGCGATGCAAGAAACCCGCTGGGCTGGAAACGCGGAGGGGACTGGTGGCGGGGGGCTGTGGTGGTGGGGAGGACAGCCACGCTAACAGTGGGTTTTCTTATCCTGACACTAGTCTGTCCAAACCGGTGGGGCCTGGGCCATGTTTTGGACCTGACGCTGAGCTGCGTGAACCGGCACTTGAGGGAGATGCAGTTTTGTTTCTGCTGAAGGAGTGGCTGTGGTTTTTGGAGCGATGCCGCCAGCTTAAAATGCGCAATCCCTTCATTTCCGCATGACGCGGCAGCTGTGCGGTTTAAGAGAATTAGAGCTGCTCCCCTCTGCTCCATCCTTGTGTTCTTGTTTTCCCCGGGGCGTTAAGCCCAGATGCTGCGAACGGGCTGGGTGGCATCTTGTCTCTGACGTCTCTGCTCCTTCCGCAGTGGCGGGGGGATTACGGAGACCCAGAGAGGGATGTACCCTTAGGTGGAAGCCTTTTCTTCAAGGCATTCTGGAAATGGTTGCCCCCTCCCTAAGGCTCCCGAACCTGTATCTCCGCTTTGTGCCGCTGCGGGTGTTGGACGCTGCCTGGCTTGGTGGCTGTCCCTGACTGTCCCCGGGCTGTCTCCTGTGGTCTGCAGGCTCTGGCTCTGATTGAGCTGTACAACGCTCCCGAGGGCCGCTACAAACAGGACGTGTACCTGCTGCCGAAGAAGATGGGTGAGTGAAGGGCACCCGGGCTGACTTACCCCCTGGGCCGCTGTGGGCCGGCGGTTTTGGATGTAAGGAGAAACTCAAACCTGGGCTGAACCAAACTTGGAGGGAGAGGATGAGGTCAGGGAAGCCGTCAAAGGCAGCGACCTTAAAACACTTGCAGGTTCTTAGATTTGTTTTCCTTAATGTTCTGCAGCGTGGCAAGTGTCCCTTGTCCTGCAGGCTTTTTGCTCCAAGGCTTCTCATGCAACCCGTGTGCCTTTTGGTGCACATCCAGCCCTGCTCAGCACCACGGCTTGGGCTCAGCTCTGCCGTTGGCTTACCCGATGGTGAATCCATGGCGTTAGGTAGCCAGGACTGCCTAGCCAGACCCAGCGCGGTGCCCTGCCCCTCGCTGTGCCACAGGGTGGGTCCGGACATCATCTCCTGGCAGTTTAGTGGGGGATGTGTACCCCTGATCCCCTCTTTCCTCTCCCCCTTTCCAGACGAGTACGTCGCCAGCTTGCATCTGCCTTCGTTTGACGCCCACCTGACAGAGCTGACGGACGATCAGGCGAAGTACCTGGGACTCAACAAAAACGGGCCTTTCAAACCCAATTACTACAGGTCAGTGCCAGCCGGGGCAGGCGCTGGGACGGCGTCAGCACCCCGGAGCTGTGTCCCCCAGCACCCACAGCCTCACTGTCCCCTCCCTTCTCTTCTAGATACTGACGGACCATACCCATGAAGGACCAGACCACACAAGGCAACATTAGAGAGATTATTTTTAAAGATGTTTTTATTTGGTTTACCTTTTTCTTTCTTTCTTTTTTTTTTTTTTTTTTTTTTTTTTTTTTTTAAACCAACAGAGAAACATGTTTTTACATTCATCAGTGTGATTTTAAGGTCACCTTTTTTTTTCCCTCCCCTCAGTTTTACCCTTTTACGTGATCACATCTCTGTCAGATCTTGGCAGACAACCTGGGATTCGCTTCTTGCTTTTGTGTGGCTGAAGCCGCTGGTGGCTCCCAGCCCTGGCTCCCAGAGAGGGTTTCCCTTTCCTGATGTGCCAAGGGCAGTTCATTCCTGCAGCGATGGTTTGGTTTGTGGTTTTTTTTTTTTCCCCACCTTTCCAGCCAGCGTTAGTCTCGGCCGGGATCCCTGCAGATACAGAGATGCTGTTCTACTTTATCTTACGTTTCTTTCTTTGTGTGGATTACCTGCAACTTCTAAATTGCCTTAAAGAGCCCAGTTTTAGCTGCTAGATCAAAGCTCCTAGTGCTGCTTGGGAGCAGAGTGGCGCCTGCTGGCCACCTCGCAAATAGGTGACTGCCCCCAAGCCCGGCCACGTTCCCTGCACTGAGCTGGCCCAGGTTTGGTGGCCCGCTTGCCCAGGTTTGGTGGCCGGCTGGATACGGGGGAGTTCACTGTTTCAGGGTGCTAATCTGAATTTGGACGGGGGTTGCCTACCCAGCATTATCCTCATCTCTCCTAGGTTTTTTAGCCAAACTGCACCTTAATTGAGTTAAAACCATTTTGTTTGTTTGTTTGTTTGTTTGTTTTTCCTTTTTGATCCTTAAAGAGATATTTTAAAGGGTGGGGGAGTGTCAGGGATGCGGCTGCCTGTTGAGTCTGGGTGCTCACTGCACCCAAGCAGCCCCGTCTCGCACTGAGAGGCGCAGGGTGGTTTTATGGGTGTTTGGGGATTTTTTTGGGGGGGCGTTTCACTTCTTGTTTTGAGACGGACGCAGAGATGAGCCTTCCCCCTACCGCAGCCTCTGCACCACGGCTCCCTGCGCAAAGCCTCAGCTCCCCTCTGCTGCCCCGGCCCTCGACCTGGGCTCTCTCAGCCAGCTTCCCTGCCCTCTCGCAGTGCGATTCAGCTGCTCTCATCGCCTCGTTATCCCCTTCCCGCATCCTCCCTCGTGACGTGTTTCTCTTTTCCATCTCTTGCAGCTTCTCCCAGGATGGGAGAAGCTTTTTGCAACCCAGTGAGGTTTCTCTTGGCTTTTTTTATCCTCCCCCCAATGCCTTTTTATTCCCCAGCCAAGCCAGAGTGCAGAGGGAAGGAGGGACCCCCGCTGCCTGCGTCTCCTGGTACCAGGATAATGGAGATGCTGTGGTACCCACGACTGGGGCTGCTCCTTCACCTCCGGGCACCCCATCCCGCAGACTGGGGATGCCTTTTTGGGTACCGCCTGTGTGGGTCCCTCCCCGTGGCTTCGCAGGGTTGGGGGTGTGCCAGTGCTTCCCCGGGGGGTGCAAAGCCCCTTCCTGGGGACGGGAAGATGTCACAAGGGATGGTTGTGGCTTTGATCACCCTGTTTTCCGCTCCCACTCCTCCTCCTGTGACTTATCCCTCTTTCTCACCCTGCTCGGTCTCCTCCTGGACTGTTGGTGGGTCGCTTGCTCTCCCCACGGATTTTGGGGATTGCCTGCCTCGCAGGAACTGCTCTGCCATCCCTCAGACTTCACAGGGGACCCACGTCTGGCTCAGCGAGCTGGGATGGGCGTCTGCCGGGAGATATTGAGAGCTCCTTCCCTGTGCGGTGTCCCGTGCACTTGGGGGTCTCGGTCCCCTCCTTCCCCGTCCCTGCTGGGGCCGAACCTCGGTGTAAGGGCTCCGTCTCTGTATAAGCCATGTCGCGGGGGGAGGGAGCCCGGGGTGGCGGTGGCAGCGTCGGACCGGGAGAGGTTTATTTTGTATATGAATGATTTTTAATGAATGCAATATTAATCCTTGCAGATGAGCAATAAATCATTAAAGTCTAATTAAACTATTAGGAAAAACGAAGCGCTTTTGCTTGTGGGTAGTTTATTTGGAAAAGTGGGTGAATGCCATCCATGGGGGACCTGGGCTGGGATCTGCCTTTGGCCACCTCGAGAGGGGCTTTGGGCCCCACCGGGACCCCTTGAGCCCAGGGCCCCAGATTTGGGGTCTGACCCCCTCCAACCCCCTCTGGGCCCTTTCAGTTGGGGTTTAAACCCCATCAGGTCCCTCTGAGCCCCATCAGACCCCATCTCTTTGGGGGTCTAAGCCGGTTTAATTTGAGGACTCGCTTGTCCTAGGCCCTGCAGTTTGGGGAACCCCTTCCTGCCACTCCCAAGATGGCTTCGCCGGGCGGCCGGGGAGGCGGGGGATGGCAGTGCCCCTCCCAACATGGCTGGCGCCAGCGGCCCGCCACGCCCAAGATGGCCGCGCGGGGGCGGAGCTCGCCCCCCGGGCTGGCGCCGCGCCGTCTGTGGCCACCGGGGGCGAGCGGCGCTGGGCAGGGACGCGGCCGCCGCGGCGGGGGACGACGCCGCATCGCAGCCGGCCGAGCGGCCGGAGTCCCGTCCCGTCCCACTCCCCCCCACCGCCGGTGCCACTCCCAGCATGGCGGCGGTGCTGCCCCGGCTCTCCCTGCCGCTCCCGCGAGAGGGGGGGGTAAGTCCTCGCGAGAGCTCGGCGCGGCGGAGGGCGGCTGACATGGAGCCGGGCGGCGGTGGCGGCGGTGGCGGCGGGGGCGCGGGGCCGGTCCCGGTCCCGGGTAACAACAAGGCCCGCGGCGGAGCGGTGCCGCCCGGCAAGGCCCGCGACCTGGGCCGCCCGCCGCGCAAGGACTCCGAGGTCAGCGCCGCAGCCGCCGGGGCGGGGGGGTGGTGCGGCCTTCCCGGGCGGGGTGAGCCGGGCCGGGCCGGGCTGTTCTCCCCGCCCGGGGCCTGCCCGTGAGGTGCCGGCCCTACGGGTTCCGGTGTCCGTCCCTGCCCTGGTCCCTCTCCGCCAGACCGGTTGGGTACCGGCTCTGCTCGCAGCCCGCCTGGGTCGGTACTGGGCTCGAGTCGGTACCGGTTTCCCGTTCATCCAGTCTCTTCGCCGAGTCTGGGTCGGTTTGACCTGGCTGGGGCATGAGGGGGACGCGGTCCCGGGCCTCTGAACGCCAGAGCTGCTCTGGGCTCTCGCTGCCCCGGCCGGGGGCTTCTCCCCAGCTTTGCCGGCCGGTACCGGCCGGGGCACGGCGAGGGCTGGGTGGTCGGATCCCGCTGCAGTGCTCGGTCCAGGGGTGGCTCTGATGAGAGGTGACCGACCTCTCCGTGGAAACGCCGAGGGGCCGGTGGGGTCCCCTGAGCCGTGGGGCGATCAGGAGGGTTATGTGGGTCTGGGTGGAGCTGATATATCCCACAGCTTTTCCGTCACGTCCTCCAAATCCGGTTTTATTCCTAGAATGGCTCCAGAGCCGTCCACTTCCCCCGTGTCCTCACCAGGGTGGGAGACGCTCGCTCTCCGAAATGACAGGAGAGGGCCCTGAGGAGGCCTGTGTGAGCTCCCAGCCCCACAGAGCAGCACAGACCCTCCGCCCTTCCAGCAGCGGGGGGCTGGATCTGCCCCGCGCTCAGGAGCGGGTGCCCTGGGGTGCAGGAGGGCTTTGCTGCGGCTCTGCCTCGATGACTTGCTTAAAGGGAGCAGGCTTTTTGCGCTCTAAGGCTCCTCCTGGTGACTTTTTTTTCAGCCTCGACAAAGCTGCTTGGAATTGTTTCGTTCTCACTGTTCACATCTGCTGGGGGGCCAGCCCAAATTTTCACCTGTCTGTGCAAAATGGGTGAGCTCTCAGAGCTCCTTGGTCCTGCATAACCGGCTCCACCCCCTGAGAGTAAACACAGCCCGTCTCCTGCTTTATTTTTTGGGCTTTGGAGGCTCCTGGAGTGTTTTAGCGGTGGTGCAGTGGCAGGGGCTGCCCACCAGCGAAGCGCAGCGTGGCTGAGTGCGGCAGAGCTGGGATGGAGGTGCGGGAGGTGGGCAGGAGTTGCCTTGGTAACGTTTACGCTGCTGCGGGTACGTTTTTGGTCTTAAACAGAAGGTACAATCCTGGATTCGCGAGAGGCTGAGGTGAACTGTGAATGTCTTGGGATTTTGGTTTTCCTGAAAAATGCTGTGATTTAACTGAATTCTGCCTCTGCTTTCAGGGCTATTCGGAGTCCCCAGACCTGGAGTTTGAATACGCAGATACCGACAAATGGGCAACAGAGCTCTCTGGTGAGGGACTCATCCTGATGGATCAATTAATTAGCCATGATTTTCTTTCCTGGTAGCAATTAGAGGAGCTCTTTCAACTCCAGTGTTACTCTGTTGTTGTCTTTAAACACCTCATTCACGTTAAAAGAGAAGTGATATGTAATTAATATTTTTAGCCTTATGCTGGGTATTTTTTTTGCATTTCCCTAATTTTGGATAAAACTGCATTTAACATAGCTGGGTCACAGCTTTCTCTGACGGCTCGGTGCAGTTTGTTGGAGATTTTTCTCTGTGCTCTTTCGGCAGAGCTGTACAGCTACACAGAAGGGCCAGAGTTCCTGCTGAACCGCAAGTGCTTCGAGGAGGACTTCAGGATCCATGGTAAGACCCTCCTCTTGGACCTCTCGCCCCTCTGGGGAGCGACAGGGGTCTCTGAAGGAGACGTGGGGATTGATGCATTAATGCTGCGTCAGAAAGCTTGCGCTGTGCACTGAGAACGTTCACGTGGAGAGCTCGTTAGCCTGCGTGGGCTGGCCCTGCAGCGCAGCTCGCTGCCTCCCAGCGCGTTCAGCATTTGCTGATGTCGATGTCCGAGCTGGCTCACTGGCACCAGGGCGGCTGTGCTGGAACCTACTGGCAGCAGCCAGAACATCCAGCTCATTTCCCATCAGCTGCCAGTGCTGGTTCAGATGGATGTGATTCATCCAGTCGGTCCCTCCGGGCCGATCGCGTACGCCTGGGCATTCCTCCCGGGACCACAGCGTTCCCTGGGGCAGCTCTGTTTTCCATTGTGCCGAATCCTTTTGAGCTGTTCCTGTGATGTTTGTGTCCAGGGCAGGCAGAGGCGCCCCGTGCCCTCATCCTGCCTGCTTTGGCTTTTCAGTGCGGGACAAGAAATGGACGGAGCTGGACAAGAACCAGCACCGCACCCACGCCATGCGGCTTCTCGATGGGCTGGAGGTCACCGCGCGGGAGAAGAGGCTGAGGGTTGCCCGAGCCATCCTTTATGTTGCCCAAGGTGACACCGGGCCTCCGCCCCCTTATTTTCCCCATTGCTCCAGTAATAAATCCAGTTAATGGCTTGGATGCTATAAATTTAAAATATTTAAAATAACTTTTTTCCTTGCATCCTTGATTTGACTTGGGATGTCTGGAATGAAGCTAATTCTCATGGAAGCCAGACAGTTTAGGGGAGTTTGGTCCAAAATTTGTCTGACTTCCCCGTGCTATCCCGGCTCTGCCAGACCTCGGCTATGTTACACGCAGGAGGACGGTTCTCTCTTCTGTATCTGCCTTTTTGCCTTAAAACGAAGGCTGTGTTTTTCATTCCCCTGCAAAGTGCTCTGGCGGTGTGGGAGGGCCTCGGGATCCCGGTGGAGATGGGAGCCAGCGCGGGTATCGTTGCAGGCACGTTTGGGGAGTGCAGCTCCGAGGCCGAGGTGCAGGCTTGGATGAGGTATAACATCTTCCTCTTGCTGGAAGTGGGGACGTTCAACGCCTTGGTGGAGCTGCTGAACATGGAGATTGAGTGAGTACTGGGGGAAAACACTTCAGAAACGGCTCGGGAGCTCCTCGGCAGGAGTTTTTGCAGTCTGTGGCAGTCCCATTCCTGGTCTGTCTATCCATAATCTGGTTCCTGCAGCCAGCGGAATGACTCCTGTTGTTCCGGGTGGATATGGAATGTAGGACTGTACCTGATTTGTGCAGAAATTCCCTATGAGCCATGCTGCCTGGCAGCAGACAGAGATGGGTCTGCTCCTCCTCCCTCGATTGCGCTGGGAACAGGGCACCCGTGCAGCAATACCTGTTCCACAGTTTGGCTCTGGCCTGTGGGTTGCTTTTGGCAGAGTTAGGATGTCTCCAAAGGCCCCTCTGAGGCTGTTTTCCCTCCGCAGTAACAGCGCGGCTTGCAGCAGTGCCGTGAGAAAGCCGGCCATCTCCCTGGCTGACAGCACGGACCTGAGGTACGGAGCGACGCTTGGGAGGAGGGGATGCTCCGGGGGTGAGCCGGGGTCCCAGCGTTTGCTGGTTTCTTCAGTGGGCTGAGACAGGCCAGCAGGCACCAGAGCTTCCCCCCAGAGCCCTGGGTGCTGGTGGTGTCTCCATAACTCATCCCAACCTCTGACCTTCTGCTTCTTTGCAGGGTGCTGCTGAACATCATGTACCTGATTGTGGAGACTGTTCGGCAGGAGGCCGAGGGGGACAAGCCCGAGTGGAAGAGCATGAGACAGACCTTCCGCGCAGAGCTGGGTGAGGAGCAGGCGTTGGGGGTTGATGAGGCGGAGGGTTCCAGGGCTGAAGAGCGAGATGGTGTGCAGCCCTAGGCCCCAGTAATAGGCACTGGCAGCACTGGGTTGGTTTCTGCTAGGCTGAACCTTGCTGGTGGGGCAAAGGGGGATGAGCGGAGGAAGCCAGCCAATCTTTTCTGCTGTCTGGGTCTTCTCATCCTGGGGCAAAAAATCGAATATTGGGCTGTCATTTCCTGTCAAGACAGAGGTAAGAAATTATGGCGGTTACAAGGCCTTGGAAAGGAGGAGAGGAGCTGTCTGGGGTGAGTTGAGGATCTCGGAGATGGGGGGTGTGAGACTGCAGAGGCCGTGTGAGGGTGCAGGGGCTGGTGGTGCTGGTGGTGGGGTGAGGACAGGGATGAGGAATGCCTGGCTATCGCTGCCGTGTGGTTCCAGGAGCCCCGCTGTACAACAATGAGCCCTTCTCTGTCATGCTCTTTGGGATGGTGACCAAATTCTGCAGCGGCCACGCTCCGCACTTCCCCATGAAGAAGGTGCTGCTCTTGCTCTGGAAGACTGTGCTGGTAAGGAGAGGCCGTGGGGTGTGCCGGCACGCGTCTTGCGGAAGGAAGGTCTGCCCTCAAAGCTGGCTGTAATCTCTCCAGCTTCTTTTTCTGGCGTTCAGCTGAGTAGTTTGTGCCCTGTCAAACTCACTCCCAGGTTTCACTCTGTAGGGGACCTCTGGATATTGGTGTCTGGAGCTGGATACCAAGGGTGGACCCAAAGCAAGGTCCTCGGCTGGGGTCTCCATGAAAGAAAAGGTCCAGACACTTCAGTTGTGGATGCCTGAGCACCCTCCTGTCCCTTCTGCCTTTCACAATGGCAGCAGCAGCATGGGGACAGGCAGCTCTTGTTTTATACCCTGGGGAAGGATTCGGGACTCCTGGAGAGAGGATATGGGGAGGGCAGGTGGAGAAGCGCCCGGTGCCACGTGTCGTGGAGTCCCCTGCGCTCAGGGTGCCGTGGTCTCTCTTTGCAGTGCACGCTGGGGGGCTTTGAGGAGCTCCAGAGCATGAAGGCAGAGAAGCGGGAGATCCTGGGCCTCCCTCCGCTCCCGGAGGACAGCATTAAGGTGATCCGCAACATGCGAGCTGCCTCCCCGCCCGCCTCCGCCTCCGATCTGATCGAGCAGCAGCAGAAGCGAGGCCGGCGGGAGCACAAGGTGAGGCTGGTGCAGGGGGCTGGGAACGGCGAGGATCTGGACACCAACCATGGAGCACCTTGTCTCCAGGGTATTCACCTGCCTGCTTCTCTCTCTCCAGGCCCTGATTAAGCAGGATAACCTCGATGCCTTCAACGAGCGGGACCCTTACAAAGCTGATGACTCCCGGGAGGAGGAGGAGGAAAATGATGATGACAACAGCCTGGAGGGAGAGACCTTCCCCCTGGAACGGGATGAAGTGATGCCTCCACCCATCCAGCAACCCCCCAGCGACCGCATCACCTGCCCCAAGGGGCTGCCCTGGGCCCCCAAGGTCCGGTGAGTCTGTGTGTCTGACCTCAGGGAGAAGCAGAGGCTGTTGAATGTTGAGAACTTCAGTGGGGATGTGGGGAAGGTGTTGGGGATGGGGTGATCGGTCTGATGGTCGCTTTGGTGGCCGTTCCCTCGGTGGGGTGGGCTCCACGCCATCTCCTTTATCTGACCGCGAGGCTTCTCCTGCTGGCCTGTTCCTGGGGCTGTGGTGTACAGCCCAGCAGGAAGGTGTGACTCTTCCCCTTGTCCCTTTGCTGCAGAGAAAAGGACATTGAGATGTTCCTGGAGTCCAGCCGCAGCAAGTTCATCGGCTACACGCTGGGCAGGTGGGTTCCTGCAGCGCCAGCCAGGTGGTGGGCTGCTGGTTTGAGGAGGGTTACGGCAGAGGCTACTAGGGTGGGGGCTGCCGTTGCCGTCCGCTTGGCTGCGAAGAAGTCCTGAGCTCGCCGGCTCCTTCTCGGGGTGCTGGTCTCTGACCCACCCAAGGGTGGTGGCTCAGGTTTGCTCCTGCCTGCACCCAGCCTGGCTCTGTCCCTTCTCTCTAGCGACACCAACACCGTAGTGGGCTTGCCCAGGCCCATCCACGAGAGCATCCGGACCCTGAAGCTGGTGAGTGCATTGACAAATTCCTCCAGCCCCTGCTGTTGTGTGGGTGCCCCTTCCCTGTCCCCCTGCACCGATTGCCGGTCAGAGCCAGCGGTGCGTTTTCCTGACCCCTCTCCCACTTGCTCACCCCTGTGACGCAAGAGGCCTCAAGTTTTCATCCCATCCCTGATCTCCCAGGATGGCCAAGCCCTTTTCCTTACTGGCTTCGTCCCTTTCTTACTGGATGTGGCCCAGAGGTGAGGCCGGTGACCACCACCCTGCCCATCAACATCGGTCACCACTGGGACAGGAGTAGCAGAGGTCCCTGGAGAGACCTAGAGGAATGAGGGGTCCGGGCTGGGGCTGGCAGCGTCGATGGGGGGTCTGGGGTGTGACCCCCCGTTCTCTCCCCGTGCAGCACAAATACACGTCGATCGCAGAGGTGCAGGTGCACATGGAGGACGAGTACCTGCGCTCCCCGCTCTCCGGGGTGAGTGTGGGGGGGAAGGTGGGACAGAGCACCTGGGCTGGGAGCTGGAGGCACTGGGTACCTCCAGGCCTTTTGGCAGGGCTGGGGTTTGCTCTGCTGGGGAAGGAGGAGGCTTCGGGCCAGAGCTGGGGATATCTTCTGCCCTCGGGGTCGGGGAGCCTGGGGCTGAGCCAGGCCCACAGTGCTGGTGCAGCTCCTGGTATGAGGTTTTCTGGTCTCTCCTGGCACCAGGGGGAGGAGGAGGTGGAGCAAGTCCCTGCGGAGATCCTGTACCAGGGCCTCCTGCCAAGCCTGCCGCAGTACATGGTGAGCTGGGGAGCACTGGGGCCCCCTGGGCTCAGTGGAGGGGGCCTCCCTCCACTGCTCCATCCCTTTCCAGTGATGCCCCCCAGATTTTCTTCCCTCCTCACATATACATCCCTGTTATTCCCTCCTGCAGTTGGGAGGGAGGCTTTTCGCAGGTCCCCCAGGTTCCCATCTCCTTTTCCATCTCTCCCTTCTCCCCAGATCGCTCTGCTGAAGATCCTTCTTGCCGCAGCCCCCACTTCCAAAGCCAAGACGGACTCCATCAACATCCTGGCAGACGTCTTGCCGGAGGAGATGCCGTGAGTGACCGTGGAGGGCGTGCGGAGGAGCTGGGTGGCAGTGGGAAGCGGAGTGTCGGACAGGAGGGGACCAGGCAGGGTGGCGTGGTTTGGCCTGCAGCTGTGCTGAGGCCTCCTGGGTGATCTGACCACCTTCTGCTCGATGGTGTGCCAGGAATTGGGAACTGGCTGCTGAGAGCCCAGGAGGTGGCAGGACTGTCCGCCGACACCTCCAGGGCCGGTGGGGTGTGGGCAGTGCCTCAGCCCAAGGATCCCTCTGTGTCCCGCAGGACCACAGTGCTGCAGAGCATGAAGCTGGGCGTGGATGTCAATCGGCACAAGGAGATCATCGTCAAAGCCATTTCTGCCGTGCTGCTCCTCCTGCTCAAGCACTTCAAGCTGAACCACATCTACCAGGTGAGGTGGGCCGGGGTCCGGCCGCCCTGCACGGGGCTTTGGGGGTGGGCAGGACCTAGGGTGGGTCCCCACTCACCCGCCTTTCTCCCCAGTTTGAGTACATGGCCCAGCATCTGGTCTTTGCCAACTGCATCCCGCTCATCTTGAAGTTCTTCAACCAGAACATCATGTCCTACATCACTGCCAAGAACAGGTAATGGAGGAGGGTGTCCCCCCACGTCCCTGTTGGGCGTGGGGAGAGGGTCTCTGCTTTGCCCCTCCATGGTCCCTCCCTGACCCCAGCTTGGGCCCAGGCAGACTTGGGGAAGCACCCATGGCAGCTGATCTCCGGTGGGTGGGAGGTGTGGGGCTGCGTTGCCCCCAAGCCAGGTGGGATCGGGGGAGCAGCGTGACACCCCCTCTCCTTTCGGCAGCATTTCTGTCCTGGACTACCCATACTGCGTGGTGCACGAGCTGCCGGAGCTGACGGCAGAGAGCCTGGTGAGTCGCTCCCTTCCCAGTCCTGGCACCCTGGGGTGCTTCCCAGGGGGAATTGTGGGCGCGGGGAGGCAGCAGGGCTCCAGGACCCAGCCCTGGCCCCCTCAGCGCTCCTGCACTTGGCCCCTGGTGCTGCTGGGGGGGTGTATGGGGCTGGCAGAGGTCTCCTGCCTGCACGCTGTGCTGTGCCCCTCTGGGCAAGGGTGCTCAGCCCAGACCAGCCTCTCCTCATCCCCGCTCCAGTCTCTGGCCTGACCCCTGCCTCTGCTTTCCCCCAGGAAGCTGGAGACAACAATCAGTTTTGCTGGAGGAACCTCTTCTCCTGCATAAACCTCCTGCGCATCCTGAACAAGCTGACCAAGTGGAAGCACTCCCGCACCATGGTGAGGGCCGGGGAGCCCGCTGGGGCTTAGCCCAGCGCGACTCAGCTGTCACAGGGGGTCTGGAACTGGGTGAGGGGGCTGTGGATACCTTGGGGTGCCTCTCCCACAGCACCCCAGGCCTCGCTGGGGAGCGGGAGGTGAGGGAGGGTGAGCGGAAGGGGAAGAGGGAGAGCGCGTGCCGCGGCGAGGGACCCACGTGTCCCTGCCAGCCGCGTCACCCCGCCGTTCCCCACAGATGCTGGTGGTGTTCAAGTCGGCGCCCATCCTGAAGCGGGCGCTGAAGGTGAAGCAGGCCATGATGCAGCTCTACGTGCTGAAGCTGCTCAAGGTGCAGACCAAATACCTGGGCCGGCAGTGGAGGAAGAGCAACATGAAGACCATGTCGGCCATCTACCAGAAAGTGCGGCACCGTCTCAACGACGACTGGGCCTATGGCAACGGTACGTCCTTTGCGGTGGCTGTGGAGCATCCCGTTACCTGCTGTCCTTCCCGTTCCGTGCGGTGTCCGTGCCCAGAAGTGTCCCTTTGCTGCTCAGGGCTTGTGTGGTCCTTCAGTCTGGGGTGTGGGGAGGGATTTGGGGTGGTGGCATTGCAGGGAAGAGGGCCAAGGCTGGCAATGGCTGGTGTTGGAGCTGTTGGGGGCTCCCTGCTCCGTGCCCTGTGTGTTGCCCTTTGTAAGCACCTGCAGTGACCTTTCCTGAGGGATCTGGACTGAGGGGCCCCCAGCTCCCCTCTGACACCTCTCTTCCCTCTGCCCAGACCTGGACGCCCGTCCTTGGGACTTCCAGGCGGAGGAGTGTGCCCTGCGTGCCAGCATCGAGCGCTTCAACTCGCGTCGCTACGACCGGGCGCACAGCAACCCCGATTTTCTGCCCGTGGACAACTGCCTGCAGAGCGTGCTGGGCCAGCGCGTGGACCTGCCCGAGGACTTCCAGGTCAACTACGACCTGTGGCTGGAGCGAGAGGTCTTCTCCCGACCCATCTCCTGGGAGGAGCTGCTGCAGTGATGGACGATGGGAAGGCAGGAGGGGGTGCTTTGGGGAGATCTCGAGGCTGACCCGTTGCTCTGAGGGGCAGGGGGAGCGAGGTTTGGGGGGTCTGTGGGTGCCCTGACCCCCTGTAGTGGGCTGGGGGAGAGGCCGGAGCTGGGGGGTCCTCTCCGAGGCACCATCCTGCCCCTCTGCCTCCTGCCAGGCTGCACCAGGCTCAGCCCTGAGCTGAGGGCGAAGGCTTGGTGGGGGCCACAGTGCCCTGGGAGCCCCCCATTAGGTGGAGGGGGACCTATGTGTCCCCCTGGTTGATGCTTTTGGAGGCAGCATCGCCGTCACCCTCCTCCTGCCCCCCAGCAGCCCGGGCCGAGAAGGGGGAGCGGGCGGTGGTGCGGGGTGTGAGGTGATGCGGAACGAGGGGCCCTTCGGTGCTGCTGCGGGACACGGGGGGGCGGAGGCTGCTGTCCCCCTGCCCAGACCCTGCCTGCGGGCGCGGTGATGGGGTCGGGGGCACTGGGAGGGTGCTGGCGGAGGGGCTGCGGGGCCGGAGACTGCAGTCTCGCCTGGCCCCGCTGGGTGGGGTGGATGAGCTGTATGTGTATATAAATATTTGGTGCAATCCCACCCGAGCGCGGCTGGGCTCTGCTTCCCCCTCCCTCCTGCCCCCAGGGAGCAGCAGTGGGGGGACCCAGCCCTGGGGCTGACCTGGTGTCGTGTCCTTGTCCCCCCTCACTCCTCAAGTCCTGTCTCCGAAAGATTTGACGTCTATTTATCTTGCACCCAGATCTGTTGCCCTGGGGGGGCTGGTGACCTCGGGGGGGCACGGGCAGGAGCTGGCAGGGTCAAACAGGCATTTGCCTGACCCCTCCCCCAGTTCTGCCCTGGGATTTCTGACTCTGGCTTGGTGGTGTCATTGGGATTTTCTTTGGCCTCGGCTCCCACCACCCCCAGTGCCCGGCCTTACGCCTTGCTGTGCCTCGGTTTCCCTGGCAGAGGGGCCGGTTCCAGCGGGTGAAATCCCAGGATCCGGCCAGGGGGTGCAAACGCCGCTGTCGCCCTGCAGTGGGTGACACACAGATGGGCAAAACGTGCTGAGCCCTTCCCCCCCAGGGTGCTTTCCTTTCACTTGGGTGCCCCCAGCACCCCCCCGGCCCCCAAAACCCGATCCTGGTGCAGGAGCCGGCCCAGATGAGGTGTGAGCCGAGCCCTTCATCACACCTCGCTCCCCTCCTCCTGCTCCAAAATGCTCCCCAGCTGCACGGGGCCGGCGCAGACCGCGGCTTTTATAGCGCTGCCGCAGCCATAAATAACTTATTAAAAATGTGTTTTATTGTTTAGAAGTGAATCACAAAACCCCCGCCGCTGAGAGGGGGCCTGCGAGGGCCAGGCCGCGAGACGTCCCGGGCGAAGGGTGCACACCCGTCGGGTGTGTGGGCAGGGCCCTGGGCTGCCTCCTCGGGGGTACCCACCTTGGTGGGTGAGAATTTGGACTGGAAACCTTGTTTTTTGTCCCAAACTGGGCTGGACTGGCAGGTTGGGTGCCTCCCCGGGGGGGTCTGTAGTGCCCGACAGAAGTTCCCCCCCACCCAGCATCAGGATGCAGGAGACTGGGAGCTGGGGGCAGGGCGGCATCGCAGTTTTGGATTTTTTTTGGCATGAGGGGGCTCTTGGGGGTGTGATGGCATCCCCTGGTGATGGGGTGAGCGGGAGCGAGGGGAGACCCCTTCCTGACTTGGTTTAGGCCGTTTGCCTGCAGGGGGGGCGGGGGGGGGGTGTCACGCTGGCTGGAGGGACGAGGTGGGACGTGCCACCATGACCTGGCGCTTGGAGGGACCCCCGGAGCAGATGAAACATGTCGAAATGCGTCGAATGCGATGAGGGGATCCCCTCCCCGGACACCCGAGCCCAGACGTGCAGGTACCCCTGCTGAGGGGCTCCCAAAATGGGGAGAACCCTCCCAATTGACCCCTTCTTCCCCAAACTCCCCAGCTGGGGCAGCTGGGATGGGGGTCCTACTCACTGGGATTAAAGCACCTCCCCGCCTCCTGGGTGCGAGGGGTGACAGCATGGGGTGCTGTGGGTGACCCCACAAGAAAATGGGCTTTGATTTAAGTGTCATTAACCCTGCAGCCCCCCCACCCCATGCTGGTTTACTGCCCATCCTGGGGGGGCTCTGTGCGTTGCAGGAGCCAATGGCCGTGCTGGGGGGGGGTCGTCCTGACTGCTACCCCTCTGAGGGGGAGCAGAAAGAGCTGCCAGTGGTTTGGGGGGCTTCGGGGGTCCTCCAGCACAGCTGGGTGTTTTGCTCTGCCCCCAGTAACCCCCCACCCCAAGCACCAGCAGCTGTCTCCCAGCTTGTGTGGGTCTGCCCAGTATGGTTGGAATGGGACGTGAAGACCCCCATTTCTGCTGTTGCTGGGGGTCGGCAGCCAAATTTCAGCTGGGGAGTGGAGAGCTACTCCCAAAACAACCCTGTCCCCCCTGCTATGGTGCTCCCCTCACCAGCACAGCCCCCCCCCCCATATCCAAAGCCGGTGCCCCCCAGGGTGGATGGGGTGGGGGGCAAGAGGCTGTGACCGTGCTGCAACCCACCAGTTCTCCCCATCCAGTCCCGTTCACTGAAGGTGGCTGGGGGGGCTCAGGCTTTTGGGGAGCCGCTTTTGGGGTCCTGAGCTGCTAGATCCAGCCCCACTGGGGTGACCCTTTTCCTCCCCCAGCAGCCCCGCTTTGACCCCCCCCCTCACCCAGGGGTGGCCGACAGCAGCGTGATGGAGCGAACTGGGATGCAGGAAAGCTCGTGGAGATTGGGGTGCATGGGCAGGGGGGGTAAAGGTGACCCCGCCCCGCTCCCAAACCCTGGTGCTGGGGGGAAGGATGCGCTCTGGGCATTGGGGGGGCTGAGTGGTTCAGGGGCTCACGTAGCCCAGTTCAGCAGGGTGCTGCTCGCCTCCTTGCTCTTCACCCTCAGCGGCGCCAGCGTGGGCGACTTGTAGTCGTGTTCGGGTGCCGGCTCGAAGGGGTGGGCGCCCAGGGCCGGGGGGGTGAGGCCGTGCAGGGGGTAGAGGCTGTTGATGCCGGGGTGGGGGCTGGGAGATGCGGGGATGCCCACGAAGCCGCCGACGTTGCTGTGAGCGTGGGGGTACGGAGACACGCAGGGGGACGGGATCCTCTCGGGGGGCAGCAGCCCCGCGGGGTTCCTGGGGCCGGACCTCTGCCACAGGTTGTTCTGCAGCTGGAAAAAATGACCCCCCCCAAAAAAAAAGCCAAAAGTGAAGCAGGGGGAGGCCAGATGTGAGTGGGGAGTACCCTCCCTTGCACCCCCCCGCCCACAGGGTGCAAAGCCATGGGTGCCTTTGCTTTATTTTAATTGTTTGGGGAGGGGGGGGGCTGAATGTTGGTTAAAATCTTCCTCCCCCCAACCCGTGCAGGGCGGCTGTGGGAGATGCGCGTGAAGCTGAGTTTTAAACTATTTTCACGCTTTTCAATGTTGGGAAAAAAAAAAAAAGGCAATTTTGCAGAAAAGGTGAGGTGGCTAAAGGGGGTTTCTGGGGGGACACCCCAAAACCTGCCCCAAAGGACGTTCCCACAGGAGGTGGACGGGGAGGTGAAGCAGCATCGTCCTGCGCACAGCAAAATGTGGTGCTGCGTCTTTCCCCCTTTTCCATCCGGGGCCACGTTTTTCCCAAAGCCGGATGGAACCCCTGGGCCTGTGGGGGAAAAGGGGCAAAACCCGGTGACGTGGGTCACCCCGCGGGGCCGCTGGGTGCGAGGAGATGGGACCCCTGCCCCGGGGTGGGGGGGGGTGAGGCTGGCGCAGGCAGCCACCGTGGCGTCTCTCACCTCCTGGATTTTCCCATAACGTTCCCATTTCCGCCACTTGGCCCGTCGGTTCTGGAACCAGACCTGGGGGACAGAGGAGGGGGCTGAGGCGCGGGGACCCCCTGCCCATCCGGGCGGAAATGGGCAGCCCTCTGCCCGGGCCCACGCTCGGCTTCCCGGCGGGAGAAGAACCCTAGCAGAACCCATCCCACCCCAGCATCCCGGTAAACTGGAGCTGACTGGAAAAAGCCGCCCTTGTGCTCAGCCCTGCTGGAGCTCATCGGCCAAGAGCAGGAATATCTCTGATCCGTCTTGGAAATATCACCTGCACGTCCCCTCCGCGTTGCTGGATGGAGCTGGGGACCGGGACTGGGGACCGGAGCCGGCTGGGGTGGTGGCGGCTCCAGCAGCGTTTCCCAGAGAGGAGGACGTGGTACTGGGATGTGATTTCATCTAAATCCCCCCCGAACTGGGGCTCGGAGGCTGTGGTGGGTGCTGGGCGGACGCAGGCTCAGGGTGCGCATCCCCTGCCTGTGCCTTGTCCCCAGCTCCTGTCCCGGGGGGAGGGCAGCACCCAGGACTCGGTGGCTTGAGGCACCCAGCACCCGATGGGTGCTCCCTGCTCGCCCCCTTGCCGCCTGCCCTCGCCTTCCTCCCTGCTGGGAGCCTCAAACCACACGGAGATGTCTCCGGAAAGAGCTCGCTGGCCTGACGCAAGCATGATGAGGGAGGGCCTCATCCCGCCCCACGTCCGGGGGTGCGCCGTGCCCAGTCCCATCCATGCCGGGATCCCTCTCCTGGGACGGCAGCTCTGTTGCTGCTGGTCCTGGGCTGGAGGGAGCTGAGCCGGGGGCGGCTGGCGATGATGGATGTGGCGGGGATCACGTTTGGGGATGCTGAGGGAGGGGAGGGTGGCAGCGACCTCACAAATTTTGGCTTGTGCCGGAGAGAAGGGAACACGGGGAAAGCTTGGCAAGGCAACCGGCATCCCCACGGGAGCCGGGGACCCGTGCCCGTACCTGCACCCTGGCTTCGGTCAGGTCCGTGCGCAGCGCCAGCTGCTCCCGCGCGTAGACGTCAGGGTAGTGAGTCTTCTGGAAAACCTTCTCCAGCTCCTCCAGCTGGAACATGCTGAAGGTCGTCCTGTTCCTGCGCTTCTTGCTCTTGCTCCTGGCCAGGGGCTGGGTGAGCTCGGGGACCCCGTGTTCCCAGAGGTGGCCTAGGGGTGCTGCCAGTGGGCACCCTGGCTCCCCGGGGGCTTTCAGGGGGGCGCGGCAGGCTGTGGGGACCCCCTGGTACCCGCCTTTGCATCCCTTCTCGCCGCCTGGCAGGGGGAGAGGTACGAGACAGGGCGGTGTTAATGACGTTAATGGTGTTAACGAAGCCAAGAGCCCTTCCTGCCCGCAGCCCCAACCCTCCCCTCCCGTCCCTGCATGGTCCCCCTTATCCTGGGGGCATTTTTAGGGTGCAGTCCCAGGAGAAAGTGGCTCGGCCCAGGCAGGCAGGGGGTCAAACCCATCACCCTCAAGGGCATGCGAGGGGAAACCTGGCCGGAGCAGCGGGTGCTCGGGGACCCTCTCGGATGCTGCTGCCGAGGGATGGGGAGGGGGGCAGAGAAGGTGAGCGCAGGGTTGTCTTGCAGACAGGACTTTACTCAACTCTTCTCGTCCCCCTCCTCCCGCTCCCTCCTAGCACGGGCTGACGCCTCCGCCTCGCTCAGCTTCACCTGGGGCAGAGACACCGGATCCACCAGTGACCCCAGTCCGTCCCAGCACTGGGCCATATCCAGACTCCCGTGCTGGAGCTCGGTTTGAGGGGAGCCTCTGCCTGCCCCCGGCCCAGCTTCTCCCTGTAGCTGTAACTCTCAAAAAACCATTTGGAAAAAAGCAAAAAATAGCCCCCGCCTTGTTTTGCTCCAGCAGAGCTCCCCCTCCCCATCCTCCTGTGAGGCCACAGCAAGAAATTTGGGGATTTTTCCCATTCCCTTCGCCGCTGCTGTGTCTCTGGGCTGTCCCATGAACTGAATTCAGGGGCATAAGCTACTGCCACGCATTTCGGAGGTCACTTTTGTCTCCCGTGAGGGTTGTCTGTCCCCACACTCGGGCGTGGGGTGATGAGCTGATGCCAGGTGCTGAGGCATGAAGGGCATGCTGAGGAGCCGAATCAGTGAAGGGAGAACTGAGGGGGGACTTAGCGGATGGGGGGGGGGGCGGCTTGGGGACTGGAGCAGACGGGGGGATGCAGGGGGCTTCACCTAGAAAGGAGATGACCCAAAAATGCTGTTTCTTGCCCTAATTTCACCCTTATCCCGAGCACCAGCTCCAGAAACTCGAGTTTGCCGCAGGTGGAGACCACCGGTCCCTTTGGAGGGGCAGGATCGGGCCCACGGCCGGGCCTTGGGCACAGCGCAATGCTCGGGAACGGCGAGGGGGGAAACGGCCTCTTTTGGGACGGATCCTGCTTCCCGCCCCGTTCACCCTCACATCCCGGCGGAGTGGGGTCCCCATCCCGCCGACCCACCTGGCGCTCCCTGCCCCCGAAACCAGCCCCCGCCGTGGCCTTTTCCAGACTTTCGCTTTTGATTTTTGGTTGTTTCCTAATGAAGGCAATTTGGGGGTTACGGCGCAGCCGAGAGCCGAGGTGCAGCTGCTTCGAATTAAGGGGAAAATGTTATCTGAGAGGGGGGACTGGGGGGGGATTGCTCCCCATCCCTCTCGGTACCAACCGGCGAAGGGACGAGGCCAAATCACCGCTTCCTCCTGGCTTTGTCCTCCAAAGGGCTCAGCTGCCGGGCCGGAGGGTTTTAATGGTAAAAAAACCAAATCCCGCCAAGGAGTGGAGTGAAGGCAAAAAAACCCAAACATGACCAAAAATAAGGAAAAATGCCCCAAATTAAAAAAAACCTGCTGCACAAAGCCATCCGATAAACGCGTTGGGTTTGGGTTTTTTTCCCCGCTTTTTCAAAGGCAACGTGCTGCATTTCCGAGCGACCCATGGGTTTCGGCATTGGAGACAAATAAATAAATGGCCAGAAAGAAGGAGAAGGCAGGAAAGGGAGCAGGATACGGGCGCGTAGCTAAATAAACACGGCGGTGCGGGGGGACAAAGAGGATGGGAAAAAGGGAAGATAGAGATTTTTTTCCCCCCCTCCTTCTTAAACTGATACCCCCTGAAAGATTTGGCGGCGCTGGGGAAGGCAGCAGCTGGGGAACAGCTGTGCGATCCTTGGGTTAACCGGGAGGGGAAAGGAGAACTCAAAGGCATCATTAGCGAAGGGATGGGGGGCACGGAAAGGGCTCTCGGGAACCGGACGGGGGGAGACATCGCGGCCGTCACCCAAAGGCACCCCCGGGGACGGCAGCATCGCCTCCCACCGCCCCACGAGCAGGTAAGTGGGGTGGAGAGGACCGATCCGGTGTCCCTGCTATTCCCGGGGATTTTTCTACCTGTTCCCCCTGCAACCCCAGGCTTTACTGGGCCCCACCTGGTTCCCATTACACCCGCGGCGCTGCCTTTTTATTTTAGATTAAAGCAATTTTTTTTTTTTTTTTTTCGGGAGAGGGGAAGAATAAAAGGCCCGTGGGACCGGGAAGTCCCGGAGAGACGGGATGAGTCCAAACCGCCCCGACCGGGGAGGAAAAGTGCAAGGATGCGGCGGGTGTTGCTGGGTCCGTGGGTCCGCTCGCTGCCCGAGCCTGGAGCCCCGGTAACCGGAGCCCCGGGGGCCGGCCGGGCCTTTCCAGCGCCATCCCCCGCCACCGAGGGCCGGGACCGGGCTCCGTGGCCGGTAACGGGCTCCATCCCCGTCAGGACCGGTCCCTTCTCTGCCCGGGCCGGTCCCCGCCGTCGCGGCAGCGGGGCCGGGTCTCTCCCATCGCCTCTCCCCCCCTGCTCCCCGTTTTTGGAAGGAGGGAGCGATCCTGGAGACCACAATCTCTGTCGCCATATAGTCCCGGCCGCGCGATCGGCGGGAGCACCGGCTGCCGTCGGGGGACGCCCTGGCTGGCCCCGCTCCGACCGGGCCATATCGCGACAGCGACCACCGCGGTGAAGCCGGGAGGGGGAAGAGTGTCGGCGATAGGACGGGACAGGGGGGAGGAAACCGGGCTGAGGGTCCCGGCAAACACCGAGGGCAGCGGCAGGATCAGGCCCCCGGAATGGGCTGGGGAGGGGGAGAGGAGGAGAAAGAAGGGGCCGGGTCCCCCCCCACCCGCCGCTCCCCCCGGTACCTGCAGCCCCGGGTGGGTAGAAGGGCTTCCCGTCCACGGTGACGGCGAAGGGGCCCGGGCCGCTGACCCCCAAGCTGGGGGGCTCTGCCCTGTCCGGTGGGCAGCGGGGCCGGGGGGGGCCCGGGGGAGGCACGGTGAAGGCGAGGGGAAGCCGGGGGAAACTCGAGGCGGGTCCCGTCCGGTGAGGGAGGGGAAAGGCCAGGCGGCCCGGTGCTTCCATAGCGCAGGTTGGAGGGGACGGGGGGGGGGGGGGGGGGATTTTTGTGCGGGGGGCCGGGGAGGAAGAGGAGGAGGATGGTGGTGATGGGAAGGGAGGGATCGCGGAGCACCCCCTTCCCCACGCACACCCCCACCCACTCCCCCCACTCCACCGCCAGTCACGTGCTCCCTCCCATCCCCTTCCTTAACCCTCTAATCCCAATTCCACCCCCCAGCCCCAGGGTCGCGTTCCCGAGTGGGTCGGACCCCAGCAGGAGTTCCCCTCCATCCAGCCCCGCTCCTCCCCTCCCAGCGCTCCCAGTGTCTCCCAGCTGCAGAAAATGCCCAGGGCCCTTCCTTGATTTAAAGCTTCAGCCCAAACCGCTACCAGCAGCTCCGAATCCCAGGCAGGGGGAAAAATCTTGCAACTTTCAGACACGCTCTGGGGTTCTGCTCCTGCTTTCCAAGCCGTACCAAACCCATTGGTAGCCTTTTTCTTGCCCAGGCCGGGGCTGAGGCCTGGGCAAGTCAGTTCAGGGATGATCCTGAACCTGGATCAGGATCCAGGTTCAAGCTGTTCAGTAGGGCCTGTTGTGACAGGACGAGGGGTAATGGCTTTAAAATAGAGGGGGGTAGATTTAGATTGGATATTAGGAAAAAGTTTTTTACAATGAGGGCTGTAGAACACTGTCCCAGGTTGCCCAGAGAGGCAGTCGATGCCCCATCCCTGGAAACATTCCAGGCCGGGTTGGCCGGGGCTGTGAGCAACCTGATCTGGTTGGAGATGTCCCTGCTCCTGGCAGGGGGGTTGGACTGGGTGGGCTTTGAAGGTCCCTTCCAACTCTAACCATTCTATGATTCTATGATTCTGGGACACGGGATCCAGGGATCGTTGTGACCCTAGGATATGGGAGCCAGGGATCATGATGACCCTGGGACATGGGATCCAGGGATGGCTGTGACCATGGGGTATGGGAGCCACGGGTGGTTGTGACCCTGGGGTCACAAGATCCGGGATCCCACGGTGCCGTGTCCGCCCTTGGGCTCTGCTGGCGTGGGTGGATTTTGTTCCCAGCACCGAGAAGATCCTGCCCTGCTCCCCATGTGCCCCTGCTGCCGGTCCCATACTCCAGGATTTGGGGTCTCCCCATCCCAGCAGCCTGGTTTCGGCTCTTGCAGCAGATGCCGGTGTTGGGACAGAGCGGATCAGAGCTTGCCTGGACTTTCTTTTTTTTTTTTTTTCCTATTTCACCCTCTTGCGTCCCTTTTTGCTCCTCTGCATCCATCCACTTTGGAACTGCTTCCACTGCTCCCCGGGGCTGGTGTTTGGCTTCATGGAGGTGGGGGATTCTAAAATTTGAGGGTTGTTTGAGCGCAAAATGATGGGGCCAGTTTAGCTTGGTGTCAAGAGAGGGGACGAAATGGCAGGCACGGAGAAACGGCAGAGACCTGGCTGAAGGGTGGTGTTTTACGCCTCGTTTTGCTGTTTTCCCCTGTGCACAACACACAGCGCAGCTTTTAATTAATCCTAAAGCATCGCTCCTTGCTCTGGGCGTGGGGAAAAAAATAACTGCGGGTGTCGGGGCTGAGCCGCACGGGAGCAGCAGAAAGAGGCAGGGAAGGGCCAGGCGGTCACGGACGCATGATGTTAAACAGCGGAACAATGGGATAACGCCGACCATTAAATAACTCGGCCTCGCTTTTATTGGCGGGACTTTGTTACTGCCGGCACGGTGCGGGTCTGGAATCACAAGACAATCTTGTTCCAAAGAGCTGTGGATCAGAACAGAAGGCGGCCCCTCTGCCTTGGCCGCGGTTGCAGGGTTGACGCGGTGCTGTTGGGTCGTGGCAAAAAAAAAAAACAAAAACGGCGTTCTCGCAGGAGCATCGGCTTCGTGGTGCGTGGGTACAGATCGCGGCTGGATTTCCCGGCTCCCCGCTCCGGGAAACTGCATTTGCAAGGAAAACAGCAGCTGGGATGCGATTCCGGGCTCAGACGTATCCTGGCGGAGAGCCCTGCAAGGGGCTGGGTCTGCAAACGGGGGGTCTGAGCGCGCGGTGCCCCCCCCCCACCTTCAGCTGCCCACTGCGGCTCCCTCCGTGTCCCGTGGTGTTTCCCCACGCTTTCCCTTCGTGGCAGCCAGAGCTGCCGAGATTTTCCCTGTTCGACTGTCCGCAGCTGGTTGCGCGGGGTAAATTATTGCTGAGTCGGGACTACGCGTCCTCTGGCACGCAACAAGGCATTAAATATTATTAACCGTGGCGTAACTCCTGGGAAGGCTCATCGGCTTCAGCGTACCTCTCCCGGTTTCACTGCTGGCGTGGGAAGGATTTTAAGAGCAGATAGATGAGTCGATCCCTGCGTGGCGGTGGTGCGGAGCGGGATGCGCAGGCTGGTTTGGGACATCCTAGTTTTCCAGGCTGAAGCCGTGGCTGGGCAGGTGGGAGAGGTCTTGGGAAGGTGTTTGGTCTCTGGGATTTGGGGTGTTTGGGAGCTGAAGGCAGGGGGAGGAGAGATTCGTGAGCTCTTGTGGATATTGGCCGTGTTGGTGTTGGTTTGTGGAGCTGCGGAGGGGTTGGGTCCCTCCCGTGAGAAGGGCTGGGGCCCAGGAGCCCTGGGGTCCCCTTCTGAACCGGCCACCCACCCTCTGCCTCAGGGTCTGCTTGCCCGGGGTGCCTCATCCTGCTGGGTGGCTGCGAGGGGTGCTCTGAGATCAGGGGGATCCGGAGACCGAGGTGGGACTCGGTGGACGGGTGCCAGCACGGATGGAGCGGGCCGGGGAGGTCCCCGAGGTGCTCGCTGGAGTTCGTTTGCCACAAAACAGATTATCTGTGGGCAAAGGATGATCCCAACAAACTCCTCGGCTGGAAAGCTTCCAGGAGAAACTTTTGCCGGCGTCACGGCGCCCGACTCGGACATCTCTGCAAAGCTGGGTCGGCTCTTGGACTGGAGCGACCTTTGGCGGCCCCGATTTAATTGCATCTGCCACCAAATGAGGCACGGCAAGAGAGCCACCGAGTGCAGGGGGAAGGGCTCCAGCGAGACACTCCATGGGCAAACATTTTCTGTTTTCAGTTTCTCTCTTGCTTGCTGGGAGGAGGAATTTTTTTCCCCCCCACTCTTTGCATCCCATTGGCTTTCCCGGCCGTCTCCATCCATCCCAGAGAGCCCCTCGCCTCCCCTGGGATCGCGAGATGTCACTGCGGAGCTCGGCGGGAGGCCGGGAGGGTTTGCGTAGCTCTGTGGTTTCTGTGAACGTCCCTTTGCAACCCTACCCGGAGCCTTGGGAACGCTGGTGGGGCGCGGAGCAATGCCTAACGCAGGGATTTCTCTTTTTCCAAGGATACTTTTTTTTTTCTCTCCCAGCCCGAAGGTCGAGCAGCAGGCAGTGTAGACGAAGCCCAGTGGTTGTGGTTCAGCCCCTGGGTTTTTCTCAAGGGGGTTGGTTTCTATTATTGTTTCCTCCGCGCTGTGCAGTTTGGGAAGCAAGCCTGTTCCTGGGAGCCTGCTGAGGGCCAGCCTCGGCTTCCTCTGGAGAGGGGGGAGGCAGCTGGGCTCCGCGTGGCTCTGGCACGTGAGCTTCAGGGTCGAGGCCGAAGGGACGGAGCCTAGGGACAACCGTCCTGATGACACTGTGAGACACCACAGCCCCTGTAGCATCCCTGGTTGTGTCAGGCGGCCGCTGAACAAGCTTGGGAGAGGGGCTAGGAGGCTGTTCTCCAGCTCTGCTGCTCCTCTCCATGCCCAGGCCAGGTCCTCAGCTTGGAGAAACACCACATGTGGACAAAAGGAGCTGGGACAACACAACGAAGGCTGTTCCCTTCATCCTTTGCAAGGACATGCATTTTGGGGCAGCCCATGAGGTTCTTCCCTTGCTCAAGGAAGGCGTGGGACTCGGTTGGCCACATTGGATGCTCTTCTCCCTTGTTTTCCTGGCCTGGGCTCCTCCAGCCTCCGCTCCCCATGGTGAGGACCTTCTCCTCATCCCCAGGGGAGACTCATCCCTTGTTCTGGTCAGCTTGGGCACTTCCCTGTATCGCAGGGACGATAATCTCGGCAAAGGGGCAAAGGGAATTTATGCCTTTGCTTAAATTATTATTTTTTTTTTGTTTGTTTGCTAAAGCTGCAGAACTACCACGGGTTCAGCCCTGCACATCCCTCTGCCTCCCAAATACCCGAGAAAACCCTCCCATTCCTAACGCCCGGCTTCATCCCAAGCTACGGTTTGGTCTCGCTCAGGAATGTGCGCGTTGATGGCAGAAAAATGCCTTTTAAAATTCACCTGGGGAAATTTCCCCGGCTGGTGGCAACCCTGTTTTGCATTAGCGAGTGGGAGACGGAGCCCCTTGGCCTGACCCTGCTGGAAACCCATCGGGTCCACCGAGCCGGGGCCGGATTCCATAGAATTTGGTATTTAATGAGGCTGACGGCGTAGAAAACGGTCCCGTTTCCAGGTCTCCCAAAAGCCAAGCGCAGATGCAAAAATCCACCCGCATGTAACAACGATGCACAAAAGCAGGCACCAGCCTCCGTGTCACACGCGTGTGTTACATGCATGCTTGCAGATTTATAAACATGCGCGTGTATTTATTGGTGCGGGCATATTTATATACACATCCATATTTATGGCCATCCAAATGTATGCACCAATAATTCTGTGCAAACGTCGATTAGAGTTTTGCACACAAACAATGTGTTTTCTAGCAGCTTGTGTCACCAGCACGCGGACACGAAAACCGTAGAAATTTGTGTCTAGATTGCAGAGAGGTGCAGACGAGCAATCTGTGCAAACTGTGCGGAAATTGCACCCACAAAATTGCATAAATAGTGACATTTATACAAATACATTACGATTGTAGCGCCTGTACGTGCAGCCCTGCGGAGCCGGGATGTAGTGAAGAGGGACGCATGCCCGCCGCAACAACACAGGGACACCCTCAGCCCTGGCAAAGGGGGGATTTTTTTCCCAGAAAACAGTAAATTCATTGAAATTGCAATTTTTGGGCATTTTTTGTGGTTATTTTTTTTGGTTGTTGAAATCTCTAAGTTTCCATTTTCATCCTGGCGCTGCGTTCCAGAGCGGCGCTGGGTGTCGAAGCGTGCCATGAATTAACGACAGCGATAACAGGCGAGGGAACAGAACCCGCAAAAGCAAACCGCGGGGCTGCGGGCTGCGGGATGCAGCCCGGCGGGAAAGCCCAGCTCCGTCGCTTTTGTTTTCGTTTGCGTTTTGTGGAGATAGATGAGGGGAAAAGAAAAAAAAAATTAAAAAATCAACATTGTTTTGGCTTGATTGAAATCAACATAAAAACTCGGAGTTTTTTGCAGCTGTTGGATAAAAAGTAAGTGTTTATAAAGTGCTTGGGAGATGTAGTGGCTGCAGGAATAAATCAGTTTAATTCCCTCGGGCTGCTCTGATCGCGGATCCGGCCCCGTCCGTGCAGCCAGGGCCACGGGCTGGGTTTCCATGCCGGTTAATTCCGTCTCTATAAACTCAGTTTTATAGCGGGCCGTTATGCCGGGCGGATTTCTGCTTTAATTAGGGAAGATTCTGTGATTCGGTTTGTGTTTCGGCCGTGTGGGCGATTTTTCAAACTGCTTTGCAAAGCAGTCAAGACGCCAAGTTCAGGCTTGTTTTTCCTTCCAGCTGCTCCAAAAATATATATTATTAAAAAAAAAGGGGGGCTGAATTGAAGCCTGGCAGCAGCAGCGAGCCGGCAGCTGCCGGGATTCAGGGAAGATGCTGGGCTGGATGTGTGCTTATGGCGTTAATCCCAGTAAAAGTTGTTTAACTGGGAGTCGAACGGGTCTTTCGGCTCCTAAATAACCTGATCGAGATTGCAAAATGGGGAATACATCTAGGGATTGAAGGGAATTTATTCCGGATTTGTTCCACCAGGAAGCGGTGGGATTCGAGCCGATTTGAGTTTCTTGTCTGAGAAAAACGCGGCGTAAATCTGAAATGACGGCACTGAGTAAACAGGATCGCTTTGGATGGAACAGAAATGTAATCGGGAGCAGGATCCGGCCGTGAGTTCACACAGCAGCCGGTTAAACGGGCGTAAATCAGCGCAATTCAGTGCCGGGCGTTATTGCAGATTTGGGATGGACAACGGGATGAATTCCCCCGGGGATCTGTGCCGAGCCTTCCACAGGCGGCTCAGTAATTCTGGGTCTGCACGGGGCGACCCTCACCTTTTATCTGGAAAATTGCTGAAAAATGGTGCAAAGGGGGAAAAAAAGGCAAAAGGGAGGTGATGCGGGGCGTGTTTTTGGGGTGCTGCTGGTGGGGGGTTATCCCAGCTCCTCTCTGCACGGTGAGAAAGTCTGAACTGCCTCCTGATCCTGGGAGGGACGGAGAATAAATCCAAGCCCTTCCAGAAATCAGCACTGCAAGAGCGAACGCGCCTGGCTCCAGCTGCCCCTGCCTGCTCAGCGCCAGTGAATTTGGGGACCCAGTGCCCCGCGATTCCCACCCGCCTCTCCTGGGGGAGCAGGACGGGCACCGGCGTCCGAGGGGATGCTCCCCCCACCTCGGGGGCTCATTTGAACCCCCCAGCCCAGGCTCAGCCGTCCCGGCAGCTGGCTGCGGGTGCCGTGCCGTGCCGGCGATGCCGGATTACCCCGCCGAGGGCCCTGCTCCCCAAACTCCTGTGGGATTTTTCAGGCCCAAAACCCCCTCAGGATTTCCGAGCTCCCCCTCCCAGGCGGATTGATGGATTTATCCATCTCGTCCCCTAATGAGCCACTTCCAGAGCCCAGTAAATAATTTACGCACCGAAACAGGGGAAATCTTGCTCCATAAATCAGCTCCGAGGCTGACAAGTGCTGCCCGCATCATTATCCCGGCGAGTTTCGGAGATCTCAGGTATCACCGCCTCCTTTGCAAATCCCAATAAATCTGGGAGTAATCATTCCCGACAGAGACCCACAAAAAGCACCGGAAAACATTTTCTTCCCTTAAAATGTAAGTGGGAAATTTATGGCAGGGAAAGGAAAAGTTTTCTCTGGAGAGTCTGTAAAAAACCAGCAACGCGAGCGGCTCCCTGGGGCCAAGCCGGTGGGATGGCATCGCCGGTGATTACTACAGATAAATTCATAGCAGCTCCTAAAAATTACGGAAGATTTATTTTTATTTTTTTAGGTAAAAAAGGGGGAAAAAAAATAAAGCCAAGTATCTCCAACTACGTCCCGAGAGGACGGTGAAGCCAACGTGCCAGAGCCCGTTGCCTTCTGGTTTGCATTTAGCCTTTGGAGGAGAAAAAAAAAAAAATAAATTCCCCTTTGCAAACCTCCTCTTTCCTTAAGGGGAAGATTTATTTTATTAAGGCCAACACCTGAAAGCAATCGGCGTTTTTTTTTTTGGTGCTGATGGGGGGGAAGGAGCCGCCCCCGGGGGCTCTGCAGGGAGGAGAGCTGTGTTTTCTCACTGCTGTTGCTCCCGTACCGTGGCTGGCCGTCCGGCCGTGGTACGGGTGCTCTGGCTCATCGACGTGATGGATGGGTTAATGAAGGTGGTGTGTTATCTCCCTCAGGAGATAATACCAGGGGACAAAGCGCTCCTCTTTCAGGTGGGGAAACTGAGGCATGGGGCACTGACGTAGGTCTAAGGGTTGCAGACAACCCACCAGCTCTTCCTTGGGTGGTTTCGCTGTTGGGTTGGCGATGCTTGGCTGTCTTTACAAGTGGAGGATGCTGAGGGGGGTGAAGTTGAACCCAAGGAATCACCTTCGAGCATCTCAGGGGGTGTTTTTCCCCTCCTCACCATGTGCTTTCCACTTCCTCCCAACCAATGCTTCGCAAAGAGTTGTACTTTCCCCAAAGGCACATCAGCAGGAGCTCTTGTATATCTGTAACGGGGTTGTGCGTGTCAAGACTTCAAGAGATGGGGCCGGTGGCAATCCCTGAATGAAAGGTGACAACGCCGAGAGCGCCGGGGGAGTTGTGCGAAAATCAGATGGGCTGTCAAGGCTTCTTGCTTCCCACCTGTTTGATTCACCTGCCCTGGCTTCCATCCTGGCTGGGTCGGCTGATTTAAGGCATGCGAGGACCAGCTCGCGCGGGCAACGGGAAGGAGCAGGAAGGCAGGAGCAGGGAAAGGGGAGAGGAAAGTGCCCGACAGCTCGGAGTGCTGGTTGGATTGGCAATGTGGTGCTGTGGTCCAGGATGGATGAATGGATGGATGGATGGAAGGAGGAGGATGAAGGCTGAGAACAAGGCAGGGTTGGGTACGAGTTGAGCCCAGAAGCACTTAACCTTCGCTGTTGTTGGAGGATGCTTCTGGCACTTCCTTACTTGGGTTGAAGGCAAAGCTGTTCAGATGGGACACAGGTTACGTTGCTTGGCTGTGAAGAAAATTGTCCATCAGGGCCAGGACTCTGTTTAGGCTCAGGAGACCTCACTCTTGTCAAGCAAACGCTGATTCTGGCTTTCTCTGGGGGTTTTGTGCCCGGCCACCACCGTGTTTCTACAGAGCCATGGAGGGGTCCTGTCACCCAAACCCACCATGGGTCCTTATCCATGTCAACAGCCCCATGGCTGCAGTGGCCAAATCTGCTTTGGGCAATGGTATCCCCCAAAACCGTGGTGTCCCACCACCTTCAGTTCTCCAGCGGATGGGACTGTGGGGCCTGCCAGGGTGGTGGAGAGGGTCGCCTTCCCCTCCATGGCCTTGTTGTAGATCTGGAGATAGGGGCGTAATTCCTGTCTCCTGGATTTCTTCCCACCTTCTGCCATCGGCACCTCATCTCTGGATCCCTGGTGCCCCAGTGCTCTGTCCCTGGTGTGACCTCCCCTACCCGACCCGGATGGTGAAATTTTTCCTTCTTTCTTGGCCAACTCTGATAAGGAGAACCAGAAACAGCTTTGACCTATCAACTGCAAATCTCCCTGTGAGGAGCTGCAAGCTGTTCCGTATCCCAAAGGTCCCTTGATAGGAAACAAAATCCCTGCCATTGAACTTCTAAGCAATTTCACCCCAAAAACTCTTAGGCACCAAAAAAAAGCTCAACTGAAGAGCACTGGGTGGTTTTAACCCTGCTGAGGAACCGGGCCAGCACATGCAACTCGTGTAAGAGGTGTTTTGGGTTGGTTGACTCTCTGGAGCATTGGTCCTCAACTCTCTCCTTCGCTTTTGTCTGCTGCAGTCACCCGTGGAGACCCACCAATGGGGTGCAAAGGCTTGGGGGAAACCTGGCACCTCCTTTCCTCTTCTCTGAGAGTGAGAGACCCTGATTATGCTGAGACCTTTACTGCTGTGGGCCCCAGGAGGACTGGGGACAGATGGATGGACCATCACGGGTGAGAAGTGATGGTGCAGATTTGCAGGAGGCAGGCTCCTTGGGAAGGGACGGTTTGACTCCTGGGATTTCAGCGGGCACGCGATGTGCCTGTAGACGTAGATCTCCATCTTTGCTTTCATTCCCACTCCAAAGCGGAGTGGTCCAGCTCGGTGACGTGCCCTGCTCTTTGCTTGGACCCTCTGGGCTGCTGCTGTTGTAGGAAGGTGAGGGCTGGAGGTGTTGGAGCTCATTAATTGCTTTGAGCCCGTTAATTGGTATAAACACAACAGCGGGAGACGCGGCGACTCTGCAGAGCCGGGAGCGTGCTCGGCTCCGAGGGGCGATCGGGCAGAGGTCTCACATCTCGCTGGATGCTCGGACCCTGACAACCGGGCTCTCAGGACCGCGTTCCCCTTGCTGCGGCGTGGATGTGGGCTGTGTCTTGCCGCGTGCGAGCCCGGGGTGGAGGAGAGCAGCGTGCCGTGATGCTTTCCCCAAACACCTCCCCGCTTGGTTTCCATCACTTGAGATTTTCCACGCCGGGGATTTTCCCCGCGTTGGGTGTTTATCGATCACAGCTCCATGGCACGAAACGTGGGGGTGTCCCAGGTGATGGAGAGCCTGAGCGTCCTGCAGAATCAGGCCCCAGGTTTCCTCTGATATTAACCCCACGTTCTCCCGGCTGGTGGTTAACTCCATTAATGGGTTCTGAGCCGGTTCAAAGCCTCGGGAGCAGTGGGGGGCAGCTCAGAGCAATAAGTGGAGGTGACCTCTGCCAAATTGGAGTAAAAGATGTCTTCCTCCCTCTCCCCAAACAGCCCGCAGCATTTTCACATTAAATCTCTGCGCCCAGAGTAGCTGGGGAGGAAGAAACAGCCAGGATCAGGCCCTTTCCACACAGAGCTGAGGGTAGAAGGGGCTGTCGCTGCCCGGAGCAGGGGGTACGGGCTCAGCAGTCGACCCCGTGGTCCGGCATCCAGGAGGGGATGCTCCCAGAGGGATCACACAGAGAACCGAGATCCCAGGATGTGAAGCCTATGGGAAAGTCAACAAACCCAGGTAATTTGGGGGGAAAGTGAGGGTTTTAGGGGGTTGGGTCAGGGGAAAAAACACAATGGGGTTTGGGCACCACAATCCTCATCTGAAATTGGTAGAATTTCCTCACTTCTGGGGGAAAAGTGCTGATTTGTGATTACGTTTTGTTGTTGCTTCTTCTGAGCGTCTTTGAGGGGGGGTCCCCACCCTGGCTCGACTGTGTGGAGCCCTGAAAGGTGGAGCGAGGAGCTGGAGATGGAGATGGAGAGAGCCGGGAATGGAGCCCCTTGCGCTGGGCACCTGGGAGAGACGTGGGGCTCGGCGCTGCTGGGGGTTTAATGGGTCCCAGCTGGCTCGGAGGCGCGGCGTGCCCCGCCGCAGGCCCCGTGCTCTTCCCTTCAGCTCCTCGGAGGGGAAGCAAATTCAAAAACCTCACCGAGGGCACGAGCTCAAGGAAGCTGGCTTTCCTCGGCGTTAACCCCGCTTCCTCTGCCGCCCAGAAGAGTCACAGTAATTAGCCGAGGCCGGTGGCGGCGGCGAGGCAGAATAACCCCTCTCTGTGCCTCTGCTCCCCAGGGAGCCAAGAAGGGGTTGCCCCATCCCCTCAACTCAACCCAACCCAAGCCAAGCCACCGGGGTTGGTCCCAGCTGTGGACCCGCTGATCCGGGGCAGAGGATAAATTCACCTGGGAAGGTGAATTGGCAGCGGGGAGCGATAAAGTTGCCATAGCATCTTTTTTTTTTTTTTCTCCACTGGCTGTTTTGCTGCAGCTCCGTGTGCTTGCTCTCCATCCCTCCGGTGCAGCAGCATCCTCTCTGCCTGTCGGACCAGCCCGTCCAGCAGCACCCACCAGCAAGAGCGGGGCAGCGAGCATGGGTGCTCAGGAGGGGGGGATTTTGCAGCATCCCCTCGCCCCTGCCCTGCGTAGCATCCCCACGGGTCCCTGGCACAGAGGCCATATGGGTGAGCTGAACGCGGGAATGCTTTTCCGAGAAGGAAGGCACAGAGCCTCCTCTGTGTTTCTCTGGCTCACGGTAATTTCATTAACTTCTTTCAGTCAAAGGAAGCCAGACCCCAGCAGCGCGGGGCACACCGAGCCTATCGAGGCTGCGATGCCCGGCAGGCTGAAATCCATCCTTTCATTGATCCCAGCTCGGCTGTGCCCAGCCCGTGGGCTGTGCATGGAGGATTCGTTCCTCCCCTCATGTTGCCTGTTAACGGAACGGCTCCCAGGCGACAGCCTTTTACCAGCTGCCCAAGGCCGGAAAGGTTTATCCTAGGAAGGAGTGGGCAGTTGTACCCAGCCCCAAAAGGAGATGAAAGGGCAGCAAAAATACCCTCCCTGGGTCGGAGTGGGGCAGAAAGAACATTTGCTACGGGAAGAAAAATGCATCTGCTCTCCAGGAGTCAGGTGCAGGAGCCGAGCATCACCACGAGATCCATCATCCCACCACCCCTTTGCTTCTTTGCTGGGACATCTCCACCTCAACGGGACCCGATGGGAGCCCCCGTGCCACCGGGCAGCTCAGGAGGACATGGAGCAGCTGGGTTTGGGATGGTGATTTTTTTTTTCTGAGGCACCCACCGCTGTCTCTGGCTTCTGCCAGCCCTGCAGGAACAGTCGAGGGAGCCTGGAGGCAGAGACCCTGTTTGTTGTTTTAATAAATAAGGAGCAGATGGATCTGGCATGGGGAAGCTCTCCTCCGAAGAGTGGGATGGGAGAGCAGGGGCTCAGCCCCATCCTGAGCTGCTGTCAATCACTGTCATCAGCTGCCTGGCGTCAGGGTGATTGACAGCAGGTGGAGAGGATTCTGTTCAATAACTGCTGGCTCCTGCTTTTATCTTGGTTGAGGGCTAAACCCAGCTCCTGAGGGTAGCAGAACAGGTCAGGCCTTTGGGGTTTGTTTTCTTGGAGGTTCCTTGTAAACATCTTTCCTTCCTTCTCCTGCAGCCTGTAGAAGAGGATGAGGATGGCTCCCTGCCGTGCTGGCTGCAGAGCCTGCTGTAGGCTCGCATTCCCCCCGCTATTTCACGTGCCCACCCCAGGACCTGCGCGGTGATGCCGGGAGGCAGGAGGTGAGTGCCGTGCCCTCCCCAAACGAGCGATCCCTGGGGGTAAATCCCCAGCGCCTGTCCCGGGCTGCACCCCGATGGGTTTCACCCCACCACAGTGTTGGTGCCCCAAAGGGACCTGGGCTTTGTGCCTGTCCCAGCCGTAGCCCAGCTGAAGGCATCGGCCTCTGAACCCCGTCCTGGCTCCCAGGGCCTCCCATCAGCCCCAACTTCCTGCAGACCCCACTGATAAGAGGCCAATCCTCAGCCATGGAAATCCACTGCCCCGGTGTTGGGGAACGCTGCTCCCGGGGGATTCTGGAAACACAGATGAGAATGAGCAGATCTTGCTGCTTTCCGCACTTCCCAGGAAATAAATCCTCTGGAGGATGGACGTGGCCCGAGTGCCGCTCTCCGGCATTGTGGCTGGACTGCATCACCCTGATCTCTACCAGCAGCGCTGGTCTCTGCGGGGTTAAAAGCTGCCAGGCACACCTGCACCCACTGAAGCACCCAGTAAATAACTGGGGATTCATTGTCATTTAATGCAATCTCTTTTTTTTTTTTTTTCAGGCTTTGCTCTGGTCCCTGAAGTCTCAGGGGCCAGGGGCTTGCGGAGCCCACCCGCTCCCTGGTGAGGTTGGAGCCGGGGGCTGCAAAGGCTCTGCCTGGTTTTCCTGCCCCGTTCTCCTCCCCTTCTCTGGGATCTGGCCTGGCCATGCCCAAAAGGAGGGAGAAACTCTAAAATCTCTCTCCCAAGCTGGTCTGGGAGCTCATATTGGGCAGGTGGTGGGCGCTGTGGATTTTGCCAGATAAAAGTGCTGGTGGGATACTGGTTTTGCTGGGCTTGGAAGGGATGTCTTGTTACATCCGTGCCCTGACCTCACCCCATCCCCACACCTCAGTGTCCCCTGCCCGTGCAGTGACATCCCTCTGCTCTTCTGGGTCTGGGGGCTCTGTCCTCCCAGCTAGTCTTGACTTTGGGGCAAATTTTTCCCTTTTCAGCTACTCCTGTGCTTCTTTTCCAGGTGTTTCAGCCTGGAGCTGCACCTCCCAGACCAGACCATGCTGGAGAGAGACTATCTCCAAGTTTTGCTATCCATTTCGCAAGCAGGAATGGATTCAGCTCCAGGACTGCTTCATCCCAGCTGGCAGTCCTGGACGGCAGGAAAAAAAAAAAAAAGTCTTCCCTGCTGCAGACGGAGCGCCCTGCGTGAAGGTGTGTAAAACCAGAGCCGATGCGTGCTCGGGAATTACCCTGACTTAACGGAGCTGGTTGCTCCCTTGGTTCGGAGCCGCGTGCCAGCCGCTGCAGCGATGAGCTGAACTGATTTTTATTGAGGGATTTCTCATCTGGGAGCGCTGGCGTTGGCTGCTCCGCTGCCAGGCCGGCCAGGCATGTAATTCCTCGAGGCTGGTTGTTCCCAGTCTGTTTTTACCCCAGCGGGACGGTAGCCCAGGGCAGGTACGGCAGCTCCAGGGTTTGTCTTGCCTCCCCTGTTTCTGGGCTGTACATCTCGGGGTCCCTGCCTGTGGCCCTGTCCCCATCAGGACGGGACAGCCGGGGTCTGTGCAAGGGCTGGGGGTTTATTTGCGGCAATGGCATAGCGGGGAGTTCGGGGTGTGCATCGCCCTCACGCCTGGGCTCTGTCGGGCAGAAACATGGGCAGCGAGTCCAGAACCGAGCCTGCTGCAGAAGAAATCCCTGCTGAGCAGCCGAGAGCTCAATTTTTTTTTTTTTTTAATTTTTTAAAATTTCTTCCCCCCCCCCCAATATTGTCTCGCCCAGCAAAAGGGCTGTGTCCCGTGCAACGCCGCCGCCTCGCAGACCGGGACTGCGAGACCCAGCCCGGGGTCCCCTTGGGCCAGCCCAGGGGTGGGGTCTGCCCGGAGCGGGTGGGGATGTCCCGAGGGTCCCGGCTCCCCCGCAGCCGGACGGAGATGCTCCACTGCCATCTAGTGACAGCCGGACCCCGGGGAGGTGGCACCGTCTCTACTGTGCCCCGCCCGGTCCTGCACCCCCGGGGGGGGGGTCTGGCTGTGGGGCCGGACCGTCTTCCCCGTGGAAAGGAGGTTTCTCCATCACGATGAATTTTAAAAATAAAATAAAAAAATAATTTAAAAAATTTTAAAAGTAAAAAAAAAACCAACATTTTTTAAAGTGTTTTATTTTTTTTTTTTTTTTTTTTTTTCTCCTGCAAGGACAGAGCATTTCCCTGCTGTCCTCCCCTGTGCAACTGGCTGCTGCCTGGGTCAGCTGGGCATCACTGGAGGAGAAACGGCTTCATAGAATCATAGAATCACATGGTTGGATGGGACCTATAAGATCATCTAGTCCAACCGTCTTCTCACTACCATTGCTGCCACAGCTACTAAACCATATCCTGTAGCTTCTCATCAAGCCGCCTCTTGAACACTGCCAGGGACGGAGACTCCACCACCTCCCTGGGCAGGCCGTTCCAGTGCCTGACCACTCTTTGAGAGAAAAAGTTTTTCCTCACGTCCAATCTAAACCTTCTCTGGTACAACTTGTGGCCATTTCCTCGGGTCCTGCTTGTTGCCTGGAAGAAGAGGCCAAACCCCTGTTCATCACAACCTGCCTTCAGGAAGCTATAGAGTGCAATGAGGTCTCCCCTGAGCCTCCTCTTCTCCAGACTAAACAATCCCAACTCTCTCAGCCGCTCCTCATAAGACTTGTGCTCCAGACCCCTCACCAGCTTTGTTGCCCTTCTCTGGACACGTTCCAGGGCTTCAATGTCTTTCTTGTAGTGAGGGGCCCAAAACTGAACACAATACTCAAGGTGCAGCCTCACCAGTGCCGAATACAGGGGGATGATTACCTCCCTGCTCCTGCTGGCCACACTATTTCTAATGCAGGCCAGGATGTCGTCGGCCCTCTTGGCCACCTGGGCACACTGTCGGCTCATGTTCAGCTGAGCATCAACCAACACCCCCAGGTCCCTTTCCTCTTCACAGTCCTCCAGCCACTCAGCTCCGAGCCTATAGCGCTGCATGGGGTTATTGTGGCCAAAGTGCAGGACCCGACACTTGGCCTTGTTGAACCTCATGCCATTCAGCTCAGCCCAGTGATCCAGCCTATCCAGATCCCTCTGAAGGGCCTCCCTACCCTCAGGCAGATCAACACCGCCACCCAACTTGGTGTCATCTGCAAACTTACTGAGGGTACACTCAATCCCCTCGTCTAGGTCATCAGTAAAGATATTGAACAAGATGGGCCCAAGTACCGACCCCTGGGGGACACCACTTGTAACAGGCTGCCAGCTGGACTTGACTCCATTAACCACCACCCGCTGGGCACGGCCCCCTAGCCAATTCTTTATCCAAAGAAGGGTATACCTACCCAGTCCACAGGCAGCCAGTTTCCCTAGGAGAATACTGTGAGAGACCGTGTCAAAGGCCTTGCTGAAGTCCAGGTAGACCACATCAACAGCCTTTCCTTCATCCACCAGTCTGGTCACCCAGTCGTAAAAGGAAATGAGGTTGGTCAAGCACGACCTGCCTTTCGTGAACCCGTGCTGGCTGGGCCTGATCCCCTGGATGCCACTCATATGCCGAGTGATCTCACCCAAGATGATTTGCTCCATAACTTTCCCAGGTACTGAGGTCAGGCTGACAGGCCTGTAGTTCCCCGGATCCTCCTTACGGCCCTTCTTGTAGATGGGAGTCACATCGGCAAGCCTCCAGTCCTCCGGGACCTCCCCAGATAACCAGGACCGCTGGTAGATGGCCGAGAGCGGCTCGGCAATCACCCCCGCCAACTCCCTTAGCACCCTAGGATGGAGCCCGTCCGGTCCCATGGACTTGTGGCAGTCCAGATGGAGAAGGAGCTCTCTAACTGTCTCCACCTGTACCACAGGGGGTGTACTCGGCCTGGCATCCCAGACTTCCAGATTAGGGCATAAAGTGCCCTGAGGATAACTGATCTGCCTATTAAAGGCAGAAGTAAAGAAGGCGTTGAGGACCTCAGCCTTCTCCTTATCCTCAGTGATCACATTCCCCGCTGCATCAAGTAAAGGGTGTAAATGCTCCTTATTTCTTCTCTTGCCACTGATATATTTGTAAAAGGATTTCTTGTTCTCTTTTACTGCAGTGGCCAATCTGAGTTCATGCTGAGCTTTTGCCTTCCTGACTTCCTCCCTGCATACCTTAGAAACTTCTTTGTAATCTCCCCAAGTAGCCTGTCCCTTCTTCCAGAGGACATAGACTCTCTTTTTCTTCCGGAGCCTCAACAATAGTTCCCGGTTCATCCACACCGGTCTTCTTCCCCTACGGCTCGCCTTACAGCATTCAGGAACAGCCTGTTCTTGTGCCTTTAAGATCTCCATCTTGAGGAGCGTCCAGGCTTCCTGGACCCTTTTACCCTTAAGGAGCGACTCCCAAGGGACCCTCGCAACAAGCGTCCTGAACAAGTCAAAGTCCGCCCTCTTGAAGTTCAGGATAGCCGTTCTGCTAGTGATCCTTCTGACATCTCCAAGAATAGAGAATTCTACAATTTCATGGTCGCTCTGCCCAAGACAGTGCCCAACCTTCACGTCTCCCACCAGACCTTCTCTGTTAGTAAAGAGTAGGTCAATCAGGGCACCACCCCTGGTAGGCTCTCGTACCAGCTGCATAAGGAAACTATCTTCCACACCCTCTAGGAACCTTTTGGACTGTTTCCTGTGCGCTGTATGATATTCCCAGCATATATCAGGGAAGTTGAAGTCTCCCACAAGAACGAGTGCTGGCGATTGCGCGACTCGCTCAAGCTGCCCATAGAACGCCTCGTCCTTCTCTTCATCCTGATTAGGCGGTCTATAACAGACCCCCACCACGATGTCTCTCCTACAGGCCTTTCCTCTTATCCTTATCCATAGACACTCAGCTGTATCATTCCCAACCCCAAGCTCTTCAACGTCAAAACAGTCTTTAATACAAAGGGCCACACCACCACCCTTCCTTCCTCGTCTATCCCTTCTGAAGAGCTTGTAGCCTTCCATCACAGCACTCCAGTCGTGGGAGTGGTCCCACCACGTTTCAGTAATGGCAACCAGGTCATAGTTATCCTGCCGCACAATCGCTTCCAGCTCCTCCTGTTTGTTACTCATGCTGCGTGCATTGGTGTACATGCACTTCAGCCGAGACGGCTGCCTCAGCCCCAGATCGAGCACCGTTCCCCTGGGCTCTTCCCTTGAGGGCCTTGTTTTGTCCCCTTCCCCCTTTGTAGCTAGTTTAAAGATCTGTCGATAAGCCCCGCCAGCTCCTGTGCTAGGATTCGTTGTCCCCTGTAAGAAAGGTGGGTATCGCAGATTAGGTTTATTTGCACCTACCTGCGATCCTTCCCTGACTTCTGGGCGCTTGGTGCTGGCACTGGCGCCATGCCGATAGCCGTGGGCTGAACTGTGCTCCCCCTCCCCCAGCAACACTAGTTTAAAGCCCTCCGGACAACTCTGGCAAGCCTACGTCCAAGCACAGTCTTCCCATTCTCGTTTAGGTGTACGCCATCCGGCCCTAGCAGCCCGGGCTTCTCAAAGCACGCCCCATGGTCAAGATACCCAAAGCCCTGGCTGTAACACCACTCCCTGAGCCATGAGTTGACTTGCCAGATACGCCTGGCCCTTTCAGGCCCCTGCCCTTCGACCGGGAGGATAGAGGAGAATACCACTTGAGCCCCAGAGTCTTTGACTGTAGAACCCAGGGCTCTGAAATCCCTTTTGATGTTTCTTAGGCTGCTGCTAGCTGTGTCGCTGGCCCCCACATGAAAGACCAGTAATGGATAATAGTCTGTAGGCCGTATGAGGCCAGGTATTCTCTTGGTAACATCTCTGACACGAGCCCCCGGGAGACAGCACACCTCCCGAGAGAGTGGTGGATCAGGTCGGCAGATGGGTGCCTCCGTCCCCCTCAGGAGAGAGTCACCCACTACTACCACTCGCCTCTTTTTCTTGGAAGCACTGGTAATCACGCGAGCTGGTCGGGCTACCTCGCACGGCTCCAGTGCCTCCCCCGAGGTGCTGGGTCTTACTTCTTCGGTCTGCAGAGCAGCAAAGCGGTTCTGCAGGGGCACCTCGGGCTGTCAGGCTGACAGGCCTGTAGTTCTTCTGACTGTCCCAGCATAACAGGCTCGGGCTCTATCATCCCTAGGGCAGGCTATGACTTGGAAAAACTTGCCTTTTCCCACAGGAGCTGAAGGTGCCTGCGCATCCTCGGCGGCAGGTACCCGATTCCCCCCAGCACGTTGGACGCCACAGCCTCCCAGGGCATCTCTGCCACCCCTCTTACCTCATCAGGGCAGTGAAAGGATTTAGCACCTTTAACGTAATTAACGCATTGCAATCCCAAATTGCAAGCAGCTGCCCAGCCCCTCGATTTATCCTTCCATCTGGCTGTTAGTGCCTCCCCCCGGGCAATTATAAAGCAGAAAAACTCCACGAACCCCAGCCCTGCGCTGGGGGAAAGGGGAGAATTGTGGCAGAGGACCCCTGTGCGTTGGTGTAGTTAACCCACTGCCAGCCCAAATTGCTCGGTGACTGCCTGGCTCCGTAAGTCATTGCTCCACTGAGCTGTTGGCGTGGCCGGAGGGGCTGTTGGCACACACACGTGTGTGAGCTGTGGCCGGAGTGGCTGTTGGCACACATGCGTGTGTGAGCGTGTGTGCCAGGCTGCCATGTTGTCCCCATTCCCTAGGTTTTGGAGGCAATTTCCCTCCTGGCATCACCTCCCTGAAGGCGTCTCCTCAGTTAGCTGTACGATTATACGCCTCCTTTCTCTCGTTACCTGTGCTTACGCTAATTGTGTAATCGGGAGAGGGGGTTGCCTGGTGCCATGAGACAGGGAGAGGGGCTGGCTGACTCTCCCAGCATGGATGCTCGCAGGATCCCTTCCCAGCTGCTCCTGGGGTAAATCAGGAGTAGGGTCCCTGGGCCCCTCGGGGAGGGGATTGCCGTGTTTGCAGTACAGGGCCTCGGCCGCATCCCGCTCACGCGGCAGCCAGAGGCACCCCTTTCCCATCACCCTTTTCCCTCCCAAACTGCTAACCCTTGGCGTTTATCCCAGCAGTGGCTCCCCAAAAACACCAGCATCTCTCCTGGACCCCACGCACCCCAGCTGCCACTTCACCTGGGAGATTCTCCGTGTCAGGGTCACGAAGCCTCTCCCACGGGTGCTCATCCACTCTTCTCCATGTGTTTCCAGATGGATGTCCCCAGCACTCTGCCCATCCCTGGCCTGACCCTGCTCCCCGTGATCCATGCGGATAAACCCTGGGATGCTGGAAAAAGGAGGGTGAAGTCCCAAGGGGATGGATGGGGCAGGGCGAGCAGGGCTTGGGGTGGGATTTGCCCCGGGTCTGACTTCTTCCAGCCATGGCATTTTCTTGTTGGCGCTCTAAGCGGATTGTGTTAAGCCACTTGGTGAGCGATCTCTTTGGGTATATCTTCCCAGTTTTGCCTGGGCTGTCCTGTTGGGGCTGGTTTTTGGAAAGGACCTGTCTGGGCTCAGGATCTGATGGGGATCTGCCCACTCCCCCCCAAACACAGGACACTGATTTGGTTCCCAAATCCCTTTGGCTGCCGTCAGCCTCGCCCTCCCATTGATGACCCTAGGTTCATCCTCAGCTTCAGCTTTACCAGGATGATTTCACTCACTGGAGCTGGCGAGTGGCTCAGAGACCGAGCACTGACAAACTCATCACAGCCAGCACCCAGTGTTTGGATGCTGCAGCTCGCTGGATTCAATATCAGACTTCTCGAAGGAAATCAAGCCCCAGGCATGGCCTGTTTAACCTGCTGGCAGCACCACTCCTGTTTGTAAACACTGAGGTGAGGGATGCGTGGCTCCGGTGCTTGGCTGAGCCCCTCGGCTTCCTGACCGGACCACCCCGATCCCTCCCGCCAGCACGCACCTCCGACGTGGGGGGGCGGGCGGCCTTTTCCTCTCTGAATCCTAAATCCCCATTTTGCAGGATACAGGTAACCCCTGTGACGAGACAACACTGAGAGCTCAACGTTACCAGCGCTCCCAGTATGGAGTCACTGGGATTCCCCATGGGATCCTCCTGTGAAACCCCACGGCACTGGGATCTGCGGTTCCTGCTGTTTTTTTCCCCGATGTGCATGGAGATGTGCTCATGCTCACCAACAGGGAGGGGCTGGTCGGGGATGTGAAACTAAAGGACAGCCTTGGCTGCAGCGACCATGACATGGTGGAGTTCAAGATCCACGGGGCAGCAAGGAAACTACATGGCAAGCTCTCTGCCCTAGACTTCAGGAAGGCGGACTTCGGCCTCTTCAGGGACCTGATGGGCCAAGTGCCATGGGAGGCAGCCCTGGAGGGAAGAGGGGCCCAGGAAAGTTGGTCCACATTCAAGGAGCACCTCCTCCAAGCTCAGCAGAGGTGCATCTCGATGAAGAACAAGTCGGGCAAAAAGGCCAGGAGGCCGGCGTGGATGAGCAAGGAGCTCCTGGACCAACTGAAAGTAAAGAAGGAGGCCTATAGAGGGTGGAAGCGGGGACAGGTAGCCTGGGAGGTCTACAAAGAGGCTGCGCGAGTGGCCAGGGATAAGGTAAGGAAGGCCAAAGCCCTGGCAGAACTGAATCTGGCCAGGGATATAAAATGCAACAAGAAGAGCTTTTATAGGTACGTAGGGGACAAAAGAAAGTCCAGGGAAAATGTAGGCCCCCTCCGGAAGGGAACTGGTGTCCTGGTTACCCAGGACATGGAGAAGGCTGAGGTTCTCAATGACTTTTTTGCCTCAGTCTTCACCGACAAGAGCTCTTGTCCCACCACCCAAGCTGTAGAAGGTGCAAGCAGGGACTGCGAGGATGAAGAACCGCCCATTGTACTCGAAGAGCAGGTTCGGGATCATCTGAGGAACCTAAAGGTGCACAGGTCCATGGGACCTGATGAGATCCATCCGCGGGTCCTGAGGGAACTGGCGGATGAAGTTGCCAAGCCACTGGCTATCGTATTTGAGAAATCGTGGCGGTCTGGTGAGGTCCCCGATGACTGGAAGAGAGGGAACATAACCCCAGTTTTTAAAAAGGGGAATAAGGAAGACCCGGGTAACTACAGGCCGGTCAGCCTCACCTCTGTGCCTGACAAGGTCATGGAGCAGATTCTCCTGGAAACCATGCTAAGGCACACGGAGAGCAAGGAGGTGGTTGGTGACAGCCAACATGGCTTCACCAAGGGCAGATCGTGCCTGACCAATTTGGTGGCCTTCTATGACGGGGTGACGGCATCGGTGGACAAGGGACGAGCAACAGACATCATCTACCAGGACTTGTGCAAAGCTTTTGACACTGTCCCGCACAACGTCCTTCTCTCTAAACTGGAGAGACATGGGTTTGATGGACGGACCACTCGGTGGATAAGGAGTTGGCTGGATGGCCGCACTCAGAGAGTGGTGGTCAATGGCTCAATGTCCATGTGGAGACCGGTCACGAGTGGCGTCCCTCAGGGGTCCGTGCTGGGCCCGGCCCTGTTCAACATCTTTGTCGGTGACATGGACAGTGGGATAGAGTGCACCCTCAGCAAGTTCTCCAATGACACCAAGTTGTGTGGTGCTGTCGACATGCTGGAAGGGAGGGATGCCATCCAGAGGGACCTGGACAAGCTGGAGAGGTGGGCCTGTGCCAACCTCATGAAGTTCAACCAGGCCAAGTGCAAGGTCCTGCACCTGGGTCACGGCAATCCCAGGCACAAATACAGGCTGGGCGGGGAATGGATTGAGAGCAGCCCTGAGGAGAAGGACTTGGGAGTGCTGGTGGACGAGAAGCTCAACATGAGCCGGCAATGCACCCTCACGGCCCAGAAGGCCAACCGCATCCTGGGCTGCATCAAGAGGAGCGTGGCCAGCAGGTCGAGGGAGGTGATTCTCCCCCTCTACTCTGCCCTGGTGAGACCCCACCTGGAGTACTGTGTCCAGTTCTGGAGCCCTGTCCTGGTTTTGGCAGGGATGGAGTTAATTTTTCCTCTCAGTAGCTGGTATGTTTTGGATTTTGTGTGTGAAGAATGTTCATAAACACCCTGATGATACCAGTTGTTGTGAATGAGACCAAGGACACCGTCCTGCTTTCCGAGTCTCGCTAATTTGCAGATGCAGGAAGCTGGGAGAAAGACAGACAGAATAATTGACCCAAACTGGCCAAAGAGAGTATTCCATGCCATAAACGTCATGCTCAGTATATAAGTGGGGGCAGGCGAGGGTGGGTATCTGCCTTCCTGGCATCCATCCTTCCTGCTTGTTTTGGCTGGCATCGTTCCCCCTACCTTGCTGGCTCCCTTTTGCTCCTTTGCTTGCTGCTCGGGTTTGTTTCCGTGGTCGCTGCTCGGGACGGGCTGTATCGGTCATTGGGACATCGGGTGGTGAGAAAACACATATTGTTCACTTTGTATATTTTTTAATATCCTTATATTCTGTTATTATTGTAGTTTTCCCTTTTATTTTAGTAAATTGTCTTCATCTCAACCCACGAGTTCTCCTTCCTTCCCAATTCTCTCCCCCATCCCCCTGGGGAGGGGGAGAGTGAGCGAGAAGCTGTGTGGTGATTTGGGCTAAACCATCACAGTCATTTTGGCGCCCAACGTGGGGCTCGAAGGGTTGAGGTAAGGACAGATCTGACTAGAGTGTGTTAAAGTTGTTACAAGTGCTCATTATTTTATTTGAATCCCTGGTCACAATGTTGTACTACGTGTTCACATGGTTGTGTTATGTCTGTCCTAAGTTGCATCACGTATTTCCTTTGGTGCTGTTTATCATTTCTCGGAAATGGATGAGAATTCTCATTTTGATTTACTGGGCACTACTGGCTTATGATATGGTATCATCACTGGTCGTTAAACTAATCTGGTCCTTGTTTTCGGCATTGCTGGCAACTCCGTACTTTGGATGCCATTTGGTAAGAATTATTAATAATCACACATTTTTCTTTTTCTCCCCGGAGAACCAATCTATGGGGAAGTCAGAGGAGGGTACCTTCCCATACTCCTTTACCTTCCCTTTTTCTTTTGAGCGAGTCACATCAGCTCTCGAGAATTTTGAATATCCTTGGGATGTGCAAGCCAGCATACTCCTATTGCTCTGTGTCCTAAATGGGTTTCAGATGTTGTTTAGGATTAAACAATTATTTACAAAATTCACCCGGAGATCTACCTTGAGGTTGGAGGGGCAGGGGTGGCATGGTATGTGGGAGAAGACAGGCAGGTACCTAGAAAACTTCTCGCCTCCAATGGTCTGGAACTTCACTCCCGAACAACTACAGAATCCAGATGAAGTGATCGAATATTTGAAAGAAAAATGCCATAGCTATTCTAAAGAGGCAAAGCTTACCGCTTTGTGCTGGGCACTGGCTAGTATCTACCAAACACTGCTTAACGTGCAGCACCCTCAGGAAGAAGGGAGAAAAAATCAACCGACCGATACCCTGGCTACTCCAGCCCCGGCTACCGGCCCTGCAGCTACTCCAGCCCTGGCTACCGGCCCTGCGGCTGCTCCAGCCCCAGCTACCGGCCCTGCGGCTGCTCCAGCCCCGGCTACCGGCCCTGCGGCTGCTCCAGCCCCGGCTACCGGCCCTGCAGCTGCTCCAGCCCCGGCTACCGGCACTGTGGCTACACCAGCCCCGGCTACCGGCACTGCAGCTGCTCCAGCCCTGGCTACCGGCCCTGTGGCTACTCCAGCCCCAATGACAGGCACTGCGGCTACTCCAACTCTAGCTACTGGCACTGCAGCCGAATCAGAGAACCAACCTGTGTCAGTATCAGTTGCCCCTGTACAGAAGAAGAAATCTTGGAAGCGAAAGTCAGCTCGTTTAGTAAGGGATGAGGGAAAACCAGGACCATCACGAACAGAGGAAGAAGAAGAGGAACTCATGAGAGAGGAACTCATGAGAGAGGAACTCATAAATGAGACTGAAACCACCCGATCCTTATCCCTGAATGAGTTGCGAGACATACGAAAAGATTTTGGCCGCCGTCCAGGCGAGCACTTTCTCACCTGGTTGCTTCGATGCTGGGATAATGGGGCCAGTAGCCTGGAATTAGAAGGTAAGGAAGCTAAACAGCTGGGATCCCTTTCTAGGGAAGCAGGCATTGACAAAGTGATTGGAAGAGGTGCACAAGCTCTCAGCCTCTGGAGGCGGCTCCTGTCAAGTATGAAGGAAAGATATCCCTTCAAGGAAGATATTACTTATCATCCAGGCAAGTGGACCACTATAGAGAGAGGTATCCAGTACCTAAGGGAATTAGCTGTGCTGGAAGCCATTTATAGTGACCTAGACAGCGAGGAGTCACCCCAAGATCCAGATGAAGTCCGGTGCACACGGCTCATGTGGCGGAAGTTTCTACGGAGTGTACCATCATTGTATGCCAATTCATTGGCAATTATGCTCTGGAAAGAGGGAGAGGGACCAACAATAGATGAATTGGCTACTCAGCTCCGGCAATATGAAGACACTCTCTCTTCTTCCCTCGTCTCAGCTGTGGAGAAACTGTCTTGGGAGGTCCAGCAGTTAAAAGAGGATAGGTCCTACTCCCCGCCCATACAGAGCAGTATTTCAGCTATTAGGAGTAAACGTTTCCCTGCTCAAGAGAGACGGTACACACGGCGAGGTATCCTGTGGTTTACCTTGCGTGACCAAGGAGAGGACATGAGAAAGTGGGATGGGAAACCTACCTCAGACCTAGAGGCACGGGTACGTGAGCTGCGGGGAAAGACATTTGCAAATAGAGGTTCTCCCCGGAAAACTGCTGCTCCGGTCTCCAGTGGACAGTTCCCCAGACGGAATAGAAGGGCTGATCTTACCTATGATCCTATGGAAGGGAATTCTGATTCATATTCACAGGAAGTGAGCGATGAATATTATGAACAGGATTAGAGGGGCCCTGCCTCCAGCCAGGCGGAGGAGAGGGACAACAGAGTTTATTGGACTGTATGGATTAAATGGCCTGGCACATCAGACCCACGAGAGTATAAGGCTCTAGTAGACACTGGTGCACAGTGTACCCTAATACCATCAAGCTATAAAGGGGCACAACCCATTTGTATTTCTGGAGTGACAGGAGGATCCCAAGAACTGACTGTATTGGAGGCTGAAGTAAGTTTGACTGGGAATGAGTGGCAAAAGCACCCCATAGTGACTGGCCCAGATGCTCCATGCATTCTTGGTATAGATTACCTCAGGAGTGGGTATTTCAAAGACCCAAGAGGGTACCGGTGGGCTTTTGGTATAGCCACTGTGGAGACGGAGGAAAATAAACAGCTGGCCACCTTGCCCAAGCTCTCAAAGGACCCTTCTGTTGTGGGATTACTGAAGGTTGAGGAACAACAGGTACCAATTGCTACCACCACAGTGCACCGGCGGCAATACCGCACCAACCGAGACTCCACAATCCCCATCCTCAAGCTGATTCGTCGACTGGAGAGCCAGGGAGTGATCAGCAAGTCCCGTTCACCCTTTAACAGTCCCATATGGCCAGTGAGAAAATCTAACGGAGAATGGAGACTAACAGTGGACTATCGTGGCCTGAATGAGGTAACACCACCACTGAGTGCTGCCGTGCCGGACATGCTAGAACTTCAGTATGAACTGGAGTCAAAAGCAGCCAAGTGGTATGCCACCATCGATATTGCCAATGCGTTCTTCTCCATCCCTTTGGCACCAGAATGCAGGCCACAGTTTGCTTTCACTTGGAGGGGTGTCCAGTACACCTGGAATCGACTGCCCCAGGGGTGGAAACACAGCCCCACCATTTGCCATGGACTGATCCAGACTGTACTAGAAAAGGGTGGAGCTCCAGAGCACCTGCAATACATTGATGACATCATCGTATGGGGCAACACAGCAGCAGAAGTTTTTCAAAAAGGAGAGAAAATAATCCAAATCCTTCTGAAAGCCGGTTTTGCCATAAAACAAAGCAAAGTCAAGGGGCCTGCACAAGAGATCCAGTTTTTAGGAGTAAAATGGCAAGATGGACGTCGTCACATTCCAATGGATGTGGTCAACAAAATAACAGCTATGGCTCCACCAGCTAACAAAAAGGAAACACAGGCTTTCTTGGGCGTTGTGGGTTTCTGGAGAATGCATATTCCAAATTACAGTATGATTGTAAGCCCTCTCTATGAAGTGACTCGAAAGAGGAATGATTTTAAATGGGGCCCTGAACAACGACAAGCCTTTGAACAAATTAAACAGGAGATTGTTCATGCAGTAGCCCTTGGGCCAGTCCGGACAGGGCAAGATGTTAAAAACATCCTCTACACCGCAGCCGGGGAGAATGGCCCTACCTGGAGTCTTTGGCAGAGAACACCAGGGGAGACTCGAGGTCGACCCCTAGGCTTTTGGAGCCGGGGATATAGAGGATCTGAGGCCTGCTATACTCCAACTGAAAAAGAGATACTGGCAGCATACGAAGGAGTTCGAGCTGCTTCAGAAGTGATTGGTACTGAAGCACAGCTCCTCCTGGCACCCCGACTGCCAGTGCTGGGCTGGATGTTCAAAGGGAAGGTCCCCTCTACACATCATGCAACTGATGCCACATGGAGTAAATGGGTCGCACTGATCACACAGCGAGCCCGAATAGGAAACCCCAATCGCCCAGGAATCTTGGAAGTAATCACAGATTGGCCAGAAGGCAAAGATTTTGGAATGCCACCGGAGGAAGAGGTGACACGTGCTGAAGAAGCCCCACCATATAATAATTTACCAGAAGATGAGAAGAGATACGCCCTGTTCACTGATGGGTCCTGTCGTATTGTAGGAAAACATCGGAAGTGGAAAGCTGCTGTGTGGAGTCCTACACGACGAGTTGCAGAAGCTACTGATGGCCAAGGTGAATCGAGTCAGTTTGCAGAGGTGAAGGCCATCCAGTTGGCTTTGGACATCGCTGAACGGGAAAAATGGCCAAAACTCTATCTCTACACTGACTCATGGATGGTGGCAAATGCTCTGTGGGGGTGGTTAAAGCAGTGGAAGCAGAGCAACTGGCAGCGCAGAGGCAAGCCCATCTGGGCTGCTGCACTGTGGCAAGATATTGCTGCCCGGTTAGAGAATCTCGTTGTAAAAGTACGTCACATAGATGCCCACATACCCAAGAGTCGAGCCACAGAAGAACACCAAAATAACCACAGGGTGGATCAGGCTGCTAAGATTAAAGTTTCCCAAGTGGACCTAGACTGGCAACGCAGAAGTGAACTATTTTTAGCTCGGTGGGCTCATGACACCTCGGGCCATCAAGGTAGAGATGCAACATACAAATGGGCTCGTGATCGAGGGGTGGACTTGACCATGGATACCATTGCACAGGTTATCCATGAATGTGAAACATGCGCTGCAATTAAGCAGGCCAAGCGATTAAAGCCTCTTTGGTATGGGGAACGATGGCTGAAGTATAAGTATGGAGAGGCCTGGCAAATTGATTACATCACACTCCCACAAACCCGTCAAGGTAAGCGCCATGTGCTTACAATGGTGGAAGCCACCACTGGGTGGCTAGAGACCTATCCTGTACCCCATGCCACTGCCCGAAACACCATCTTGGGCCTTGAGAAGCAAGTTCTCTGGCGACATGGTACTCCAGAAAGAATTGAGTCAGACAACGGGACTCATTTCCGAAACAATCTCATAGATACCTGGGCCAAAGAGCACGGCATTGAGTGGGTATATCACATCCCCTATCACGCACCAGCCTCTGGAAAGATTGAACGGTACAATGGACTGCTGAAAACTACACTGAAAGCAATGGGTGGTGGGACCTTCAAAAATTGGGATAAACATTTAGCAAAAGCTACCTGGTTAGTTAACACTCGGGGATCCACCAATCGAGCTGGCCCTGCCCAGTCAGAACTGTTACATATTGTAGAGGGTGATAAAGTCCCTGTAGTGCATCTAAGGAATATGTTAGGAAAGACGGTCTGGGTTATTCCTCCCCTGGGCAAAGGCAAACCCACCCGAGGGATTGCTTTTGCTCAGGGACCTGGATGTACTTGGTGGGTGATGCGGGAGGATGGGGAAGTCCGATGTGTACCTCAAGGAGATCTGATTTTAGGTGAGAACAGCCAATAATGTGAACTGTATATAATCATTTCCATAGTTCTTATATGTCATATCAAAGGTATTGCAGCAAGAACACCCTGATCAGTGAAGAATGAGTTTCAATAAAAACAGGAGACATGCAACGATGATGGAACAGGAACTGGTGCCCAACAATTCCCTCAAGATCAACATCTTCAATTTGCAGACCATGGACATGATACACCAGCCATGCCAGATGTACCAACTGCGAGTTCCAGATGCAGCAGGCAACAGTCCCATGCTACATACGATCTCTCTTGTCCTGAAAGACTGTATGATATATGGAACCCAAAGTCATGGACTAAATGAACTCAACAGACTTTGGAGGGATAGCCCATAGATTGAAGGAGTTACATCTGTGTGTGTGTATATGTATACGCATGACGTAGGTGGTATGGAATAAGGGGTGGATACTGTCCTGGTTTTGGCAGGGATGGAGTTAATTTTTCCTCTCAGTAGCTGGTATGTTTTGGATTTTGTGTGTGAAGAATGTTCATAAACACCCTGATGATACCAGTTGTTGTGAATGAGACCAAGGACACCGTCCTGCTTTCCAAGTCTCGCTAATTTGCAGATGCAGGAAGCTGGGAGAAAGACAGACAGAATAATTGACCCAAACTAGCCAAAGAGAGTATTCCATGCCATAAACGTCATGCTCAGTATATAAGTGGGGGCAGGCGAGGGTGGGTATCTGCCTTCCTGGCATCCATCCTTCCTGCTTGTTTTGGCTGGCATCGTTCCCCCTACCTTGCTGGCTCCCTTTTGCTCCTTTGCTTGCTGCTCGGGTTTGTTTCCGTGATCGCCGCTCGGGACGGGCTGTATCGGTCATTGGGACATCGGGTGGTGAGAAAACACATATTGTTCACTTTGTATATTTTTTAATATCCTTATATTCTGTTATTATTGTAGTTTTCCCTTTTATTTTAGTAAATTGTCTTCATCTCAACCCACGAGTTCTCCTTCCTTCCCAATTCTCTCCCCCATCCCCCTGGGGAGGGGGAGAGTGAGCGAGAAGCTGTGTGGTGATTTGGGCTAAACCATCACAAGCCCCCAACACAAGAAGGACATGGACCAGTTGGAGAAGGTCCAGAGGAGGCCACGAAGATGATAAAAGGGCTGGAGCACCTCTCCTGTGGGGCCAGGCTGAGAGAGTGGGGCTGTTCAGCCTGGAGAAGAGGAGGCTCCGGGGAGACCTGATAGCGGTGTTCCAGTACCTCAAGGGGGCCTACAAGAAAGATGGGGAGAGGCTGTTCAGCAGGGCCTGTTGCAATAGGATGAGGGGTAATGGTTTTAAAATAGAGGGAGTAGATTTAGATTGGAAATTAGGAAAAAATTTTTTACGATGCGAATTATAGAACACTGGAACAGGTTGCCCAGAAAGGTGGTGGAAGCCCCATCCCTGGAAACGTTCAAGGCCAGGCTGGATGAGGCTCTGAGCAACCTGATCTGGTTGGAGATGTCCCTGCTCCTGGCAGGGGGGTTGGACTAGATGACCTTTGAAGGTCCCTTCCAACCCTAACCATTCTATGATTCTATGTGCGGGTCATGGTGCAGCATCGTCCCCCCTGTTTTCCTCCGGGGACGTGTGAACAATTAACAGGCCCTGGTTAACGGGATCCATGGTGCAAGGAGCAGATCCAGACCAGCCCAGTCAGGGATTTTAGGTCCTTCGGGAGCTTGGGGACCCCTCAAAGGGCCGGCGATGCCCAGCCTGTAAATCACTGCTGGCCACTGAGCCAACGGGAGAGCAGATGCTGCATTGTGTGAGTAGATTAACGTGATTCAGCCAACGGGCAGCTGGCTTTTTGCATATGTAATGAAGGGATAATTAACAGCTGGGTTTTCCCGCCCACCCTGACGCCCTAAATGAAGGATAAAAAGAGCTGTGGGAAACACTGTGGCTCGTTGTTTTTCTTTGTGTTATGGTAGGGCCGAGCAAAACCCTTGTGGGTGGTGATGGGGAGCCCCCAGTGCAGGCTGCAGCGTGGTGGGGGCTGGTGGTCCTTGGCCACCAGCACGGTACCGGTCCCCTGACGGGGGTTCCTGGTCTGGTAAGAGAGATCCCTCACTGAGGAGGGCAAGGGATGGCTGAATTTATGGCCGGTGATTTTTGTGCCCGCTCCTGCCAGTTGGCATCAGGTTGGCGTAGGTGATGTGGGGAAAGCAGCGCTGTGGGGATGGGGACCCCTGGATGAGGGGGTTTGGGGGGGGACAGGGCAGTGATGGGGAGAGCGAAGGATGTGTCGGGAGGTGCAGATGGTACAGAGGGAGCTGCTGGGGCAGAGAGGGAATAATTATAGCCTGGAGCAGAGCTCGGCAGCCCCTTCTCCAGCTCCAGTGCTGGAATTGAGGCATCTTAAAAAAGCTGCGAGGGACTGGGGCGTCTGCCCAGCTGGGTGAAGAGTCTGCAGCTGCTCTCGGCAGCTTCTCCTTCCTGGGCTCTGCCGGAGCTGGTTGCCGGAGGTGCCTGGCCGCAGTGGGCGGTTTGGTGATGGAGCCCTGGCTGGTCCCATCCTTGGCGTAGATGCCACTTTCCCCAGCTCAGCCCAGCAAAACCCTGTTCTTTTCTCTCCCCGCATTGCACCTGGGCTGTGCTGGGGCTGGGTCTCATCCTGCCCCATCCCTGAGGATCCCCTGCCATCCCAGCTGGTGCTGGGGACCAGCTCCCATGGCTGGCAGCTCTTGCAGCAAAGCTGAGGCACCAGAGCTGAAACGAGCCCAAGCAATTAAAAGCACCCGCAGCAGATGGTCGGTGCAGTCTGTCTCCCCCCCACCGCCGCCTCCTTGCTCTTCCCTTTCCTCATCCTCTCTCCCGACTCCTCTTATTCTTAGTTTTGCTGACTTATCCCCCCAGAGGCTTCCCAACCCTTCCCCAGAGCAGGACCCCGCCTTCACTCCCACTATTCCCACCCCGAACGGAGGTGCGCAGCGCAAACCCCGAGTCCCGTCAGCTGAGCTCTGGTGCTTGGGTGAGGACACAGCTTCATACTGGGGGAAACTGAGGCACGACGGGGACTGGGACCTGCTGGTTTCATCCGCTCTTCCCCAGCTGCAGAGACGGTGCTGTGGGTTTTGTGCTCTTGGCTCCAGCTTTGAGCATCCTCTTGGACGGGCTGTGAATTCTAGGTACGAAGGGAAGGTTAAAGGGCCCAGAAAATCAGCCTGGTTGCATGGTTCCTATTTTATCCAGCTCCTCCTGCATCCCCTCACCCTCCTCTTGATTTGCAGCCCCCTCCCCAGCTCCTGCGTTGTGCTCAGCCGGCCCCAGCTCTGCCTAGGGTTTAAATTTCCAGATGCTGCAGTTGAAACGGAGCCGCAAGCCCTCGTCTCTGCCAGGGCCGTGGCTCGAAAGGCATGGAGCTCTGCAATTCCCTCTCCCAGACATGAACATCCCCCATGTCCCCCTCCTTCCCGGGGGACCCCTGCGTGGCTGCATTCCTCGGTGGTCCCTTTCGCAGCGGTGGTGGCCACGTCATTCAGCCGAGATCAAGCCCTGCAGCGGGGATGATGGGCTTTATCCCGGCATCAAAAAGATGCATTGTTTTTTTCAAAGTTGATTTCTCTGGTTGTTTGTCTCTTCACCTCCTCCGGCGTCTCTTTGGCGTTGCCAGTTTTGTTGGGCAGCCAAACCTTCTCTGGGGTGGCAGCGGCTGAAGCCTGACCCGCACAATGGAGCGCGCTGCTGTCTTGGCAGTGGCTCCGCGCGTCGACAGCCGTGGGGATGCTGAGGGGGGAGCAGGATGGGGACTGACGGGTGGTTGCTGCTTGGATGGGTTCCCATGTGAAGGCCCTGGAGGAGGTCCCAGCTGGGATCCCATGGTGCCATGGCCAAAGCTCGGAGGGCTGTTAATGAGGAGGAAAGTCCTGTTTGCTCAGGCCTGGGTAAATCCTCCCCTGGGCCCCTCAGGCTTGATCTCAGCGTCATCTCTGGCTTCGCTTGGCTCCAGGCGGTGCTGGAGCCTCGGAGAAAGGGATGGGGCAGGGGAACTCCCACCTCGCAGCTGGCACAGAAAGCTCTGGGCACTGCGGAAGAGGAGGAGAAACCAGGAACACAGGAGGATAACAGGTAGAAAGCTAGACCCCAAACCACAGCCAGCCTCGCTCCAGCCAGGGGTCCCCCCCATTGTGCTGTGCAGGCGGCACATCTCCCCTCGGCAGAGCCATCTCCTGCCGTCACCCTTGTCCCCGGAAGGAGGCTCGCGGAGGAAAATTCCTCTCAGCTCCTGGCAAAGCTGCAGCAAACCCTGCCTTGGCTGAAAAAAATCCCCTTCTCCCAACATCTTGCAGAGCTGCAGCAAATCCTGCCTCAGCACAGGGTGCTCACGGCGTGAGCCCGCATCCCGGGTGTCAGCGGGACGGGGCAGCCTGGCCACGTTGAACCCGCGCAGTTCAGCCCAGGAGATGCTGCCCAGGCAGAAACATCCCTCAAGGCTTCTCCTGACCCCCATTCCTCCTCCTGGAGCTGGGCTGGGTCTGTGGTGTGGGATGGGAGAGAAGAAGAATCGTCCCCAGTGTGCTGATGGGGAGGAGGTGCCTTGGTTGGTGCCAGCTACAGTGGGGCAGGCCGGCTCTTCCTGGGGGGAGAGGGCTCCAGAGGGGCTGAGCGTCAGCGGCGTCTCCGCACCGAGGCAGGGGAGAAGCGGCCCTGCGGGCGGCCATCTCGCTGGGTGGACGGGAGCTCAGCGGGGAGGGCGAGGGATGGCATCCAGGCTCCTCTCTCCAGCAGCGTTTCACAGAGCTTGGGGATTGCTCTGTCCTTAAAGCGCAGTGAAAGCCCCTCGTGCGGGGCCTTGGAGGGTTGGGGGCGACACGAGGGAGGGGAGGGCAGCTCAGCCCAGCCCGCTTGTCTTCACGTGGGTGATCGTTTCCAGCTGAATCACTGGGATAGGATGATGGGTTTTTGGTTTTGGTTTTTTTTTTTTTTTTTAATCAGCTGCTTTAGTCCTCCAAGAGACCTCTCCCAGCCCCGAGACCTTCTGCGTTTTCCCCTCCACCAGTACGGCTCCGACGGGGGCTGAACTGCAGCCGCAGACATCCCACCGGCAAGCGAGATGCAGGAGAGCCTGTGGAAATGCCTGGCTGGGAGATGGCCAGGGGATTCAAGGAGGAAAAACTGGGGTGTTCCCAGAGTCTGGGGCAAGGAAATGCGCTCCCTCGGCCAGATGTTTGGGGTTGCTTCTGGCCAGGGGTGCACAGGGTGCACACAAGAGGCTGAGGAGTGGGTTTGTGCTGTGTATAGGGCAGTGGGTATCCTCATGGCATCTCCACCAGCCGCTCGACTTCAGGCACCTCCGAGGAAGGACACGGAGGCACTTGCACACCCAGTGCTGGCACCGAGACCCAGGGGAGGTGCCAAGACGGAGCTGCGAGTAAAAATTCCCAGAAAAGAACCCAGGTGAGGTCTTTGCCCTCAGCTGCTCTCCATCCGTTGTGGGTCAGCCCGAAGAGCTTGATGGGAACCAAGCTCGGGTGAAGGTCTCTGAGGACAGACAGCGGCTGTTTCTGGGATGAGATGCGTGAGCGGGGAGCCTGGTGTGCATTTGCACTGCAGTGCTGCAAAATCCTCCTGGAACAGGCAGAGCGGCCGTGCTGCTCCGTCCCTGCCTGTGTCCTTCTCCCCAGACAGCCGTGTCCTGCTCCAGGACGTGAGGGATCCGGAGGTGGCTCCTGGTCTGGGGCAGGACGCAGCAGTTAATTTGTGTGGGGCTGGGACTCATCCAGGAGAGCAGCTGGGATGGAGGGGATGGGATGGAGTCTGGCTCCCAGTTCGATGCAGACCCAGCCAGGCCCAGTGGGGCTTGTCAGGGCGGTCAGCTGGGGCATGGGGAGGATCTTTCACTTGCACCCGGCTCCGAAAGGAAGGAGGGAGCAGGGTGAACCCGCCACCCTGGGCAGCTCCATCTCCCAACGCCCTGCTTCCCACGTCCGCCCCACCAGGTCTATGGATCAGTCCTCCCCGGGTCCGGTTACTGGGTGAGCCACGCGTCTCCCAGCCTGTGTGTTTTTTCCACCTTTTCTTTGTTCTGCCAAGCTGGGTTATTAAATATCACCTCCCTCATCCTCAGCTGCCGGGGGTGACCTGGCTGTGGGGAGGCAATTCAGCAGGGGATGGGGGAAATCCGGGCCAGGGGAGCTCAGCGCCCGATGTGAGGAAGCTGAAGGGGAGATCTGGGGACCGTTTTGCCTGGAAAATGTACGGAAAGCAGCATCCTGGGGAAGAAGGTGTGACGTCAAAGGCAGTGCTTAAAATATACCCCGGGCAAAATCACATGGCAGCTGGTGAAACAGGAGCCGACGAGTCCTGCGGAAGCCTCGGGGACGCGGTGGGGAGCATCCCCCAGCCGAAGCCGGTTGCTTTGCTGTCTCGGCTCCCTGGCCCTCGCCATGAGCCGGCAGCCGTGTCACCAGGCTGGGGACGGCGGGGAGGGCTGGCTGGTGGCGGGTGGCTGCGGGGACCACAGGTGGCCAACTGGCTCCCATCTGCTTCCCTGCCAGCCGGGGCTGCGGCCGCATGGCCCTGGGGTGGTTCCTGCGTGAATTCTGTTGAAAGCAGCTACTGGTGCGGACCGGCTGGATGGCGTGTGGCTGCTCCTCGTTAGAGAACGACGTTGGGTGCCAGATTGCTGGGGTCATCACCACGGGGAGCACAGGGGCTGTGGCGGGGGACGATGAGCAACTCGGCGGGGTTGGCTCAAGGGCCCAGGACATGCTTTTTTCCCCCCCAAGGGATGCAGGTTGGGGTGAAAATCCTATTATTTGGGGATTTGAGCCCTACTGAGTCTGCCAGGCAGGTCACACGGTCAGGACAGGCATGGGAGGAACAAGCCATGTGCTGGTTTGGGCAGCATCAGACAAGGCCACCGCAACCTCCCTCCCCGCCGGGCTGTGTCCTCCCTCTGGGACTCGGGAAGGGGACAGACGTCCCCTCTCAAAGGAGCTGGCCCAGAGGCAGGCCGAGGTTTCTCTTTATTCCTCCAGGAATAAATGGCACGACAGCGCAAGCAGATCTGAGGCTGAGCAGCCCTTTGAAGGGTTTTTGTTTTCATTTCCAAGGACAAAACATCCAAGGACCCTGTGGCTCTGGGCGCTGAGACTGTCCCAGATCCCCGACTTGGGCCTCCGTGCTGGGCAAGGGAGGGCTGGATCCAGCCGTGAGGATCCAGCTTTTGGGGTCCATCCCACTGCAGACCCTCCAGGGAGATGGAGGTGGCTCGGCACAGCAGGGGCCTGGGGGGAAAAGCAGCATCAGCCAAGCTACATGCGAAGCCTTCAAGAAAAACCTTCTCTGAGATGACTCAAAACAACCCATCCAGGCCCAACCACCTGGAAAGGGAGCCTGCTCTGCTGCAGTGCCACCGGCCCTGGCGCTCAGGACATCGCCCCGTTGCACAATGCAGGCTCGGCCGCGTCTGAGCTGATGGCAGCTGGGCCTGTGGAGAAAATTAAGACCAGAGCTCAGGAGCAGCAGCTCTTTAAAGCATGTTGTCCCGCTGCTAGGAGCCCTCGCCCGGGGGCGGCAGGACATGGTTCTCATTCCTATGCCTGTGCTGGGGTTTATTATTTTTCCTTCCATTGTGCAGAGTCCCCTTTATTCCCTGTGTGCTTGTCCCCTGGGGCTGAACGAAGCAGCGTGGTTTTCTTCTCGCGCTCAGACACGATTTATTGCCTCCTCCCCACCACCCTTTTGTTTTTCAGACCTGGTCTCCAGGCCAAAAATAGATGGTCCCTGCTCTTGTGCCCCAGAGCAGAACAGTCAACAGGTGAGCGCACAGAGGGGCACCGGGGCTGGCTTCGTTAAGGTCACTAATAAACGGTAGATGTTTCTTTCAAAGGTCGTTTCTCTGTGTTTCTTGACGTTTGCAGCCGAGGCTGTCTGGCGTTCACCCCTCTTTTGGGGACACGGTAGCCTGCGGGGTTGTCATCCCGCTCTTGGGTGACGCAGGAGGTTTGGGAGCCCTTGAAGGGCCACCACGTCTGCGCGGGCGCAATGGTGTCCCCGTGTCCCCTTGTGATGATGAGGACGGGGCATCTCCGGGATGGGCAGGGCAAATCCAGGGGGAATGTCGTGGCTGGGATGCTGGCTGTGCCACCCCCTCACCTGCAGCCTTGTTCACAACCCTTTGCCTCGCGGGGTGGGGGAAGCAGCCTGGCACAGCGAGCTGGGATCCTCGGGTGGGAAACTCTCCGGCAGAGCCAGAAATTCCTCTGCTGTGTCAGGCCAGGCTTTCCTTTCCCAGGCTCTGCTCCCTTCCCTCCGCGTTAGCAGCGCCCAGCCTCGAATGAGCCGTGACGGGCCCTGGCTTTGCAGGCAAATACATATTTAGAAACCGGAGGGCATTATCCTCTTCGATTATTATCACTTGAATGTAGGTCGGCTTGACAGCTTAGGTGGAAAACCATCTTCTGAGCCTACCGAGAGCTCCAAACTCGCTGTACTCTTAATCCCTCCCTGTTCGCACCCTGCTTTGCGGAGGGAAAGCTGGATTTAGGAGACATTTCACCGGTGGAGGAGGCAATAAGGTGAATTGTTAAGGCAGGCATCTCCTCCCAAAGGCATGGGGTGGTCCGCGAGGCCGGGAGGGGTTTGGGGGGAGACGGGGAGGTAAATGCATCTCCCCCGCTGGCAGCATCCTCATGATGCTCTGAACTGCTGGGGCCTGACCAGGGAGGGATTCATTCATCGCTCTGCTCCCTGCAGGTGTTTGTCCATCCCTGCTCTCTGTCCATCTGGGCTTGTCCATCCGTCCCTCCATTCCCACAGCTCTGCCTGGGTGTCCCTGCCTGGCTGCAGCATGTTGGGAAATGCAGCCATCCGCCACATCCCTCCTCGCCTGCTCCCTCCTCGCCCGCCCCCTCCAAACCTGTATTTTTCCTCCCCAAATTGCAACTTTCATCCTTTAAAAAGCCTCGGCGATGCCTCCCCCGGATTGGCCCCCCCCTTCCCTGGACCAGTTCTATGAATGAATGGTTGGTGGCCCTGTGATGCCATTTCCATGGTGACAGATGGCAGCCAAAAATGCAGGGATCAGGGTCACATGAGAGCAGCGGTGAATTCAGCTGGTTATTTATAGGCTGCTGCTCCAGCGTTTATGGAAATGCGTCTGTCTTCCACCGCGCTATCAGCCCTTCGCTGCCTCTCCAGGGCACTGCTCTTCCAGGAGAGACATTACTCACGCTCTGCTTTAATCCAGACTGTTCCCGCTGCTGGGGCTGACGTCGGAAAAGTACCGGGCTCGCTGGGTTTGGCTTTTTGGTTTTTTTTGAGGCCGAGTCTCTGAACCAGCCTCAGCCAAAGGCAGCCATAGCCAGAGTTTCTTCTACCTGCCCGTGGCATCTTCTGCGCTGGTTGCTGGCACTGTCTGCATCTTGAAATTTCGGTCCTCAGCACGCGTGTTTGTGGCACAGCCCAGATCCAGCCTCGCCTGGTCTTTTTTTTTTTTTTTAGCACTGATATAGTTGGGGACCTTTCTGTGCCTCAGTTTACCAACAGGCAACACATTTCTGTGACGTGTGGCCCCCCAAAGGGAGATTGTTGAACCACCCATGACCCAGCATCTCCCCTTTCCCCAGCTGAGTAGGCTCATCCCTGCTCCCCGCTGCGTTGTGCGGGATCAGGGGAGCTGATGGCCGGTTCAGCCCCTCTTAATAAGGTTGCTTGGTTTCCCTTTGCTTAAGACCCCCTTAATAAGGCCACTCGATCTTCTTTATTTAACCTGAGTGTGCAGAGAGCTTTCTGCTGTCGGCATTTGCAGCCGGCAGGCTCTGCGGTTCCCCTTCCCCAGCTCGTACCCATCTCCCCATGGAGACAGCGCTGGGCTGCAATAAAAAATTCTCCGTCTTTGGAGATCAGGAAGTTTTTCATGTCGGCAGACAGCAGTGCCTTTCTCCCTGCCCAGGAAGGGTAAAGGTGCAGATTTAACGGAGGATGGCCTCATTTTTCCAGGGGGAGACTACAGGAGGGAGAGTTCTGACCGTGGCTCTCGGGCGCTGACTGAGCTCTCAGGTACCCGGGCAAATTCACCGTTCTGTGCCTTCCCTGGAAAGGAAAACAGGCCCGAAGGCCAGAAACGCGCACAAACGTTGAGATCCGGGAGCGCGGTTTGGGGCTGGAGGTCTGAATCCTCCCAGGTTTGTTGTTTTTCCAGACTCATTTTTTTCTCCTGTCAGGGTTTTCTTGCAGGCCCAGGAGCTGGATACTGGTACCACACTGGTTGGGGAGATGCGTCCAGGCTACGCTGCTGGGGTCTGGATAGGCTGAATTTGGGGGTTTTCTTAATCATTTCCATCAGGTGCTGAACCAGCCATGAACTCCTTTGAAAACTCCTTTTCCCCACCAGCAAACCAGCCTCCCAGCCCTCTGGCTTTCCTAATTAACCCAATTAGGTGTTTTCTGCGGGCGGGACTCAGTGAACAGAAGGGGGGAGCTGAGCTCTATAAGTGAGCCTGGGCCACGCCGCGGCTACTGCATCAAGGCAGCCTATGTGGCTGTGGTCAATTAAGCCTAAAAAAGCTGGATTTGGGGTTTATTTGCCCTGAAGAGCTGTTTGTACTCATGTATTTCTGCCTTCCTCCTGATAAAATACCTGGTGCCACCGTATCCCACTGTGTCCAGTTGGGACGGGGAGCAGGACCCTTTTACCTGCAGAGTTTTGCCATCGGCGTTAAAGCTGGGTTCATAAACGCGAACACCTCAGTTTCCAAAGCTGGCTTACAGCCCAAGCTCGGCTTGCGCCGCTCCTGGGCTCGGCTTTGGAACTGGTGAGAGGGAACCGGTGTGGCTGGCGGTGGGGTGTCCCCTGTGTTGGGTCCGGGGTCCCCGAGTGTCACCGGGCTGTGGGCCAGCCCCGAGCATCGCTGCTGTTAAAGGGGAGCGTCCAGGTCTGCACCCAGGGTTATGGCGGGGGAGGGGGGGGCAGAATTTGGGTCCCCGCTGCACCTCCTGCCTCCCTTTGGTTCTAGGGGGTCTGGACAAAGCAACTCCTCCAATACATCAAATTATCCTTGGAGGAAAGGGGTGACCAAATCTCCCTGTCCCCCAGGGCAGAGTCACAGCACCTTTCTTTTTTTTTTTTTTTTTTTTTTTTTTAGGTAGGAGGGGGGATGTGTGTGCATTTTAAAGGGGGTTTTGCTCTTCCCCACAGCACCAGGGTGGGTGAAGCTGAACCCACCCCTTCGGCCAGGACTCACCGCTGCTGTTCTGTTGTTTTTTTTTTTTATTTTTTTTTTCCTTTAAAATGCAAGAACCCCCTCGGAGAGGTTGGGGGGGTGGCCCGACACCCCAGCTTTGACGCGCAGCCCTGGTGACTCAAGCCTGCGTCAGGGGCTGCGTGTCCCTTCTTAGGTTTTTTGTTTTTTTTAATTAAATTGTTGATTTTTTTTTTCCCCCTGAGTCGAGCGGAGTTACCTCCCCCACACCACGGCGAAAGGGAGCGGGGCCGGGCCGAGCCCAACGCGCATCCGCGGACGCGAGTGGGTGTGGGGGGAGGAAAAGCAGCCGCCGCCGCGCTCGCAGCTACCGGTACCCGCGCAGCTTCCCCGGTGCGGCGGCACCGGTACCCGCCGACCGGCCTCGCCCCATCCCGCGGCGGGGCGGGGAAACCGGGTGAATTTTTCCCGGAATCGGGTCCGTTTTCCCCAGGAACCGGTCGGTTTCGCCCTCCCCGGGACCCGCAGCGCCGAGGTAAGGCTGCTCCCCCTGCTCCCCAAACCGGGGTCCCGTTCCCGGGGGGAGTGTCTACGCCTTCACCGGGTGCTACCGGCTTTGTTTGCCCCCTCCCCACCCTTTTTCTTTTTTTTGGGTGTGAGGGGGGAAGATGCTCAGGGCTATGATGGGGGGGGGGGCACCTAAACCTGGAGGCATCAGGCGTGGCCCTAAGGGTGGTGGCATGGAGGGCTGGGGGGGACACACAAAGGCAGCAAATGTCTTCAGCCACCCCGGAGAGGCTGGGGGTGGCCACCGCGGGGGTGGCACTCGCCACCCGGCTGGGGTTGGTGGCGGGGCTCGTCCCCTCCGAGTTGTTGCCTGAGGATGGGTGGAAATGCAGCTTCCAGCTTGACCTTGGCAATCACATTGGGAGAGGGGAAAGCGCTCCTCTGCGTGAGCACCTCCCTCCTGGCCCCCGGAGTGCTGGGGGATTATTTTCCCTTTTTAAATTTTTCTGCTTCTCCTTGAATGGGGATGGCTGGTTTTGAGGCAGGGAAAAAAAAAATGGGGCTTGCGCTCCCGTTTTCACACCATTGTCAGGATCGGGCGCGCGAAGTCCTTATTCCCCTCTGCGCGTTTCTCGCGGCGCTGAACGCGCCCAAAGGTGCGTGTTTCGTGCCGGCGTCGGGGCTGGGCATGGGTTTGCATCGGTCCCTGGGCATGAGGCTTCGGCCAGCTGGGAAATGCGGTCTCAGTAATGGACCCAGAAGGTGAAATCCTTCTGCTCCCCGCCTTGTGTCTGAGGCACCTGAGGTTTGAGTCCAGCTGATGCAACTATTTCTGGTCTTGGGAGGAAAAAAAACCCGAAATGCCACAGCAGCTGAGCTATTCTCGGCAGGGCGTTGAGTTCCTTGCAAATCTCTCTCTGGAGGTGTCGGGATTGGGTCAGGGAACCTGGATGGTGGTTTGATTGCTACTTGGCTTCTTGGAAGGGAAATAAAATGTGGGTCTGAGCTGTCCTCCGGGATAAATTGGAGATGGCTCCGCTAAAATCGATAGAATAAAAGAGTTTGGATAAAATCTGGAGGGAGTCCACTGCTGCTTCAGGCTTGCCCGGAGCAGGGAATCTGGAGTTACAGCTGGAGTCACGAGGATCAAATTCCCCCTAGATCAGATGCTGACCCACACGTGTCCAGACGAAACCGCTGCCGTGGGAGGAGAAGCTCCAGTTTTACCCCATCCCAGGTCGCGTTTGGACTGGTTTGTTTACAAACGTAGCAGCGGCTGCGTGAATTGAATAGGGAAAAGCGGAGCTTGCAGGGGGATTTGGACGCTGCCTGTTTGCTGCCTGGTGGGATAAACCTGGCCTGGTTATGGGGTTCGGTCAGTAACCGTCAGCTGGAGCGGTGAGTTAAGAGGGATCACCGGGATCTAACTGGGAAAAGCTCATCCGGTGAATCAGAGCCCCGAAGGAATCGTGTGACGGCTGGCTTTGATACGGTGTCACGCTGTCGCAGCTGATGTCTGTTTTCATGGTGCTAAATGAGAGATGAAAGGAGCCCAAATTCCATGAATCAACGGGCTCGGAGACTTCGTGACCAACCCAAGTGCCAAGGCCTTCCCTCCGCCGCCGTTGTGTCTGTCTCGTGACCCATCAGCAAAACTGCCCTTTCCGTGAGTTTCTTGGCACCTCTGGAAGAAAAGAGTCGCTGTGGTGTCGTGGGGTGTAAAAAAAAAAAAAAAAAACCCAACAAACCAAGCTGGGGCCTGTGGGAAACGCACCCACCTCTGGGGTAGAGCGGGTGGGGGTGGCTGTGGGACAGCCCCACCTCTGCTTGCCTTTATAGGAGCTGGGGGTTATTTATAACATCTGGGCGCTGTCAGTAGGTGTAAGACAGAAGCGTGGGCAGCTCTGATTCATCAGCGACTGTGAACCGCTCCGGCGTCGCCAGGCTAAAGCGGGCCCGAGCGTTCGCATGGGAAGGACGTGATGTGGAGCATCTCCAGCGCCGGGTGCGTGCCACTGGCCTGCTCCCCGCGCTCGGGCTTGGATTCTGGCGAAGCTTCTCATGGGTGCCCCAGGACACCCATCTGCTCGCGCCTCTCCGCGCGTGGGCGTAAGGGAGGGCGCGCAGCGGGATGCGGCTCGGCTGGTGGGACTGAGTCACCGCGTGCCATCTCCGCAGGGCGGCGAGAGCCTGGCGCTAATTAACAGAGGTTGTTTAAAGGAGGGGATGGAGGGAGCAGCCCTAATGAGCCCAGATGGAGCCAGAGAGGACCAGCATGCCCCAGCACTGAAGAGGTTTAAGATGGAGGCACCTTGGCTTGTTGGAAGGGAGGTTTGCATGGCAGGGGTTGCAGCAAGGTGCTTGGAGCAGGGCTGGGGGGGGTCAGAGCTGCGATGCTTCCGTGTGGGGCAAAAATCTCTTCTCGGGGCTTTGAAGAGGAGTTCTGGGCTTCTGGGAGGGTCCTGCCTGTGGTTCCTTGAGGGCTGTAAGGGTGGGATGCCTCCCGAAGGTGGGATGTCTCCCGAGGGACCCACTCTGTGCAGGCAACCCCTGTCACAGCGCTGAGGCCCTCCTGACCGCAGGGAGCAGCGGGTGGGGGGGCCTGGAGCCGGTTTTCTCATGTTTTGTCTCAAAGCCGCGATGCGTGTCCAGGGCTCCTTCCCTTTGCGGTGCAGAGGGACGACAGGAGGGATACTCCTTCCTTCTGTCTGCCTCTGGCTTCCTGAGTGACCTTGGATCCGTCCCTTCCTCTCCCTGCTTCAGTCTCCCCACCTGCACCGAACAGCCTGGCTCTGGGTGCAAGGTTTCCCTGGCTCCGTGCGTGTGGAGGAGGATGGGGAACTGAAAATTGATGCTCTGATCTCCCAGCCCCAACCAGTGGCCTTCCAGCTCCCGAAACCCCTCTGGCCCCTTCGCTTTTCCCTCCCTTCCCTGCTCTGTGACCTTGATGGAGTGAGCCGGGCTTTCCCGGGCCTGGTGAGCTCGGATGCCTCGCCGGGAGCATCTTTCCCCTCTCCTTTAGGAGCTGCGAGAGATTTGCTTGGAAGCTGGGCGTAGCGGGGTCGCAGCTGAAGGAGGAGGGACCGGCAGAGCATCCCCGTAGTTTAGATGTTAATTTTAAGTTCAGGCTGTGTTTTTCCTGGCTCAGTTTCCCCTTTCTGGACCCAAACAGGGTATAAGCATAGAATTTGGATGCAGGAGAGGAGAAGTGTCCTTCAGACGCAGAGCACGTTTTCTGCTGGCCGCTCTCCTCGCAGGCTGCTGTGAATCCCCATCTCCTCCCCTCCTGCCTCCGCACTGCCAGGCCGAAAGATCTGCTGACACATTTCCAACTGGCTTTATTGCTCCCCGGCCGCCTTCCCGAGAAAGCAAAGATGGGCCGAGGCAGGATGCGTGGCTCCGAGCATCCCTCCTCCGCTGAACCGCTCCTGGTGCTGCTGGCAGGGCTGGGCTGGGGGACGCCGTGCCCCCAGCTCCCGGAGGTCTTCACTCGTCCCAAGTGGAAGCTTTTCCCAGTGGGTGTTTCTGTCTCCAGCTGGGATCGATGGGAGCCTCCAGGCAGGGATTAAACCCCTTGGCAGTAGCAAAGCAGGAGCTTCCCCAGCAGGGACCGTGAAAGTGGGAATATTCAAGGAGATGCCTAGGGACACGGAGCGGTGGGAGACGCAGGAGGTAAGTTCTCAGGGACAGTCCGGTGGTGCTTTCCCTGGCGTCTTCCCTCCCTAACGTCCTGCAGGTGTGGGTGGCTGCTCGCACGCCATCCCTAGGGACAACGGCACGGACCCCAGCGCAGACTGGTCCTTTCCCTGGTCCTGCCGTCGGAAAAGCCGTGCTCGCTCTCCGAGCGCCCGTGTGGGAGGCACCAGCACGGGTTTTACCTGGAAAAGGTGGCTGGTGCGAAGGCATCCTGGTCTGGGGGGCAAGCAAGGTTATTGGGAGCCATGGGCTCTGGAAGGCCCTAATCTGTCTTCTAAAGAGAGAGGAAAAAAGCACATTTAAGAAAATTAAGGTCATGAGGGCTAAGTAAACAAGCCAAATCTCCATCTGTCAGTGACAGGGTTTTCTGTCTCTCTCCAGCCCGGAAAGCTCGTCGTTGTCAGCTGATCTGCCTCGTCTTTCTTGCAGGGTGGTTATTAGTTTTGGCAGATTAATTTTTGATTAAATTGGGCATGTGTCCCACAGGGAGGAAGACTTGTACCTCTGCTCCTTCACCCTCATCTTGTCCTCTGGTGTTGTCTCATTGCGGTGCCTGGACAGCCCTTGCCCCAGCCCCAGGAGAGCAGCTGAGCACCCCTTTGATCCCCAAATCAGCCTGGATTCAGCCTGGAGAAGAGGAGACTCCAGGGAAACCTGAGAGCGGCCTCCCAGTGCCTAAAGGGGGCTGCAGGAAAGGTGGGGAAAGACTGTTCAGCAGGGCCTGCTGTGACAGAACGAGGGGTGATGGTTTAAAATAGAGGGAGGCAGATTCAGATTGGATGTTAGGAAACAATTTTTTATGCTGAGGTGGTGGAGCACTGGCCCAGGTTGCCCAGAGAGGTGGTGGATGCCCCATCCCTGGAAACATTCCAGGCCAGGTTGGACGGGGCTGTGAGCAACCTGATCTGGTTGGAGATGTCCCTGCTCCTGGCAGGGGGGTTGGACTGGGTGGCCTGGAAAGGTCCCTTCCCACCCAAACTGTTCTATGATTCTAAATCCTGTGGGAATGTTGCTGTCTCGAGTGTCCTCAAAGGCACTGAGACCCTTTGGGGCTTTGGAGGTGCTCGAAGAAACCTGCTTTTCAAGAACTGCTGTGTCCTGCTGCCTCCCTACTAAGGATAGCACTGGAGGGGGACGACACCTAAACTGGGGAGGGGAGAGGCAGAGATCCAGAGAGAGATGCTGCAGGGTTTGTCTTGGCCCCATCACGCTGGCCTGGCTCAACACCATCTTCTCTGGAGCCGGGCATCTCCCAGGCTTTGCTCCAAGGGGTTGAGCTGTCCCAGGAGAGTGGTTTGGATGCCCTCCCCGTGGGGCACTGAGCTCTGGGGGCTCAGCGGGCAGATCCCAGCTCTTCTGGGCTCTGTCCCTACCCCAAAGAGAGACTTTAGCCCCCGAGGTTGAGTCCTACTGAAGCTCTGAGTCACCCTTGCTCAGAAGGAGCTTAAGCGGCTGCTGAGCAGACAGAGAGCAGCAAATCGCTCACGGGTGGTTCAAGCAGGTCTGCACTGATCCGTGCAGAGCCTGATCCAAAATCGATGATTTTCTGGCCGCTGGATGAGGCCCTTCCCTGCCCTCTGTGCCCGTCCCCATCCCGGCTGAGGATGCTCCAGCCCCGGGCGGCCACGTGCCGGTAATTGCCACGATCGAGCCATGAGTGGTTTACGTGAATGAGCCCTCGTTAGGAAATTAAATATTGCTGGGCCAGGCTTGAAAGAATAATTCAAACGGCTTCTCTGGAGAAGCGGGTCCAGGAGAGATGTGGAGCCGACACGGTTGCCTGGCAACGGATGCAGCCGACAGCCGAAAATAGCTTTTCTAATAGGAATGGGGCCTGGCAAAGGGAGAACTTTCTTCAGAGGTGAAAAAACACCAAGGTGAGGGCGAAGGAGGGTGAGGTTTTCTGCCGCTGATGCCTTGCTTCCCTCCCGTGCTGGGTCGGGACCGCGGTGCGCTGGGTGGGGGTGGGCTTTGCTGCCTGGGCTGAGCCTGCTGCTGTGAAACGATTTGGGATTGTGAGCTGAACTGGGTCAAAAAGCTGGATATTTGTCCAAAGGCAAGAAGAGCTGAGGATGGATGGCTCTGGAAAATCATGGGAGACTTTTTTTCCTTTGGCTCGCTGGAGGGGACAGCGGGAGGTCCATCCTGGTAGAGGCTGGCCACCCGCACCGAGGGGTGGCTGCCCAAGGCCTGCAGTGATGGGTCACTTGCGCAATGTCACCTGGGTGATGCCACCTGGGTCCTGTACGAGACTGAAGGAGAAAGCCCCCAGGGTGAGGGTGAGAGGATGCTGCGGGCAGGCGGGGGTGGGAGAGGTCCCCCGGCATGGCACCGTCGCTCTTCCAGGGGCTGGTGACCAGCGTGGTGTCTCCTGGGGAGCAGGGGTGGAGAGGAGAGAAAAGAAGCAAGTGTGGCCCTTTGGGAGAGTCATTTTTCCAAGATGTGAGGTTTCTGTGTCTTCTCCAAAGTTGGTGAAGCTCCACGGTCCCAGCTGGGGCAGGAGGTGCCAGTCTGACCCCAGTTCTCCCCGTATGGAGAGGAGGGACATGGTGCTTTCCTGAGCTGGGGAGCCCCAGCAGAGAGGATTTCCCTGATGCGCCGCAGCTTTTCAAGGCGAGGGCGAGTGTTGCGAGGCTGAGCCAGGTCACGGGCACCCCCTGAAACAATGCAGGGTCGCTCCCGCAGCCGGAGGAGTCCCCGGTGCAAACGCGCGGCCGCCTACTTGCAAACACAACCAGCCGCGCGTCTCCACTCATCACCACGCCGGTGGCGAACCCACGCTCCCACCCATGCTTCCTCCGTGTGTCCAAAAATTACCCTGCCTGCGCCCAGCCTGGCCCCGCACCCCTGGGATCTGGTGATGCTGGTTTTGGGGATGAGGTGGTGGGGGCAAACTGGCGTGATGGCGTGGATGCTGTGGGATGGGTTCGGCACTCTGCAGCCAAGGCTAGCCCACCGGTGAGGGCTGGGAAGGTGGAGGGGCTGGGACAATTGATGGCTTGGCCTTGGCTGCCGCTGTTCTGCAGCCGTTATCTGTTGAAAAGCTGCCCGGGATGATTTAGCTGCACGCCCCCAGGCTTTTAAGTCACTTCTGATAACGTCCAGGGATGGAGAGATGGCCTGGGCGTTTGTCACTGTCCCCTCAGCGCTTCCGAGCTGCCGTGGGGCCAAGCCCGGGCTCTGCCGGGGCAGGGAGGGCAGAGCCCTGGCCAGCGCTGGATGTGGTTTGGTCCCCACCGGTGCTGCTGGCCTGGGAGCGAGGTGGTTAGAGGGTAAAAGAGATGTCAGAGCGATGTGGCCAGCTCCGTCGCTGGTCACCGTCCCCTGCAGCTTGGGGCAATTCACTCTTGTGGGTCGTGGGAGGCTCCTCTCCAGGAATGCTGAGCCGGGGGGTTGCTCCTGGTGCGTCCTTCATGGAGAAGGGGGCCCTTGGCATCCCCCAGCCCAGAGGGAGGTCCCCAGGGAGTGGGGCGATGGAGACCCTTCTTGTGGTGGCGCCGCTCCCACCGGCACCAGGACACCCTTGGGGTAAGGTAAAACCAGCTCATCCTCGCTGTCCCCATTCCTGCCCAGGTCCTGCGGATGAAGAGGAGGTGAGGCCCGAGCTGTAGCTCTCACAGGTGCCATTCCCTGCGGGACGCTCGTCTTCTCCCCTCACCCCATCCTGCCCGACTGGGCCACGCAGAAGCTGTCCCGATGCCGAAGAACAGCAAGGTGACGCAGCGGGAGCACAGCAGTGAGCACGTCACCGAGTCGGTGGCCGACTTGCTGGCCCACGAAGAGCCGGTGGACTACAAACGCAGCGTCCTCAATGTGACGGGGGAGACCTGGGACAAGCAGAAGGATGGAGAGGAGGAGCTGGACGTGGAGAACCGGCCGGCGTGGAACAGCAAGCTGCAGTACATCCTGGCGCAGATCGGCTACTCCGTGGGGCTGGGCAACGTCTGGCGCTTCCCCTACCTCTGCCAGAAGAACGGAGGAGGTGAGAGATGGGGCAGGGATGGGCTCGGCCCTTGGAGAAGGGGCTACGACCTGATCCTGCATCGCTGCATGTCAGGATGTGGATCCCAGGGCAGGACGGGGTTATTTGGGCTCTGAGAGTGGAAAGGGGCAGCCAGGAGCTGCTTGCTGCTGCGTGTACATCAGTGTAGAGATGCAGGAGCCTCCAGGGTGGCCACTTCCCAAAGGATGTCCACCTGCCTGCTACAAAGTCAAGGCAAACCGCAGGCCAGGAGCCAGGGTTTCCTGCTGCAGCCCCCAGTTTCTGCTGGAGCAATTTGGAAACTCGTGGGGGAAAAAAAAATGAGAGTCCCTCCACTTCCCTAGATCCCGAAGCCGCATTGTGTAGGCTCCAGCCCCTTCCCAAACCCTCCTTCCAGCCAGCCCGTCCTCCTGTCCCACCCCGTGCCCCCTCCTTGGGCTTCCAGGAGCAGCCCGGAGTGCTAGGTCTCTTCCAGCTGTGCTGAGACCTGACACCTTCATGACACTGATGAGCATCATTAATCCAAACACAGCCCTCGAGGCCCCTCCCCTGCAGCGACGGTAAGCAGCCCCTGCCGAGCGGCGTTGAACGAAGCCGGGATCCCCTCTTCCCCCTTGCCACGTCCCCGGCGCTGCGCCACTCGGCGTGCCCCCCGTGCAGGCCTGCAGCGCTCTCAATAATTAAAACGTCTCTGGTGTCATCTTTGCGATGAGTCATTCTCCCAAACGAAGACCTGTGCAGTCAGCACTTCCCACCGGGGCTGCTCACACCCCCGTCGCCTTCCCTTCCCGGCTGGGATGGAGCGCGCTGCGGCCGGCGCCTGCATCCCAGCATCTCCCCGGCGTCCCAGTTTGGGTCCAGGCTGGGTTTTGGTGCAGCGTGGTGTATTTGGTGTGTCGCAAGGGCAACGGGACATCTGGGCGTGGTCTTGGGTCGTGTTGCGGTGCTCGAACGCCGGTGTTGGGCGCGTTGTACGTGTGGCTCGAAGGAGGTTGGAGGCAGAGCCTGGGGTGAATTCAGGGCTGGGACAGATCGAAATGGCCCTGCTGGCTTCGTGCTCAGCTCTGCGCGTCTGGCCTCTGGCTCCCAAGTGGGTTTTCCCAGTTAAATGAAGTTGGGAACCAGCTCGGACCCAGAGGTTGGAGATCCCGCTTCTCCGTAAGTGCTTAACCCTGCTGTGCCTCAGTTTCCCCACTGGCACAGCAGTCAATAACGAGCTGTCATTAGTGCAATGAATGAACGGTTCTCAGCTTACGCTGAGGTCTCTGCTGTCCTGTGTGTTTGCAAGGCTCCACCCTCAGCTGGGTAGCAGGAAGAGCATTCCCGGGCTGGCGTTCCTGGCGCATTCCTTGGCGAATCCAGGGTGGGTTTAGGAGCCGCTGGTTTTAGGAGCAGCTTGCCGTTGTGTGACACCTTCCCGCTGCAGGTCTCAGAAAAGGCTTTACAGGCTGCCCCAACCACTGCCCCTATTTTACAGATGGGGAAACTGAGGCACGGAGGTGGGAACTGGCTGGAGCAGCAGATTGCTGAGCTTTCCTGCACTTTTCCTTCTGGCCAGGTGGCACCATCTCACCTGTCCCGTGGGGCAGACACTGATTTTCTGCCTTTTCTTCCCACCACCTTTAACCTCTTGGCCCCCGGCTGAGATTCCCGTGGGCTGTGAGGCTGGTGCCGGACAGACAGATGCGGGAGCTGGGGAGTGATGGAGGGATCGCTTCTGGCTGTGCCAAGCAGCCCCGGGATGTGGTGGCGGCTGCTGCTTTCTCTCCTGCTTCCCTGGTGGGGATCCGCAGAGGAGAGCGGCTGCGTGCTGGGTAGCGAGATGCGCTGGAGCCAAATTCCCAGGACTCGGTGTGCCGGGAGCCAGGACGGGCTTCCACACCAGTGCTGCCGAGCACGGCAGTGCACGGGCGTGAGCTGGTGCCCACCTTTCCAGAGACCACAGAAGAAAATCTCCAATATTGGACAGATTTGCGTCTCAGTCTGTCCGCCTGTGTCATCTCCATCCGTCCGCGGGTCGGGATGCGGATGCCCGGGACGGCGTGGCAGAGACGGGATGCTTGCGGTCCTTCCCGAATTACACCGGGCTCCAGCTTGGCCCTGCTCTCTGCCTCTCCCCTGTCCTCCTAATCACCCTGGGCTGCTGCGTCTTGATTTACGTGCCCACCTGAACGGCTTTGTGGCACCGCTGCTCGGAGCCACGTCACCTGCCGCACATCCTGCCTGGGGCCAGGGGCTGGTGGCTGTCACCGGGGTAAATCCAGCTGCGAATTTGCCCAAAGCAACCGGGCTCCGGCGCGCGCCTTTGGATCGCCTGCCGCCCCGCGGGAGCGGGCTGCGTGCTCCTGAGCCCCTTCGTCAGCCGCTGGCAGGAGGTTGGAGTGCTGCACAGCCCGGCGCTGCAGTGTGAGTCATCGCGCTGTGCGGTCACTGGTTGTGCTTCAGGAATTGCTAATTTCTCTCCGGCCTCCTCAATTAGGCAGAGATTAACCGTGTTTCTAATTCGAGCGGTTTCAGTCCAGAGGACCTCGCTCCACGTGGCGTGGTGACTGCTGGGGATGTGGGTGGCCGTGAGCGGTGCGTGTTGGCACAGGGGTCTCAGCTGTGCTCGGACACGCGTGTGCAGGCGTGACCTGGGTGACCGGGAGGGCTCGTGTCTGAGACGGCCGGGAACGTGCGTGTCGGGGTGTGTGTGTGTGGCCCCGGGGGTTGGCTGATAGAGGTGTCCCCTTGCGTGCGGGGCGACGTGTCCGTACGGATGCAGCATGTCCATAGGCGCGTTGGGCTCTATCCCACGTGTACCCGTGCTGGCAGGGGCTGTCGCACCCTTCCCCTCCACGCACGTGTGTTTGCTCCTCTCCACGGCTCTCCTCTCTGCTGCCCAGGCGCGGATCTGTGTTCCCAGTTCCATTGCAAACGAACCCATGGACCCGTCCCTGTCCCATCCCTGTCCATCTGTCCTTGGCTGCATCAGGGCAGGCAAGGTGGGGCCATGATGAGCTTTCTTTCTCCCGCCAGGTGCCTACCTGGTCCCATACCTGGTCCTGCTCGTCATCATCGGGCTGCCCCTCTTCTTCCTGGAGCTGGCGGTGGGGCAGCGGATCCGCCGGGGCAGCATCGGCGTCTGGAATTACATCTGTCCTCGCCTGGGGGGCATCGGCTACGCCAGCTGCCTCGTGAGTGCACCCGTGGGCCCCTTCGGACCCCCCTGACCCCAGGGTGGCCTTGAAGCAAACCTCGAGGGGCCCTGTGGTTTGGGGGTCAGGGGGAGTTTTTCCAGCTCTATTCATGGGTTTATGGTTCGGGGACATGGGCCCACCCCCTGATCCCCAAATCCCTGCCCCCCCGGGTCCCTGCGCAGCGGGAGGTGTGCTGGGGACGGTGTCGCTCCCTGCAATTCAATACCGTGTCCTCCTCCCGCCTCCCAGGTCTGTTTCTTTGTCGGTCTCTATTACAACGTCATCATCGGCTGGAGCATCTTCTACTTCTTCAAGTCCTTCCAGTACCCTCTTCCCTGGAGCGAGTGCCCTGTCGTGACAAACGGCTCGGTGGCTGGTAAGGGACGGCAGGAGCAGTTCCCAGGGAAGGGGGGACTGTGGGACACTGGGGGCCCCCAACACCTAGAGCTGTCACAGGTTGGGCACGCTGCAGGTTGAGGTGTCTCCTGGGGCACTGGGTCCCAGATGTTTCCCTTGGGTTGGCCGAGTCTCTCCCATGCTCTCCCCACGGGGTCTGTCCCCGCTGATGGGGTTTGATGCCAGTTTGGGGATCCAGAGTGTTTAATAGCATCCAAACGTCTCCTTAGGACGCTCTTGGAGGTTTTATAGGAAGTGCAAATGTCTCTCCCTGTATTTAACATCTTATTTCCACCTGACAATGGTTTTATATCTGATCTCTTATTTTTCCTGCTAAAAATGAGCCCCATTAATTCCTGCCCCTTAGTTTCCAGCAGGGTCTGCCTTCCCTGGCCAGCTGCAGCAGATCTTTGATGTTAATTGATGTTCATCTTCTAGGAGACGGTGGGTGACTCTTCCCCCGTCCCCTCACGCTCTCCTGCCTCTGGTCTCTTGCAGTTGTGGAGCCTGAATGCGAGAGGAGCTCGGCCACCACCTACTTCTGGTACCGGGAGACCCTGGACATCTCCAACTCCATCTCGGAGAGCGGGGGACTCAACTGGAAGATGACGCTGTGTCTGCTGGTGGCCTGGAGCCTTGTTGGCTTGGCCATGATCAAAGGCATCCAGTCTTCCGGGAAGGTGGGTAGTGGTGGCCACTGGAGCCTGGCTGGGGTCTGTCCTCAAGACAGAAACCTCCCGCCTGGAGCACGCTCTCCTGCCCTGATCTGGGGTGGCTGAAGAATGCTGTGTCCCCTGGGATGCTCGCACCCCCTCCAGAGTCGGGGCCGTCTCTGGGGGATACAGAATAAGATGAAAAGAGGATGTGGGGAAGAGGCACCTTTGCATTCAGCAGCCCTGACATTTTCTCTCTTAAGTGTGTGTGAGCACTTTGCAGATCCACCTGAACTTCAGCACTTGTGGCATCCTGCGCTGCCCGAGGAGCAGACCTTGTTTTGGGGAGGGGAACCCTGTAGAGCCATCCTTGGGTTGGATGGGGAGGTGGCAGAGCTCGGCAGGCAGTAAATGAGAACGTGCCCATGTCGCATCCCTCTCGCCCCAGGTGATGTACTTCAGCTCCCTCTTCCCCTACGTGGTGCTGGTTTGCTTCCTGGTGCGGGGACTTCTGCTGCGCGGGGCGGTGGATGGGATCATGCACATGTTCACTCCCAAGGTGAGAGCCTCCATGCCCAGCAGACTCCAAGCAGGTTCTCCTCCTGCTGGTCACACTCTGTTTTCCCTGCTCCCCATCCCAAAAAGCAGAGTATCGATCCCAAACTACCTCGCAGACCCTGATATGTCACCAGGATGTGCCAGCAGCACCCTAAATATGGCCAGGACAGCCAAAGGCCTCACAAACCCACTGCCCTGGAGCTGCTTTGAGCCTTAACATCACTCCCATCACCTTTAGGTGCCCAGACACCAGGGTGGGGGCTTGGGGGTGCCCAAGAAATATTTAAAGACTCCATGGGAAGAGGCTGGCAGCAAAACCCCTGCTGGTGGTATGCATCCATTAATTAAGCAGCTAATTAATTAATTAAGCAGAGATGTAGATGAATCAGCTCATCCGGCGAGGCTGTTAGAAAATATTAATTATGATCTCTTGATGAATGATGCTCTGGCTCGCAGGATGGGGGGATGTGGCTGGAGGGACGGGAGGTTAAACGAACCCGCCAGCTGAGACGTTTGATGTCAAGTGCTCCAGGAGGCAGGAGATGGCTGGGGGAGGATGGAGACCCATCACTGGGTGGCACCCATCACTTGGGTAGGGCAGCTGGACAGTCCACTGGGAAGCTGCAGGGCTTTGCACTGGGAGAGCAGGCACCCAACGTGGACTCTGGGGCAGATGGAGCGCCAGAGCCACCGTCAGGTCAAACCTTCATCTGCTCTTCTCCGTGCTTCAGTTGCCCCCTCTTTGGGAAAGAGGAAAAGGATCTATGAGTGCTGGGCAATGATCGTGGTAGGTCAAAGCATGCCCATGGCTGCTCCAAAACCAGCCCAGGCTGTAGGCACAGCAGCCTCTTAATTTAGCTCTGGCTCCACAGGGATGGGTTGTGGGGTCACCAAACCACCTAACTTTTTGTGTCTTCCTTCCAAGCTGGACAAGATGCTGGACCCCCAGGTGTGGCGGGAGGCAGCTACGCAAGTTTTCTTCGCCTTGGGCTTGGGCTTTGGGGGGGTCATTGCCTTCTCCAGCTACAACAAGCAGGACAACAACTGCCACTTTGATGCCACGCTCGTCTCCTTCATCAACTTCTTCACGTCCGTCCTGGCCACCCTGGTTGTGTTTGCTGTGCTGGGCTTCAAGGCCAACATCATGAATGAGAAATGTGTGGTGGAGTAAGAGGGTTTGCTTTTTCTCTGTTTGGAGCGGGCAGATCTTTGCTGGTAGTGGTGGGTCTAGACGCAATAGAGTAAGAGCTCTGGAGCCGGGTGATACTGTGTTTTGCTGGACCCAAGTTCATGATGGTCAAGACCTGGATCTCTAGAGATGTAGCTGAGGGAGTTGAGTATTCAGCTCCTCCAACCTAAAATCCAGCCCTAACTTGCAGATTGAGGGTAAATCCAACATGCCTGGTCACATCACCCAGGTTTCCCCCAGTTTCCGCTCATCGTAGGGTCCACTTGTCTGCAAGGGTGAGGGAGCTGCTGTGCCATACCCCAGAAGCAGCTGGAGGAAGGTGAATTTGTGCACCTAGTGTTGTCTTTAGATGGTGGGCTGCATCCATAAAAGTCCTGGCCGTGCAGTGTGCAGTCCCAGAGCAGGTGATAAGCCTGAGAAGGAGGCACAGAGAGCCCTTTCCCTGTTGAGCCCCCATCTGCATCCTCTGTGATGTGGCTGAATGCAATGTTTACTTACACCTTGGGGAACTGCCAAGAGGTCCCCTGAGACCTGGGAAATGTGACCTGGGGTGGTTCATCCTGCCTGGGACAAAGGTCTGGTGTGATCAGGCCCCGTTCTCCACCCTGGAAGGAAGGGGACATCACTGGGTGACCAGGCTCTGCTCTCCCTTAGGAACGCTGAGAAGATCTTGGGCTACCTGAACACCAACGTGCTGAGCCATGACCTCATCCCGCCCCACGTGAATTTCTCCCACCTCACTGCCAAAGACTACAATGAGATGTACAAGGTGATCATGACGGTGAAAGAGGGGCACTTCAAAGAACTGGGCTTGGACCCCTGCCTGTTGGAGGACGAACTCAACAAGGTACCTGGTGGCACTCCTGGGTAGGACCAGGAGGTCACCTACCCCATTGCCTCTCCCTGGTAGGAGCTGCTCTACTTGTGTCACTCCTGGCATGTAGATCTGGAAAAACTATTTTTAGAGGCCTTCCAGGGATGGGGATTCCCCGTTCCTGTGGTCTTCCCAAGCACACAGTGGTCCTTCTTGGGGTGGGGGAAAGGTCTGCCCATAGTAAATCTAGCAGGGTCGTCACTGCTTCCAGGTTGGGGTACTAGCCTGGATTGTTCTTTCCTCAAAGAGTCGTTCAGTGCGACAGAAGAGACCTGAGGCACGCAGGGGCTTGTACGCTGTCTCTGGTGTGTTTTTCCTCATCTTTTGGTCCTCTATCCCCCTGAACAGTCGGTGCAAGGAACTGGCCTGGCCTTCATTGCCTTCACAGAAGCCATGACCCACTTTCCAGCCTCACCATTTTGGTCCGTCATGTTCTTCCTGATGCTGATAAACCTGGGGTTGGGGAGCATGATCGGGACCATGTCAGGCATCACTACGCCCATCATTGACACCTTCAAGGTGCGGAAGGAAGTGTTCACAGGTGAGGTCTTTTCTCCTGCATCCTCCTGGGGAAGGGGTGGAAGGGTCCCCATTGCCCTGGGGAGACACTCCAGGAGAGTGTGGACGTGGTGGATAGGTACTGGGTCCTGCTAACTCAGAGACTGCGTGATGGAGGCCTTGGTTCCCCTTGGGGTGCTCTGCTGACCGTGTCTGTTTGCTCCCCGCAGTTGGTAGCTGCATCTTCGCTTTCGTGGTGGGACTGATCTTTGTGCAGCGCTCTGGGAATTACTTTGTCACCATGTTTGACGATTATTCAGCCACGCTGCCGCTCACTGTCGTGGTCATCCTGGAGAACATTGCTGTGGCCTGGATTTATGGCACCAAGAAGTAAGGCATTCGTACAACAAAACTGTGCTGTAACTCCTGGCTAAAACCCCTCCTTCCAGCTCTTTTCCATCTGACTTTTCCCCAGGAGGCCAGCTCTGATGGAGCAAACGCCCCAGGGGCAGCTGCCTTACAGAGGCAGGAACTTGGTTCACCTTGATCCTCTGCTCTGCCCGAGCTGTACCCAGCCCCAGGAGCAGGTCCTTCTCCTGGGTGTCTGGTTGGTTGTGGTGCTCTGTCTCTTGGGATTATGCTTTCGTCTGAGGTTTCCAGGCCCTTCTGGCAGGGCACCTTGTTCCCTGCTGTGCCTGTTGTTGTTCATAAATTGGCCAGAGCAAAGCAGGCTGAAACGATCTTTTCCTTAGGAGGTTCCCAACCAGTCTTACAGGCTTGAGGGATGCTGAGATGCTTGCCTGGATCAGCTGGGTTAATCTTCAGGCTCTACCTTGAGCATAATTTACAGCAGGGCCTCCTGAGAGGGAGTTTCTTGCTTGGAGGTGGGGAACGGCATGGTTCCATCTCTTCTTCTCGGCAGGTTCATGCAGGAGCTGACGGAAATGCTGGGTTTCCGGCCCTATCAGTTCTACTACTACACCTGGAAGTATGTCTCTCCTATCTGCATGGCCGTGCTGATGACCGCCAGCATCATCCAGCTGGGAGTCAGCCCCCCGGGCTACAGCGCGTGGATCAGAGAGGAGGTGAGCGCAGCTCTTTTCCCAGCAGCCGCCTCCACCCCGTGTCCGGGCTGAGCAGGGGGCAGCTGACAGCTGCAGACCACTTTGCTTTTCACCGCTCTGCTCTTTTTCCCTCCCCTCTCCTGCTGGGGGACGTTCTGCCTGTGGCCACTCATCCCCTGCAAGCAGTCAGGTTTGTCCACACTGCCCAAACGTCTCCAGCCGGCTCTGAGGGCTGAAGTTTGAGCACGGATTTTGGTTGCTTCCACAGCTACGCGCTGTGTGCAGGACCATGTCCTTTTCCTTGATTTGAACCCCCCGTTCTGATCGCTTCCTGTGGTGCCCCTGAGGGTGAAGGCTGGCAGGAGGCAGCAGGAGTTGCCCAGCGCTTAGGAGACGTCGTACCTGGTGTGCATCGCCTTTGCTGTACCTGCCCCTTGACACTAATATCTGTCTGTTCCAGGCTGCTGAGAAGTTCCTTTTCTACCCGACCTGGGCCATGGCTATCCTCATCTCTCTGATCATCCTGGCATCCCTCCCTCTACCTCTGGTCTTCATCCTCCGGCAGTTCCACCTGGTCTCGGACGGCTCCAACACCCTCTCTGTCACCTACAAGAAGGGCCGGATGATGAAGGACATCTCCAATTTGGAAGACAATGACGAGACCCGCTTCATCCTGAGCAAAGTGCCCAGCGAGACCCCGTCCCCTATGCCCACGCACCGGTCCTACCTGGGTCCTGGGAGCAACTCCCCCATGGAAATGAGCAGTGCCCCCAACGGACGCTACGGGAGCGGGTACCTCCTGGCCAGCACCCCTGAATCCGAACTGTGATGGCTGCCTGCCGACCACCCCCGCCGGGAGAGGAGGTCACTGGGGAGTGGGTCCTGGCCGTCCGGGCAACAGGAAAATTAATTAATAAGGAAGATGAAGAAGAAACCCCTCTTAAAATCATAACCAAAAGCAGCCATTTCTAAGATGACGTCGAGAAGAAAGGATTGCGGGAGGGGCAGGACTCCTCCGACAACCCTGGGCTGAGAGGCTGAGAGGCAGGACACCCCAGGCTCGTCTTCGGGGCAGGGAGGAGGAACGAGAGACGCTGCAATGTCTTTCTGAGAGTTGTTCTCACGCAGCTCCAATCCGAAGCAAAGAATCTCTCTTTTTTTTTTTTTTTTTTTTTTTTTTTTTTTTCCTAAGCAGCTGATGGTTGGAAAAAGAACCTGGCCTCACGTGGAAAGCCAACCCCGCTTCCCCTGTCACCCAGCGCTCTCTCCTGGTCTGTTGTCCTTGAGCCGGGAGGAGTCATGGCCTTACTCCAACGAGCACAATTAACCATCAATGTTCAAAGCACAAAAAGGTGCTGCTGTTGTCACCACCGTTGTTGTTGTTGTATCTCCTGTAGTTTTTTAGCTGTGGACACACCCAAGTAGCCCCAAAATTTTGACCAGGGTTGGCGGGGAGCAGCGCGGGGCTGGCTGAGGCATTGCGGTGTGTGAGACTGCGGGTGGCGGATCCTCGGTACCCATTTTGTGACCATCAGCGTGGGGACAGCGTCTGTGGGTTGTTCTGAGACACAGAGACGTCACGTCCGTGGGACGACGTGGTCAGGCAGTTACCGTGCTGGGTGGCAGCAGGACCTCTGACGTGAGGGTGATTTGGACGCGTGGGCGTGCGTGGGGTCTGGTTAGGGTTACCGTGATGGGGGTCAGGAGTGCTCCCCTGGGATTGCTCCTAACCTGTGGGATGCTCTGCTGAACTAAAATACCTTGTGTGGCGATCGTCTCCTCTTGCCTCTCTCTTTAGATGTCCCAGAGGGACAAGCAGAGAAGCTGTGGGACGTCCAGTCCTACCACAGACCTGGTTTAGGTCTCAGGAAACCCCCCCCCGACTCCACCTCCCTTGCCCCCCCCAGCTGGGGTGAGCTGAGCAGGGATGATCTCTGGACGTGCGTCCTCCCTTCTCATCGCTTTGAGCCAGGGGCTCTGCACGGCCTCCCGTCGCACTCCCGCAGGAGCTCACCGGCTTTTGGGTGGGGTTAACCAGCTCTTGGGGACCGCGGGCGTCTGCTGAGTCAGCAGTTCTTGGGAGTCAGCGCCCGGTCCCAGTGTCCCCGCTTGCCCTTCATCCAGGCTGGTGAGCCCAGGGGCATCTGCTGAGCCATCCCCATTATCCGGGGACTGGATTGATGTGACCTTGCATTGTTTCTCCCCAGACTGTCTCGGAGAGGTTGGGCTCTCCCAGCTCCGAGTCTCTCCCACTGGGACTGAGGGTCGTTTCCCTGAACGTGTAGCCGAGCCTTTCTATCATGGGTACCAGTATTACGTGGCATCTTCCTCCTTTCCCCATGGGGACAGGGGAGCAGCTGCCTGCTTGCACCCTCTCTCCCTCTTAGCACCTTGCTATGGCCCCCAAAAGCTGAGAGAGCTCCTTGTCCTTGGTTCTGCTGGGCTTAGATCCTGCATGGTGGTATTTCAAGCCACGCTGAAGGCCAAGTCTGTAGGTGCTTCCCCACAAGCCCTCCTCTCCTCCTTCTCAATGGGTTTTCTTCCACCTCGATTCTCCTTTCGGCTGGGAGGTGAAGGCAGAAAGTACCCAGTCCACTCCCCACATCCTTGACTTCTCTTCGCGTCCCCGGGGCTGGGAGGACCCCATGGTAACATTTCTCTGGTGGCTCGTGATCCTTTATTTATAGTCCTGCTCTGTGGGCTTGGCTGGTGACCTGGAGACTCTTCCTGGACAATGAGCTCAGGCCCTTCGTTAACCATTTTTCCAGGGGGGAAACGAAACGGAGGCGTGGGCTGAACCAAAGCAGCTCAGTCTTTGATCTCTCCGAGAAGCACCAGTGGTCAGGAGCAGCCATGCTCTTGCCTCTCCTCTGGCAGTCCCCCCTTCACCATCCCCTCTGCTTTCTTTCTCCTTCCCCTGCCCATGCACAGGGACACGGAAATATCCCCACCGCATCGTCTCTGACTGGGAGAAGCACAAAACCCATCGCATTTCCCCATTGTTAGGCACGATGTTCCCTCCCATCTCTTGTTTCTCCCTCTGTCCCCAGTTTCCTCCACCCAACCAGCAAAACAGAGGATGAGCCAAGCCGTTGCCCAGCGTCACCTTCCCACTGCCCCTGCGCCGGGGGCCAGGTTCCCACTGTAGCTCCCATGGAGTTCACGGAGCGGGACGCCTCCCGCAGCCGACGCACTGAGTCCCCTCCGCTCCCGCGGTGTGATGCTCCTCCAGCCCCGGCGGAGGGATCCGGGCCTCCGTCTGTCCCATCGCGCTTCCCAAACCAGCCGGGGAGGCGTTGGCTTTCCTCCCCTCTTCTTGCAGCGTCAGTGAGAGGCAGAGTCGGTGAGAAGGTAACACAAAAAGGTATATTATAAATATAAAACCTATACAGAGAGGAGACGGGATAATAACCTAGAGATTCTCTGTTTCTGTTGTATATTTATTCTGTAAATGTCACTGTAAATGCTGTTCAATGACAAAACGTGCTCCGGAGTGGCCCGTGCCCTATTTTCATTCTCAGTGCTGTACAGATCAATTCTCACGGTACGTCGGGACGTGTTTTTACCTTTTTATTTCTTGTGTGTGGCGGGTGGCCGTCCCCCAGCCCCGGGGGGTCCAGTGGCCCTGGGGACCCAGCAGAGAGGAAGAGGAGGAGGAGGAGGAGGAGGAGGGGACCCCACCTGTATTTTTATCTGTGGAAATGCTGTACTTCTTTGTGGCGTTTGCTCGGTGTTAGACGCAGGGTGTTGGGGTGGGGTGGGGGATGTTAAATTTGAAGCGATCCATGTCGTCGCCGTGTGAGCGTGCGCGTGTTCGTCCGTAGATGCCGTGCGTGGGGTGGGGGGGGCACGCGTGTACCTGTGCGCGGGTGTGTGGTGTTGGGGATTCACTTCTCGCTGTACTCGGTCACTTTTGGAGCCTGTGGCGGGAGTTTCTCCTGCTGTCTCTCCGTGCGCCTTCGCGGGGTCCCGGGCTGCGGATCGGGCAACCCCCCCGTGGCTTTTAGCCCTAAAATAACTTTTTTCCCCCTCTTTTTCTCCACGGAGGCACAGGGATTAGCTGCTAGCTGCGAGCACAGGCACTTTTCAGTTTTTCTCCGGGCAGTGGGCGAAGAAGAGGCGAACTGCTGCCGAAATTCCTCCCCCCCCCGCATCACCTCCTGTTCGGTTCCCGGCCTGGATCCTGCTGCTGGGGGGGATGAGGAGGTGCTGAGTAGATCATGAGGGGTCAAAACCCTGTCCCCTCTCTGGGGACAGAGCTGGGGGGGGGTTAAGTGGGTCTGGAGAGGGGAGGGCAGAAGGGAGCCTTGCTGGAGGGTGCCCACCCGCTGGTGCTGCGGGCCTGAGAGTGGGGGCAGTCACCGTAGGGCTGAAGCAGGGACACTCTGTCCCCCAGGATCAGGCTCGGTGGCCAGGCCCTCAACCTTGGTGCGAAGCAGAAGGGACGGCTGGGGCTGGCTGCACTCTGTGGGTTTGCCCCTCCCCCGGGCGACCCTTGGCCCGTTCCCCTTGATCCCCCCAAAACCGCCCCCTACTTCACCTCCTGGCCCTTCTGCTTCTCCTCCAGCCTGGCTCTCACTGTCGGGAGTGGGGAGCGGAACCCGGTGGCCTTGGTGGCCGGGGGGGATGCGGCACAGCCCGGGCAGCGGCTTTCCCCCGCAGGCGAGCGCGGTGCTGGCAAAGCCCCTCCTGTACAGGTAGAAGCACAGATCTCGTCGTGACTCGTCCCGTGTATCCTCGTAGCCGGTGTATTTACCACGCGTGCCGTGCCGGCCGGACTCCTCGGCGGTTGAGGGAAACCCTGTATCAGCTGTAACGGAGTCCCATTAAAAGTCTCTTCTTACCAAATCTCCTCTCTCCAGGTCTCTTTGCCTCTGTTTCTTTTCTGGGGGTGGGCTGTGGGGTGTCTCTGGGGTTTGGGGTTGCAGACAAGGCGCTGGGCATGGGGGCTGGCGGCACCCCCAGGCATCGCTGTCTGTCCTTCCCTTCCCCATCGTTGCCATCGTCCTTCTGTCTCCCCTCGTCCTCCTATTCCCTTCCTCCATCCAGCATCAGCTCGCTCAGGGCCCGGCTGCCCACAGGTGCTTCAGAAGCATCATGGAGACGATTTTCCATCCCAGACTAATTCAACCAGTACACACTGGCTTTTTAACGGGGTGCACGGACTGGTAAGATGCAGCATCCACTCCTTTGCACCATGCCCTGCTAACATGGCTGGTGGCTTATCCTCAACACTGGGAGTTACTGGGAGCCTGGATACCCTCCCTGGAGAAGAAGCAGATTTCCAGCATCCCCAGATAACTTCAGCCGCTGGGTCTTAGCTTGGTAATGGGGATGCCGTCGGCGTACCACCACACCACTGTGTGCATGTCCCCCTGCGGTGGCAGCCGCGTAGGAGCACGGCGGTTTTTCTGAGCACCTTTGCATCAGCTGGAGATGCTGGTGTAGCACTGGGGTGAGCGTCTGTAACGTGGGCTGGAGGTGGCACGTGGGTTATCTTCACCCAGGGACCCTCTGGGACCTGGCTCCAGTGAGACAACATCCCCCAGGGGCCATGCCCAGGACAATGGGGGACGTAGAGCAGCTCCGACCCCAGCACAGCCCCAGTCTCTGGGAGGAGTGATGGAGATGCTCCCAGCTGCTCCCCATCCTCAGTGAGGTTGTGCGGCGGGCGATGCAGGATGATGGGTGCAGCACCCATCAAGCCCAGCTCAGGGTGATGCCCAGGGCTGTGCAGTACCTGCATGTGGTGCTCACCACTGTGCTGAGCTGGCTGGCCTCAGCCCACCCCTGTGCTCCCACTGCTGCGTGTGCTGGGTGGCTCTGGGCTCAGTCCCAGGAAGGGGACACATGCATGGCTGCTGCCATGCCAGCTTGTCCCCAGGCCCTCCCTCAGTGCGGACTGACCCCGTTTTGCTTTATTCCTTTTTCCTCTCCACCTGCAAAAGCAAACCCTGCAGAAACCCCCAAGCAGCGGTTCTGCTGCATCTTTGAGATCGCAGCGATCGCACGGGTTCGCGTGGGCTGCTGCTGTGGAAAAGCCCTGGGCCGAGAGGGTGAGCGGGGCAGGGTTTGGCTTCATCTGCCCCGCAGAGTGCTGGAGGCCGAGAAGGGGTCTGGGGGGGCCAGGTACAGGCAGGTCCCGGGGCCAGGGGCTCCCTGCAAACAGGTGATTGAAAAAAAATGAAAAGGGTGATTCTGGCTCTTGCAAGGCTAGAAAAAAAAAAGATGCAGTGAAACGGGCTGAAAGGTAAAATTTAAGCCATATATATGCTTTAAAAAAAAAAAATTCCGGTGGCAGCGAGGCAGGGAGCCTTCAGGGTAGGCGAAGGCTGGTGCCGTGGGATCGCGGGGGGGTGGTGGTTTTTGGGTCCTATCTCAAAATAGCTCCGGCCCAGGACACGGACGCACGGTGGAGCTGCGAACAGCGGCATCTTGCTGTGGTTCTCCGGGCCCGTCGCAAAGCAAGCCAGGGCCAGCCGCCCCGGCTCCTCGCGGCGGGGACACCGAGGCACCGCACCGGCCTCCCCAGCCGCTCCCGGTCGTTCCGAGGGCAGGCGGTCACCGCCGCCGTCCCCAGTCCGGCCCAGCCTCCTCCCGCTCCCAAGCTGCTTTTGCGGAGCAGCAGTGTCCCGAGCGACGGGAGCCACCCCCAGCGCCCGGCCGCGCCCCGCCCCGCGTGGCAGGACCCGCAGGGTGGCGCTGTGCGGCCGCCGCCTCGCCGGGAGCCTGGGGGCGCGGGGGCGCCGGTGCTGGGCCAGCAACCCTTCCCGGCACGGGTCACGGAGGGACGGGGCTGCAGACCCTGCCCGTGCCATGTAAATATCCGTGTTCGGCCGGCCACGCAATTTTTACCTGGAAAATTCGCCCGGCGGAAGCGGGCGGCAGGGGCGAACCTTGCCCACGGCTTGCGACGGCTGCTCTGGGGAGACCCACCTTCAAGAGAGCGCCCCAAAAAACTGGGTCCCTTCGGCCTGGGGAGCTGCTCTGTGGCGTCAGCGCCCTGCGGTGCCGCAGGTGCCACCACCCGCAGACCGGAGATGAACCTGTCCCACCGAAAGCACGAAGAGAAGAGGGCAGAGACCTTGCTTGGAGCATCTCGGGGGTGCTGAGGTCTTTTTATTAATGGAATCCTGGGCTGGAAGGAGCTGGAGAGGTTGGTTTGTTCATCTCTACCCCAAAGCAGAATTGTCTCTCCCTAAAGCGAGCTGCAGAACGCCTTCCTCCCCGTCACTCCGTGGATGGGGACGTTGCGTGGTCCCAACCTCTCCTGTAGGCCACGCAGCCCTCCCAGCATCCCGTGGCCCCCTGTCCTGGCCTGGGTGTGCCAAGCTGGGGACATGTCCCATGTGCCACAGGCAGGGCTTGGGGCGCAGGGCCGGGGCAGGACGAGAGGCAGCACAGGGATCGGTGGGGGGCACCCACAGACCCCTTACTGCATCCTCAGGACCCACCCAAGCACTGTGGCTTTCCGGGCTGGTGCTGCTCCTCCTTGAGATCTTCCAGGTCCTCCTCTTCATTCCATCCTTCACCTGGATGTTATCCGAGATGCCTTCAACCTCGCATGAGGTCCCTGCAGAAGTGACTCCCTCTCGCTCCATGAAGGCCCTTATTCATCAAGCTCTTTCTATTTTCTCTCCCTCTTTCATTTTTTTTTTCTTTTTTTTTTTTTTTTCCATGGACATTAAAAATCTGAAGGCATATTTAGAGAGCAGACAGCTTTGGGCGGGTGTTGCTGGCTAAAAGATCTCTTCCTTCCCCAGATACAACCCATTTGTCTGCCTGGCCACCTCCTCCCACCTCAGAACGGCCGCGCTTGGGTGCACGAAGATCTCCCCGGGATGAAAGTCGCTGGATAAATTATTAGCATCAGGTCGCGGCATTCCTTCCTCCTGGCCAAACTCGCATTACCGATGATGAGGAGCCGAGCTGCGATGCCTGGCCGGTGATGCAAGGCTCGATTTTTCCAGCACGGTTTTCCCTCGGGCTCGGCGCTCTCCTGCTGGTGCAGCCCCGGGTGGTTTGGGTGTGGAGCTACGCCAGCCTCCACCTGCTCAGGATCCGGCCCTGGGAGCTGGCGAGTTGCAGTTACAGTTGGAGCAGGGCTTTCTTGGTGGTAAGATGTTTGTTGTTTTTTTTTTTTCCAGTGCGGCTCTCACGCCTCGTGGCTTTTTGGGTGGAGCGTTTGCCCCAGCCACCCCCAATGCCCCCTCCCCGGTACGTGTCACCAAGGGGACAAAGCTGGGCAGGGGGTGAGGAGGGGACCTGGGTGGGGGGGGACGCTCTGCAGAGCCCAGGGAGGTGCAGAGGGGGATGCTGGAGTGGGGCAGGGTCCCCCACTCACCGTCCCCCACTCGCCGTCCCCTCGCCCTGCACTCTTAGCCAAGTGCTGACCCTCCCCACCCCAATAACAGGCCTGTGCTGGGCTTGGACCCCACCTGTGGCCCCAAAGCACCCGCCTGCAGCCCCCCCGCACCCCAACACCAGCAGGAGTCAACAGCGCTGGTGGGACTGGGTCCCTTGGGCATTCGCCTCAGTGACAGATGTGTCCCCTGGGCCACCGCAGCCCATCATCTCCTCCTCGGCTGAGCATCACCAGCACCCCGGGGGTGTAAGAGCCCCCCCCCCCCCCCCAAGGAGGGGGATTTAGGGGAAGGGCCCTTGGGGGGTGGTTGGTACCCTGAGTCCCAGCCTCGGCGTCCGTGGGTGCAGCTGCGGGGAAGGGGACATCTTTCAAGCGGGAGCCAAACCAGATGCAGAGATGCTCGGGGAGGGTGGTGGGAGGGAAGGAGGGGTCCAGGTCTGCCTGCAGCCACCCACCTCCCTGCGGGACGCGGTCCCACGCGGGGGGTCGGTCTCCCGTGACCTCTCGGCGAGCGAGGGATTGGGAGCCAGCGAGGGATGGGATCTGCTCCAGCCGCTGCCAAGAGCTGGCTCCAGATCCGCAGGCAGCTCCGGGCTGCATTTCCCCTCCGGCGCGGAGAGGAGCTGGGGTGGCCGGGGTCCACTCCTCGCTGACACCCACTCCCACGAGAGCCTCGCCCGCAAGTTGGGCTCCGTGGGGAGGTGAGCCGGTCCCTGGGAGTGTGGGGGGGGGACGGGGGACTGGGATGAAGGGAAGGGGGCTGGGAGGATGTGGAGGGGATGGGGGGATGGATGGAGGGATGCGGGGATGGAGGGATGCGGGGATGGAGGAGCGTGGGCGGCGGGGGGCTGCGGGGCTGGGCGCAGGTGGTAGGGGGGGTCCCCGGTGCCCCGGCGGGGCGGTGCCGGCTCCGGTAACCCCGCCGCTCGCTTCCCAGCCCCTATAAAAACCCCGGGCGGGCGGCGGCGGCTTCGCTTCCCCCGCCGAACCCCGGAGCGGGGCCCTCGCCGCCTCCCCCGCGCAACAGGGCCCCCCCTCCCACGCCCCGGCCTGGCCACGCGTGAGCGGGGCCCCCCCGGCGCCGCAGCCCCTTGCTGGGTTGGGGGGGGGTGGGAGCGGGAGAGGAGGAGGAGCAGGGGGCACATCCATCTTCCCCCCGCGCCGGGAACCAGGAGGAGCCCCCCAGCAGCTCCCCCCTGCTCCGGCCCGGGGGGAGCGCGGAGCCGCCGGAGCGGGAGGGGCGGGCGGCGGGCCCCCCCCGCGCTTGATGCTGCGGGTACCGGGGGGGGGGGGGGGGGCACGCGCAGGCCGGCGGGGCTCAGGGCTCGCATTCCCCCCCGTCCCCAGCATCCTCCTCCCCAGCCGGGCCCGCATCCCGCCGCGGCGGGGCCCCCCCTCCCGCAGCCCCCTCCTGCCCGCACTTGTTGCTGCCCGGCAAAGGCTGGGCTGGCTCCCGGTTTACAGGGCGGATTTATTTCGGGGGGGCGGGGGGGGAGGTGGTGGTTTTGGAAGAAGTGGGGGTTGCAGCCTCCCCTGCCATCCCCCAGCAGCCAGCGGTGTCCAGCTGGGCTCCAGCCTGCTCCCCCTGAGGCCGGAGCCAAGCCTGAGCCCCCCGCTTTTCCCCTCCCCAGTCCCATCTCTGCCCCCCTCTCCCGCCTCCACCGACCCCCAGCTCCTCGCCCGGAGGAAGGGTGCGCATAGGGTGCATCTCCCATCCACCGAAATCTATGATCAGCTCCGTGTGTGTCTCCTCCTACCGTGGACGCAAGTCTGGGAACAAACCACCCTCCAAAACATGCCTGAAGGAAGAGATGGGCAAAGGGGAAGAGTCGGACAAGATCACCATCAACGTAGGGGGTACCCGGCATGAGACCTACAAGAGCACCCTACGGACTTTGCCGGGCACCCGCCTGGCCTGGCTGGCCGACCCCGACGCCCAGAGCAACTTTGACTTTGATGGTAAAAGCAATGAGTTCTTCTTCGACCGTCACCCCGGCATCTTCTCCTACGTGCTCAACTACTACCGAACCGGCAAGCTGCACTGCCCGGCGGATATCTGCGGGCCCCTCTTTGAGGAGGAGCTCACCTACTGGGGCATCGACGAGACGGACGTGGAGCCTTGCTGCTGGATGACCTACCGCCAGCATCGCGACGCGGAAGAGGCCCTGGACATCTTCGAGAGTCCTGAGCCCGGTGGAGGGGCCGGTGGAGAGGAGCCTGAAGAGGAGGGGGGTAGGGAGATGGCCCTCCAGCGCCTGGGGATGGATGACAGGCCGCCGGGCGCGGCGGGGGCTGCTGGAGGGGGTGGCTGCTGTCGGAATTGGCAGCCCAGGATGTGGGCGCTCTTTGAGGATCCCTACTCGTCCAAGGCAGCAAGGGTAAGCTCCCGAAACACGCCAGCGGGGAGGTGGGACGGGCCGTGCTGGGGTCGTGGCTTCACCTCCCCATCCTCGTAGGCAAGATGGTCTCTCCTGGTGGGTTACATGGGCCACCCTGTGGCCACCCCTCTCCTGCCATGGGTCCCATTGACCATCTCCATCCTACAGGAAGTCTCTTCCAGCATCTCCCGGCCTCCCAACACATCACACCTGGGGAAGACTGGGGCCAAGCCCACCCCACTCCCTGCCCCCTTCACACCCTTGGGTGCTCCCCGGGCACCTCCCGGGCACACAGAGATGAGGGGTTTTCAGGGAGAGTCCTTGGCAGGGCTGAGTCCCGCAGAGTTTCAGGATGCTCTGGGATGGGCGGGATTGTGTGGGTGCCTCTTGCTGGGTTGCGTGCGTGCCCACGTCAAACCCCATGTTTAATGGCCCAGGTACAGAGTATGGGGATGGGGCTGGTGCCTGCTGGCACCCAAATTGGGTCCCCAAGCAAATGGGGTCCTCATGGTTGTCCCCAAGGAGCACGTGCTCCTCTTCCAGGGCAGCAGCTGCCCCAGAGGACCCCCCTGCATCTGCGCAAGCACCATCCCTGTGCCCCGCAAGCACCTTTGTCCCCGCACCCCTGGCCCCCACCGTCGCCGCGTCGATGCTGCCCACGCGCAGCATACGGTCCCCGTCAGCACGTGCGAGCACAGGCTTTCAGCTGGTTAACACACAAACACACTCCCCCCCAACCCCCTTCATCCACGCACGAACCCGGGGACCCGGTACACCATGTACATGCACACGTGAGCACATACATGTGCTGACACCCCCCCCACGACCCCCCCTCGTGCACGCAGATGATCCCTGCCCACAGACACTGACACTCCTGGGACGTATCCCCATAACCAGGTGTGCCTTTGGGTCCCAGTCCCCCTTGGGTGCTGTTCTGCGCACGGGTTTCCTCTCCCAGCTGCCCTTAGATCATCCCCAAAGCGCTGCCCCCCGACCCCCAGACACCCACCCACGCCATTCCATACCCATCTGGTCCCATCCCCCCACTACTGTCCACTCCATTGTGCCCAGCTTATAAATCCACCGCACACACACGTAGAGGCATTTGGGATCGAACCGCGCTCGGGATACATTTAGAGGTGTCAAATCCCCATCAGTGCTACAAAATCCTGCAGGCGTTTCACGCCCACCGCAGCGCGCGGGGCAGGGGGTCGGTTTGTCAGGGCGGTGTTGTTGCAGCTGACGGAAGAGCAACACACGCCCTCGCAGGATGCCTGGGCAGCAGGAGCTTTACTCGTTTCGAAGGGGGTACCCGATCCTTGTGCCCGTCTCTGAGGGCTCGTCACCGTTGAGGGCTGCTCAGAGTGGTGCAAAGCTCCAGGTTAAAAATGAACCCAAGCACAATAATTCAGCTCGGATTTTTCGCGTTGTTATTTGGGTCTGCTTTTCCTGCTGAGCTGCTCTCAGAAGGGCTTTCGCTAAAGAGAAGCAGGAGGAGCAGAGATGGCTGTGGTGTGAGCCCCGATGGGACTGGAGTGGGACCAGTCTGCACTGGGAGCTCCTCGCTTCCTTCCTACCACTCTAAAATAAAGGCTCGGCTCAGCCTTCACCGATCACAGGCTCCTCTGGGCCGTATTTTCCTCTCTAAAATATCAGTCTGGTTTTGCAATAACTTGGGAGAACTGCTTTGGCAGAAAGGGAAACTGAGGCACGGGGCAGTGCAACCGCCCTAAGTGAGAGCAACCTGCCCAGTGCACCCAGTTAATGCAGGGAACCATTACTGGTTTGGAGCCACCATCCAGCTCTAGGATGCTCTGGGGCCCATGAGCATCTCTGCGGGTGCACCGTTCCTGGTGCTGCCCTGGCATTTTGGGGTGGCTGAAGTGGGATTTCTTTAGCGCTGCCCCGTTTTGGAGTCTCCCCTTCCTTTGCGGAGCAGAAAGGGCACTGCTGGCTGTGGCGTTTGGCCTGGGGGTGCTCCGGAGCAGCCGGTCCGGCGCATCTCACCAAACCTTGGCAGCAGCGGGAAGGAGAGCGGTCCCAGGTTTTGCGTGTTCTCCCTCCACCGTGCGACGGCAGTGACTGAGTCTCGAGGGCTGAGTTTCTCCGGTCCTTGCTCCTGCTCACCCACGGAGCAGCCCCTTGGGCCCTGACTCAGTTGGCTCCTGGCTATTTCCATCTTTCCCTACTTCCAACACTTCTCTGTCCCGCCACCTCCTGAGCTGGCAGGTGCGTGAGCGTCTGGTTAGAAATTCCCTCCCCGAGTTTTGGGCCTCTTCTCCTTGGAGCATCAATGCCCTCAGGATCTTGGCTCCTGTGTCTAGTTCAGATTCCGTGAAGACTTGGTCCCCAGCATAGCTGCTGTCCCAGCTGGAGTGTAAAACTTTTTTCTGCCCCGGTTGTGATTTTACCTCTGCTTCCACGCTCCATAGCTCCTCATTATTTTTCCCTTTGCAGCCCGACTTGTGGGGTCCTGACCTCGTTTCCGTTGGGACTTCCAGGCCAGTGACACCCCGTAGGGTCATGGGTTTTTTTGGGAACACCATCCCAAGCTGCTGAGCACGTGTTGAGATCCTGTAGATCACCGGCAGGTTCTGGAGGACTTGTTTGGTGGGGATTTTGGTGCTGTATTGGTGGCCGCTGGATACACACATCGATTTTATTTTTAAGACAGTTTACGGAAAAAAAGCCTTGAGTTTGGAGCAGAGGCCACAGCTGAGAGAAGACATCTCAGGTCAGAGCTCCAGCTGACACCGAACTGGAGCAGCACTATTGACTTTGGGAGGGGACGAAGGCTGGCACCGGCTGCAAACCTGATTCCTATTTTTAGAAGCTGTTTTTGCTCCTGGGGCTGCATCAGCTCTCACCTACACGGCTCGTGCGGCAGGGCTGTGTGTTTGCAGGGTCCTGCTCTCTTCCTTGGCAATTTTTTTCTTCCTGCTTTGCTCTGAGTCTAAGTTTTCACTCTTCGCATTTTTCTGAGATTCTCCATACGGGAAATTCAGGAATGTTACTCAGCCCCCAGCTGAAAAGCAGATTATTTTGGCCGTGCCACCGCTGTGTAGACACACTTGTCCAGTTAAACTGCCCTTGCTTTGAGATCCCACTTATTTGTTGGGTTTGCTTCCTGGATTGTGGAACGCTGCCTTCGGAGCTCCCACCAGTGGAGCCACATCACGGCCCGCGGTCCAGCTGGTCTGGTCTGGGGGATGTGGAGCATCTCAGCTGTCGTGGGGAGCCCACCCCTGAGCAGGAGGGAAGAATCATCTTCCAGAGGTTTCTCCATCAGTTAGAGCCTGGCTTAAACTTCACACCTAACTTCTGGAGGGCCGCTGCTCTCTGGGCTGGACCCATACCGGTTTGCCCTTGGGGACACCCCTCAAGGATGCTCTCAGCAGGCTGAGGGCTGCCAGCACGTTACCGGCGGTGTCGGGAGCCGGGTTTTTCTCAAGCGTGACTCAGGCTGTCTCCGCTGCTGATTCACTCCAGCCAAGGGCCCGGGCTGTCGCCTGGAGCGGGCTCGTGGTGCAGCTGCCTGCTGAATGCAATCAGCTGGGGCGTTTGGACAGCAAAAGGTTGCATCCTGCTTGGTGCGGGCATGGCATTAGCAGCAAAGGGTGCTGCTCCCGGGGAGCCAAACCCGCTGTGCTTTTGTGCTGGAGGAAGGTAGAAGATGAGCTTTTCTGCTCAGAGGCTTTTTTTTTAGGGGCTCTTGGAAACAGATGCTCTGGGTAACGGACTCATCATGAGCTCATCCTGCCGGGGAGGAGGGCTGAGCAGGATTGATGGGGGGACGACAGAGCAGTTTTGTTCTGACACAGCTTGCGATTTTCCACCGCGTGCGGCCGGGCCCTCCTCTCACATCCGAGGCGAAGCGGTGGCGTGCCGCAGAGCGAAGGTGGCGCGGAGGGAGTAAAGGTCTCACTGGTCAGGTGGAGGGGAGAAATGGGAGCATCTGGGTGCCACCAGGTCTAAGCACCAGCAGGACACCGGGCTCTGCCTGCTCCTCTCTTCCTCGTCCTGTCCGCTCACTCCTGGGACACTTGTGGGCACATCGTCCACTGCTGACCCTCAGGGAGCAGGGAGAGGGCAAAAGGACATCGCTGGTACATCCAGACCCCAAACCTCACAGTTGTGAATGGTGCAAACATCTCATCTGGGGGATTTGGGATGAGTGTGGGGGACAGCTCTTTGAGTTAGTCCTCTTAAAGTTCCTTTTCATGGGTGTTCCCAGGGAAGACTCGCTTCAAACCCAGGCTGTTGCAGGTCCCTCTTCATCCCCATCATTGTCATCTCTGGCCATCTCCAGCCACGGCTGGAGCCCAGCACGCCTTGCCCTGTGTGTATTGTACCACTTGGAGAAAGGTCCCGGACTCATGGCTGCAGACAATGAGGTTTGCTGTCAACTCAAGGGACAGGTCCAGGGAACCCATCCCATTCTCCATCCTTAGTCTTGGGGAAACGGGTGGTGGCAGCGTAGCTCCTGGGGTGTTTTGAGCCAGTTGCGGTCATTTTTGTTGAATGAGGACTTCTCTCATCCCTGCTATTGCTACTGACTATCAGGTGTTAGAAGAGATGTACCAAAGGTTGGTGGCACCAGAAGTGTGCCTCAGGCTGCCCCAAAGTTGTTGTCCTGGTGGTTCATAAAACTGCTGCTCTCCTCCACCAGTTGACTGAAACCAGCTAACGGCCCAGGTAATTTCTGCTTTTGCAGGTAGTTGCTTTTGCCTCGCTTTTCTTCATCCTGGTCTCCATCACAACCTTCTGCCTGGAGACGCATGAGGCCTTCAACATTGATGTCAACGTGACAGAGACCCTTGTGGTTGGCAACACCACGACGATCCTGCTGACGCATAAAGTGGAGACGGAGCCCATCCTCACCTACATTGAAGGAGTCTGCGTCCTGTGGTTCACCCTTGAGTTCCTGGTTCGCATCATCTGCTGTCCAGATAAGCTTCTCTTCATTAAAAACCTGCTCAACATCATTGACTTTGTGGCCATCTTGCCCTTCTACTTGGAGGTAGGTCTCAGTGGCCTGTCCTCCAAAGCAGCCCGGGACGTACTGGGCTTCCTACGGGTGGTCCGTTTCGTCCGGATCCTCCGGATCTTCAAACTGACACGGCACTTTGTGGGTCTCCGGGTGCTGGGCCACACGCTCCGGGCCAGCACCAATGAATTCCTGCTCCTCATCATCTTCCTTGCCTTGGGGGTCTTGATTTTCGCCACTATGATCTACTACGCCGAGCGGATTGGAGCCAAGACGTCCGACCCCCGTGGGAGCGACCATACTCACTTTAAGAACATCCCCATTGGGTTCTGGTGGGCTGTGGTCACGATGACGACCCTGGGCTATGGTGACATGTACCCCAAGACCTGGTCAGGCATGGTGGTGGGGGCTCTCTGCGCATTGGCCGGGGTGCTCACCATCGCCATGCCCGTGCCCGTCATTGTGAATAACTTTGGGATGTACTATTCGTTGGCCATGGCCAAGCAGAAGCTGCCAAAGAAGAAGAAAAAGCATATACCCCGTCCGGCCCCACTGGACTCCCCTACCTACTGCAAATCCGAGGAAAACTCCCCCCGTAACAGCACCCAGAGCGACGCTTGCCCCTTGGCAGTAGAGGAGGGGGCGGCTGAGCGGAAACGGTCAGGTGAGACCCTGAAGGTGGGGCAGAGGGAGGGGGAGACCTCTGGGAGCCCCCAAGGCAGCATTTCTGGTCCCCTGTGTCCCAGGATCCCTGGGGACTGCCCTGCTGCAGAATGTGGCCCTTGGCTCTTGGGGTGGCAAGAACTTGACGCAGAAAAGGCTGGGGCCCTTGGGTGTCTGGGTGTTGGGTGCCGTGTTGGTGGAGCAGGATGCTGCAGATCAAGATCCCCCTCTCCAGGCAGGGGTGGAAAGGCCGTGTCCTGCTCTCCTAACGGCACAGGTCAAGCACTGTGGTGTGTCTCAAAGTGTGTCTACCCAGCCCATGTCTTCCTCACCTTGACAGAGGTGAGACTTTGCAGATTCCCATCTTAGCCTGGTGGCGCCCTCAGGGCAGGTTTTCTTTTGCTTCCTCCCACCGTAAATCAGGGCAAGCTTCACCAAAACGGATAAATACATGGATATTCCCTGGGACTTCACCTCACCTCCCCACTCATCTTCTACTAGATGTAGCATCCCTGTACAGCAACGCCTGCGCTACTCCGAGTCCTGTGCGCAGGCAGGAGCAGAATCAGGCTCTGTACGTTTGTTTACGGACTCATGTGCTGAGCTGAGTTTGGGGGTCGGCCATTTCTTCCCTTTGGGTCAGAAGAGGGCATGTCCCCGGCTGTGGGCAGTCGGTGGTGGGCAGCATCGCTTGGGCTAAGCCTGGGGGACTGCGAGAGCCCCGCTGCGGTGTCACTGCCGGCCACGGAGGCTGCTGTGCCCTTTTCTTGGTTTGCTGCCAGCGGCACCTCCGGAGCAGCCGGCTTTGCGGTGTGGAAACACGGGACCGCAGTGGGGTTGTGTCCTGCACCAAGGTGGCATTCACTGAGGTCAGCCCTGAGCAGCCGCACATCTGGCCACATGTGTGTAACGGTGATGGCCCTTTACCCGTGAGGACACGGGGAGCTCCCAATGCCCCAAATCGGTGTTTTCCGTTATAAATCTCCCTTTTCCATGTGCCTGCGTACTCTGTCTGCCCCAGGAGCCCCAGCAGTGGGGAGCAGTAAGAGCAGCTGTCCCGCTCTGGAGGAGCAGGTCAACCCCATCCCTTCACCCCAACACCGATCCAGGAGCTCCGGCCAGACCCTCCCCTGGCGCAGCGTCCTCTCAGCTAACGAACCACAGAATGAAATGACACAAATTAGCGCTTCAACGCTAACCTGAGCAGCCCGTATCTCAGCAGCGTGATTTTCAGAGAGCTAATTCCCACCGATAGGTGGGTAGGTCTCAAAGACCAAAGGTGTTTGTTCCCTTGGCAAACCCTCCTTGGCTTCACGCAGGGTACGTAACCCCCAGCAGGAGTAAGAGTTGCTATTTGCTGCTTGGGGCTAAAATCTGGCATGGTCCTGCGCCCCTGCTCCCTCTAAATCAGCTCCTCCAGGCTGGGATCGGTACCTGAACTTGGGGATGTTGCTCTGGGCCATCTGCAATCTGGTCTTATGCTTCCTTGCATGGTCTAAGCAAACCCTTCGGGCCACCCCAAGCACCTTGTTCTGTGGGTTTGCCGGCTGCTGATGGGTCTCTGCCGCCTTCTTGCAGACTCGAAGCAGAATGGTGAGGCCAACGTGGTGCTGTCAGACGAGGAGCAGCCGCTGTCGCCGACCGATGAGGAGAAGCGGCCCATACGGCGCTCCAGCACCCGGGATAAGAACAAGAAATCCTCCACGTGCTTCCTGCTGGCCACGGGTGACTTCTCCTGTGCAGCGGATGGAGGCATCCAGAAAGGTACAGCTGACACTGGAGGTGGGACTCAGCGCATGGGCTGGGGAGGGTGAGATGGAGAAGTGAGGTCGAGGTTTATCGCATCTGTCCGAGATAGTGGTTCATCTCCATCTGCCTGGCTGTTCTCTGCTCCCCAAATCCTCCCTCTCCATCTGCTTCATCTGTGTCCACCACGTCTCTCCGTGCTAGCTCTACCTTTTTGGTTTTCTCCCCCCCGCCTCGTCCTCCTCCCCTGACTGCCACCATCTGGGCTCTGTGACGCCAAGCTGGCTGCACTGCCCTCCTTGGGGACAGGTCTGTCCCTTTGCTCCCCAGCGCTCCAGCTTCTCCTGTCCCTCCAGCTCTTCTCCTTGGGCTTCCATTGCCCATTTTAGGATGGTGTGATGGGGACATCTCTGCTGGGGAGGTGGTGAGGTTGTGACTGAAGGTGGTCAAAGGGTTTTCAGTAGGGAAAACAAAAAACCCACAGGCTTTTCCTTTTGGTTCCCCCTCTGGTGTCTTTTGGTGGGTTCGAGCATCAGGAGCCACAATGTGTCAAGCGCTGCCTTGCCAAAAGCGCTGGGCTGCCAGAAAGGCTGTCTCCTCGGGGTTTGGAAAGCGAGCTCTGCTAAGTGTTGAGGTTTTCGATGGGAAACTGTGGGGGAGATGAGTCAGGAAAACACAAAACTCTTCTTCCTGTGACAAAACAACATCCCTCCTCAGTCTGGTCCCTTTGCACCATCCTCCAGCCTTCTCTGCTCCACCAGCCGTCTGCCCTGTGCCCGTCACTCCAGTGCCTGGGAGGTGAAATCCAGTGCCTACTTTGAGTTACAAAATCCAGCTGCACCCTCGATTGCCAGGATAATTTTTAGGACATGGCTTAGTCTTTTAGTTCTGCAGTTTTTCTTGTGTGTCCAGTGCGGTATGGGACGATGTAGCTGCAGAGCTGACCTACCTCTACCTCCTTGGTACCACCTAATGCCAGTTTCTCACAGGGAACGGTGCATGTGAGCTGGGACCAGGCAGGAGAAAAGATTGCTTAGACATAGACTGGACATAAGGAAAAAAATTTTTCACGCTGATGGTGGTGGAGCACTGGCCAGAGAGGCAGTGGATGCCCCATCCCTGGAAACATTCCAGGCCAGGTTGGATGGGGCTGTGAGCAACCTGATCTGGTTGGAGATGTCCCTGGACTGGGTGGGCCTGAACGGTCCCTTCCAAACCAAACCATTCTGTGATTCTATGACTCTCTGAGCTGCATACCGAGAGCTGGTGGCTCATGGTGTTGATGCTTTAGAGGCCCTCAGGGGTTTGTTGCTGTAGTAGTGCTTGGGATGGTAAAGACTGGATGGGCTTGGGACATAGGGCAATCACATTTCTTACATTAGTAGAAGCAAATTGGTTGCTTCATCTTGGGAAATCAAAGATTCCCTTTGCCGTTCTGGCCCAACCTCATCCCTTAGAAAGAGGAAAAAAATGAAAAGCCCTGCTCATCTTTGAGCAGAAGGGTACTATATAAATATTTTCTTGAAATGCCGCATGTTTTTTCCTGGAAGTGCCTTTTTCTGTAAAGATGGTCTCTTTTCTTGATGTCTGTGGTGGGCTCTAGTCCTGCTCCAGGCCTTGGGAAGGGGGGATGCTGAACTGGAAGGGATGAAGGAGAGGGATGAAAGCCAGTGCTGATCTTCATCCTTATCAGATGCCCAAGTCAGGCACCTCTTCAACTGAAGCATTTGAGCTTGGTCCCACTGAAGCCAGGAGAACTGGGGTAGATCTGAGAGCTGAGGATCCAGCGCTGCTTTCGTGAGGCTCCCAAATCCCATTACTTGGCTGCAGGAGACCAGGAGGTTTTTCTCCTTGCATGGCGGCAGCAAGAGCTAGTCAAAAGGGCACGTCGGTGATCCTTCTTGGTTTGTTCTGGTGTCTTTCCTGCAAATGTCAGAGTGCTTTTTGCAATCAAAACTAGACGCGTGCTTATGCCCACCTTGCTGAAATGATCTTGCACCCAGGGAAAGGTGGATCTGGTGTCCAGACAGGCTTGAGTGACATGTGAGAGCTTCTGGGAAGAGGGAAACTCAATATCCATGTCCTGCTTGGGCTGTTGGGGATGGACCGCTGGGATGCTGTCCTGGGAGGCCAGGGCTGGTGTCTTCCCTGCTGAAACGCTCCAGCATGGTCAGGGTGAGCGGTGACCAGAGATGATCAGAGGGGCACAGCAGCCTCTTGCGCTCCAGCCGAAAGCTGTTGGGCGCCGCAGAGGCGCCTCTTCCCTCGATCCTGATTTATCTCCTGCTGAGGCTGTTTGTTCTGGTACTGGGATGCTGGCAGCTCTGCAAATTGAGATGAGCTTGGTTCCGAGCCCGACTTGCTGATGGCCATCTGTCAGATCCTGGGACAGGTACTGGTTTCTGTACAAGCTGTGGAAATCAGGAGATGGAGCTGGTTCAGGAATATGCTGCAGATCTCAGCATCCACCATGGTTTCAGCCTGATTCCAGTAGTTGATCTCGTTGGGGCAGCTCAAAGAGAAGAGTTACCCCTGTCCACCACTCCTTGGACCTGGGCTCTGGAGAAGACCGAGCTGGACTGCAGTGGATTCCCATGTGGCATGTGTTTCTTGTCCCTATTTCTGCTCCCAGCAGTGTCACCATGCTCCCGTACTGCCGAGGACGGCTTCAGACCCCTTCAGCACTTGGGTCCTGCTCAGCAGCTCCCCAAAATGTGTCCTTCTGGGACCCTGACACGCTGGCATGGGTCTGTCTTGGCACGTGAGACCCCGTCCTCTGCTTGGATGGAGGGATGTGGAGGCAGGAGGAGTCCAGCATCCCCCACGGCAGCGAGATTGGTTATGATGGGTTGGAAAAGGTGGTGACTGAAAGCAGAGTGGGATCTCAAGAGGAGCCACAGGCAGCGGGGTTAAATGGAGGGAAGGGGATTTACCCTCCTGGCGGGTCAGCTCTTCCAGCACCTCCTCCTTATGGCACGCCGGCGTGGCAGAGCGGCAATTTCTGGCTTGGCTACCAGAACCCGGAGCATCGTGTGGCTGATTTTTACTCTGCAGCTTGCTGTTAGTGCAGGGCTGTGAACCGGCACGCGGCTTGAGCAGCGTGGGATCGAGCGCAGGGACGCTCACGCGAGCATCCCCTGACGATGCCTGGGCAAGCCCGTATTTGCGCGGGGACACGCGTGTGAGCGCGTGCCACACGCAGGCGAGCACCAGGCTGTCGGTATGAGCGAGCACAGGCGTTCCTGGGCAGTGCTGCCTGTTTGCGTTACCCCATCCCCATCTGCCGCTGGCTCCAAGTGTGTGCAAGCATGCACGTGCGCTTGGGAGCTGCGCGCGTTCACGTGTGGGACGTGCGGCATCGCCGGGTCCCAGGGAGGAGCCCACCGCCCCACTGCTCTGTTTGTAAGATGCCTCTATACGGCTCCTTGGAGACAAAGCCATTTTTAAAGCCGTCCTAGTGACCTTGGTTAGCACCAATGCGAGTTGCTGGGATACCGGCTCCCTTAACGAACGGCACTGGTGGCAATTAGCGGAGCACAGCCCTCCGGCGCTTTCCAGCTTGACTTTGTGGTGGTACCTGCACCTGAGCTTGGTGGAAAAACCACGGCGGCCTTGAGGGATGGAGCCCTGAGCTCCTTCCCCGGTGCTCCCGCGAGCATGGCTTGGGAATAAACGGATGGAGAACAGAAGTGCTGGGCTGGGGGCAGGTTCACCCTCTGAGTCCCGCTGCAGAGGGGCCCTGGGGCAATTCAGCATCTTTATGAAGTGCTGCCCCAAACGGTGATGCCTGAGACTCAATCAAAGCCGGCAGCATGGTTTGGCCCTGCTCCTACGCCTGTTTCCATCCTTTTCCACGCAGCAATCCAAGCAGGAGGACAGGGAGCATCCCTATGAAGTGCTGAACCACGTCAGCGGGTCTTGGCATCACTGAGGAGGCCTCCAGCCAGCCCCGACCCCGTAATGCCTCCCTGCCAGACTGATGTTGTTTGCGTGCCGGCTCCGTCGGTAACCCTGAGCTTCCAGGGACTGGTTGCGTCTCGGCATGATTGCTTCCCCCACGCGTGGCTCAGGGTGGCAGGGAAATGCGTGAGCTCTTCAAGGAGCCTCAGTGCGCCCAGGAAAAGAGCAAGGTTTACTGAAGGATGAGCCTGATGCGGTTTTTTTTGGGGGGGGGGGGGTTCGGGAGGGGAGCTGGGGATCTTTGCATCAGCTGTTGTCGGTGGGAAACATCCCCAGCTCGGGCTGGGGCTCCCCCTCTGCTCGGGGCTGCACTCGTTTCTCTCCTCGCTCGCTGCGTGGATTCCTACCAAAAGCATAAATAAGGAAATTGCTCGGCTCTTTGGGGCCTGATTCTGCTCTTGCTTCCCGCTGCGGGAACTGGAAGAGCTGTGCTGAGGTCAGCAACAGGTTTTGGCAGCCGGTCCTCTGTCCCCTGGCCCGTTTTCTGCTTGGAAGCCAGAGGAGCTTTCCTCGGGGGCTGAGTTATGGGAAGAAGCTGGAGACTCTCAGGCCTCCCTGCCAGCTGCTGTGGTTGGGAAAAGATTAGGAAAAAAGTATAAAAAGGGGATAATATCAGATTGAAAGAGGTAGTAGTGCTCTGGAGCCTTTTCCAGACGATGCTCGCCTCTCAGCATCTTCCTCGGGGGCGTGTGTGGGGGTGATGCCGTGATCGCTCCGGTGTGAGCGTTGATCCCCAATCCAAGCCCAGAACAGCCCGGCAGGGCCAGCACCCGCCGTCGGTGCCTTCGCATCGAAGCAGAACCCAAAGACGCGCCATTGACCCCCCGGCGGGGACACGGGCCGGTTCCAAGCTCGGTGCTGCCGAGGGCCCATCCATCACCTTGTTTTTCTGCTGTCAGGGAGCTGCCTCCCCCCACGTACGCACCCGCGCTGGCTCGCACGTGCTGGCTTCTCCGGAGCGCTGGTGCGAGCGGGGAAGGCAGAGGCGAGGCTGGGTTTGTTCGTTCCCGGGGAAGACGCTGCGAGCGCGGCGCAGCGCGGGGCGGTTGGGCTCAGCATGGCCAGCAGCATCCTTGATTTTCCACATTTTGGCAGCAGAGCTGTCCCTGCAAGGTGCAGCAATCTGCAGAGCAGATCCTGGGGCTTGTCTTTCAACAGAGCTGCTGTTCACCTAAAAATCCCATTTTCAGTGTAAATGCTTCATTTCTTTCCAGAAAGCAAGCGGCTTTTGACCTGCAAGAGCATTTGCTCTGGCTGTTGCTTTTCAGTAAAAGCTGGAGCAATTTCTGGCGCTTTGTGGGGGGGGGGGAGTGAAGGGTTCTTATGTTAAAAGCAAGAGAAATATTTGCTTTTTAATACAATTTCTTATGGAAAATAATAAGCACGTCTACCTGCTCCTTTCTGTACGGAAAGGTGTCAGCAGCAGCTCGCTGCCACAGCCGGCTTAAAACCCAGAGCCAAGGGAACAGCTCCTTCCAAATCCCGTGTTTGTTTGAGTTCTGCTGCTTTCCCCCGTTTGCTTCAGCCCACGCAATCCCCGGGCTCATTCCTCATTCAGCGCAATTTGGGAAGGAAAACCCAGCACCCTCCAGGGCCAATTTGGTCTCCCACCATCGAGCCCGGGGTTCGGCTGGTGCTGCTCAACTGCACCGAGAGCCGAGGGGAAGGGAGGGGAGGTCTGGAGGATCTGCAGAAGCTTGGTCGCCCTCACAAAGCCCTTCCTGAATTTTTTTAGGGGGTTGACTCGGGATGCGGGGCTGGGTGACGCTCGCCCTTGTGCCCTTTGCTTTCCGAGCCTTGGGAAGGAGGCTGCTTGGCTCTAACCTCTCCGTTTTCTTCACCAAGGCTATGGAAAATCCCGGAGCCTAAGCAGCATAGATGGTGTGGCAGGATCCACGGTGGGCTTGGCTCCCCTCGTGTCCCACTGCAGCTCTCCCTGTCCCCTGCGGCGTCCCCACTCTCCTGTCCCCTCCGTCCTCTAAAACGCCGCCCGGATCCCGCTTTGTCGCGTCATGTCGCTCTGTCCTCCCTTCCCACAATGCCGTGTCTCTGTGGTGGTGCCCGTGCCCAGAGGAGACCGTGCTGGGACATCTCCATCGTTGAGAAGGGGGTTCTGATCTTCTCCAGCCCAGTGCTGCCGCCGTGCTCCCCCTGCCCAGTTTGCAGGATGTGGGATGTCTCTGTGGAACTTGTCTCGTGTCCATGTGTTTGGGATGGTCCCTGGAGCGGGCCGAGGGTTTGCTCAGTGTTCTTTGTCCCCCTTTAAACCTTATTCATCCTGAATAAATTGGGCCAACCCATGCGGTTCCCTCTGGTGTCCAGCGCTCCTTCCCGTGGGCCGTTTGCACGTGGGCTAAAGGGCAGTGGAAACGCGGACATTGACTCATGAAATTATCTGTCATTGTGCTGGAAATGGCTCAGTTCATGTAATTTTAGGTCTTTTTTTTTCCTCCTTTTTTTTTTTTTTTTAACAAATAGCCTCAAGTTTTGGGAGGCAGCAGATGAATAAACCTCTATGCCCTGCCCAGCAGTGGGTCCCCTTTGTGCCTTTTTCTGCCTAAATCACACTCCTTCCCTCCCCGCGTATCTCTACCTCTCCATCCACCCTCAGGGGTGGTCCTAGGGCTTTGGCAGGTGGCTTTGGCAGCCTTGAGAACCAGCCCTGGCGTCCCGCAGAGGCGGGAGGCTATAGGGTCCCAGGCTGGGTGCGGGGAGAGCGCAGAGGTTGGGATACAGCTTTGCAAATCTACAGATGGCTGGATGGATCCATATGGATGGATGCTCCCCTGAGGAGCTGGGAGGTGGTGGGGGATGGGAATGGGGGTCCCTGGGAGCTGTTGGGAAAGGTGCTGCTGCTGTCAAATCGTGGGGGAAGGAGAGATGTGAGACAAAATGACACCTAAGTGGATGGGAGGGTGAATCCTCTTTCGGGACGGACGCAGGGTGGTGGGGCAGAGCATCCCCGTGGGGGTGGGAGCTGGGTTTGAACCGTGCCCTCCCCGAGCCTTGGGAGGATGAGGCTGGCGAGCCGGACTCCCTGTGGTACTGCTGGGTTCTGCTCACGTATATCCATTTTGGGGAGGATTTGGAATGATCTCAGGTGTCTTCCCCAACTAGAACAGAGCCTTCAGTCCCCTGACTTCTGGCTCGTTTCCAGCTCTGGCTCTGCCTCCGCAGAGGCCTCGGGGTCTCGGCTGGCTGGAAGGGGCTGGTTTGTTGGGTGCCCTGGTCCCGGCTCTCACCCCGGCGCGCTCTCAGCCTCTTTTCTCCTCAGAGCGAACCCAGCTCAGTGGGGCTGGGACCTGGGGGCTTTCAGCTGGAGGACGGGGAGAGCCCAAGGGCTTTTTGAGGGTCAGGCCGTTCCCCTTCATCACGGCCAAGCCGGAGCTGGTGCTCAGAGGATGATGCAGGGCGAGCATCCCCTCGGTGCCAGGCTGGTCCCCGCACCCCGAAGAAACCAGACTGGATTTTGGCAAATCCCACAGCCAGGACCCTCCTGCCCCTTCCCAGGCTCCCTGTGCCTCAGTTTCCCTCAGTGTAGAGAAGGATTAACACTGAGAGCCTCCTGCAGCAAAACTCCTCGCTGCCACAGTGGAAGAGATGCTACGCAAGGAGGAAGCGTTCAATGCCTCATCTGGCTTATTTCTTTTCCTCCCCACTGAGCTGAAGGAGCTGCCAGGAGGAGCCAGTCACCACATCTCCAAAAAACCCCCCCAAGTCCTACATGGGGCCAACACGAAGCCTTTGCCTTTTATTTTGCTTTTTCTCTTTCCTGCCCGCCTTCCCCTGCCCCCGCCGTGTGCACAGAGCGGCGTCAGTCGAAGGGAAGCAGAAAAGAGGTGAAAAAATGTGGTCCTGGGGCTTGAGAACCCAGTGCTGGAGCTGGAATTTCTTGGGATTTAGGGAGAGATTAGGATGAGCTGCGTCCCTCCTCTGCGCAGGACATCCTGTAGTGGTTTCTCTGATTCACCCCTCGCCAGCAGCAGCCGAGTTTCCCGTGTGTCAGTGGTGTGGCTGCATTCCTTGAATTTCCGTAATTAAAGCGTGTTCCTGCACCAAAGGGTCGGGGTAACTCAGCAGGTTTGTGAGTCCCCCCCCAAGAACCCTGGGGCTTCTCAGGTGCATCCTCCCCTTTGGAGCGGGCTCCTCTGGAAGCAGGAGGAGCTGAAATATCCCCAGCCCGCGCGCGAGGCGAGGGAAGGTCACTCTCCGTGATGTCAGTGGTCTCTGAATCATAAATCATTTAACCAAGGGCACACGTTGACTTTGGGGACAAGCCAGGCATGAAAAACCGGCTCCGCTGCCCTGTGTCTTGCAGAACAGCAGATCAAGACTCAGACTTTGGGGTCTGAAGCTCTTGAAAGCAGAGGATTAACCCCAGAGCAGATGCAGCCACGGACCCCAAGAGATCCCATCCTCTCCTTTCCCCCTGCCAAGCTCCCAAATCAGCTCATCCAAACACCGGAGCTGGTTGCTCGCTGTGGTCCCTTGGCGGACCCCCCCAAAAAAAAAATCTCATCCCCATCAGAGCACCGAGGGTTGTGTATGAGAGCTGCCACAGAGCCGGCAGGATGCAATTTTTAGCCGTGGCGTTATGCAACCCGGGAGAGGGGATGACTAATGTGCAAAAAGCTCCTCTAAACCAACCCGGCCCCGAACGGGAGATGGAGGGATTTCAGTGGGAGGCACCAAACTGGTGAGAAACCCAGCGCGTCTTCTCCCTCTTCCTCCCCGCCGCCTTCTGACCAAGTGATTTGGGGGATGCGGGAGGGGGAAAACAGCATGGTGCTATTTTTAGGCAGGGTCCGGGTTGGTTTTGGGGGTGAGTTAGCTGGGTCAGTCCCCCTGGATAAAATGACAGGAGGAGCTGTAATGGATCAGAGGAGCAGACCGCTAAGTCTCTCCGTAGCCCAGGGTTTTATCTCAAACACTGGCCAAAATTGGCCGCCTAGAGAATAGGATAAGAATAGAGCAGGAATATACGATACTTCCCCCGAATATCCTCCCAGCCGCTTATCGATGTTTAGGGATCTGGCAGGAGCGCACGCTCTGGCTAAGGTGGAACGCAGCAGGAGAAAGCAAGGTTGTTTGATTTATTCTTGATGAACAGAATAAATCAATAGGAGTCCGGTTGCCTCTGCTCAAGCCCTAAAACAGCACCTAGGAAAGAAAAAAAAAAAATCAACTGGTGTGCAGCGACCGTCAGGGCAGCGAGCTCGCTGTCGGCATCCCAGCCTGGGAAGGAGAGCTTTCCATAGGATGGGGCGAGCGTGCCAGGTCTGAGCCGCTGTTTGGTTCCCAGCAGGATGCTGTGACTGAGCGGGAACGTGTAGATAAAGCGCTGTGCGTGTTGTATATACGTGTCCCTCGCCTACATGTAGGGTAATGCCCGGCAGCGGGAATGGGCTCAGAGATGCTGTGTTGCGTCAGGCGGCCCCGGCGTTTTTGGGAGTCCTTGCATCCGTCTGTCTGTGTGTCCGTCTGCCGAGACTGGCAGCGCTTTAGAACGGGGTTCAAATCCCAGAAAGCAGCCGTGTAAGGGGCAAAATCCGAGCAGCCTCATCCTTTGGCCCCGGGGACCGGATTTGGTGGCAGTTTCCCCCCTCCATCATCCAGCAGCAGCTTTCCCCTTCCTTCTCCCTCCTGGCAGGCTCGCCTTGCCATCCGGTGTGGCGTGGAGGCTGCTCTGCCGCCCCAGGTTGCGTGCAAAGTATTAATTGTTGTTGCAACAACCGCTCTGTTTCTCGGGAGATGCCTGAAGGAGCTGAGAAAATAGAAAGGCCTGTCAGGCAGCTGGGCAGGACGTGAAGATGTCAGGAGAGTAATTGCTCTGCCCAGAAGCAGCCTGTTTCTGGCTTCCCCAGCACTGCCGGGAAAAATCCTCAGTGCTTATTTGATGACAATATGAATAATAATAAAAAAACCCCCAAAATAGCAACCCCATCTCTTGCCCATGCTGACGAGGAACGGGGAGAGCAGAGGCAGATGCAAAATAAGACGCAGCTGAGTGTATAAATAGGTACCTCCCAGCCTGTTACGTCCTGACCCCCGCCCGGGCGATCGATCCCGTACGCTTTTCCCCCCTGAAAAGGTGAAGTGGGGCTCAGAAATTGTTTTGCAAGGTGCTGGGGAGTGGGTCGTGCTCCTCCTCTTGCACCCTCCCCGGGTAGCGCCTCTGGTCCTCGCAGCATGGGAGATGCATCCCATCACCCCGAAATTCTTTACGCAGCCTGCGGAGATGGACGTCACGGGAGGTGCAGATGTTGGCTGGGAGGAGTTCAACCCCAACATCTGGGGAGCGCGGGGGGACGCTGTGCCCCAGGGGGCACCACCGGCTCTTCCAAACCCTCTTGTTGCAGTGGCCAAAAGAAAAGGGACCCACAAAGCGACCTGGGGCGGCTGAGGGAAGCCTTCGGGGGCGGCCCGGAGGCCAAACCCCATCGGTTTTGGTTTTTGGTGATTTCTCGGTCAGCACCTCCTGAGCCTCTTGTCTGTAAACAGATCTTTCAATGGAGAAAAAATAAATAAGAAGGGGGAAAAAAAAACCCAAAACCAAGCAAGAACACTGGCAGACCGAAGTGGAGTTAGTGTAGGACCTACCCAAACGCCCCGCTGGAGCAGGTGGAGGCTGGCAGCCCGGCGGTTAAGGGTGTTTGGGGAGATGATCGTAGGGGGAAAGTGGGACTGTGTGAACTCACCAGCCCCGGAAATTCGGGCGGGGGTGGCCCTGGCAGCACGGCAGCAACCCCTGGGGATGGTGGGGGCTGAGTCCAGCTTCCTGCCTCATCGAGGGAGGGGGTGGTGGGGCATCACCCCAGTGTTGTTGGGTGGCAGTTCTGCACCCCAAAAAAAAGGCCACACGCCGCGGAGGGGCTGGGACCTGCCAGTGGCACAGAACTGAGCCAGTAACAACACGCTGAGACAGGAGGGAGGTTTTCCTGTGGTGGCTTTGTCTAGGGGACAGCGACTAAAAGAAAAAAAAAAAAAAAAAAAAATCTCAGCTGTTGTTATTTATTTTTAGTCATGCTAATTTTTTCCGAGGCTGGAAAGCTGCTTTCCAAGGCAGGTCCCAGGAGGATGCAGGCAGCAGGTCTCATGCTAGCGCACGAAATGGCTTTGAGTGGGGAGGAGAGGGGAGGTAAAAGCTGCACCGTGCCCCCGGTAAATTGATCGCCCTAACGGGGAACGGCTCTAGCAGGCCGCGAGCCTGCCCAGAGCTTTTAGCTGCCTGCAGCAGTGACTGAACCGGGCATGGTGGTGTTTTTCGGCAGCTGCTGGTCCCCCAGTTGCTTCTGGGGGATGATGCTGGGTCCCCTGAACCGGTCCATCGCGGGGGCTCGGGAGGTGGAGACCCCTCCTGCGAGCCCTGCGGTTTAGGGACTTTAATCCCAAGGGTTTTTCTGGGATGAGGGGTTTTGAAAAACCTCTGCGTCCGGGCACTGCTCGCCCAAGCTGTGCAGCGATGCTCGATGGAGGATGAGACTTATTTTGGTGGAAAACGAGATGGCTTTGGAGCCGTGTTCAGTCTGCAGTGGCGAAAGCCGGGTCAAACCCACGGTCGGGAGCTGGCGTGGGGTTTGGCAGCAAAATCCCCGGGCGGTGAGGGCAGCTGCGTGGCTTATTGGGGAATTGGGCGCTGTCTCCCCGTCTGACGGCCCCTCGCCTGCAAACCGGGTCCTGGCACACGGGCAGAGGCGGCGTTGTGACTCAGAGCTCCAATCAATGTTAATTAATTCAATGATAACGAATGAGGGGGAGCGAGAGAGCGAGACAAGAAAAAACACTGTGGGATATTAATACAGCGGGCTTGGCTTTGGGACATCTGGCTCGGGGCTGGCTGGGGAGGTTCTGGTGACGAGCAGCTTTCTGGGGGGAGAGGGCTCAGCGGGGATGGCTGCTTTCCTCTGCTCTTCATTTTCACCCTCGAAATCACCCTGACTCCACCTCTGCTTTCTCTTGGAGAACTGTTTCCCATGTCTCCATCTCTGTGTCCATTCTGAGGTGTTTTTTTAAAAAACATTTTTTTCCTGATTTACTGATGGAACAGCAGCATTTTATCCCTTTGGAGAGGCCGTTTCACTTTGTAGGTACTGTTGTTTTCTGCATCCTGCAAAGTTTGCATCCCCTGGAAGCTCTCCCTTTCCCATTTCTCCACCAACAGCCGATGAAAGCAGTGTCTAACGGCGTGTTTAATACTTCTGTCTTTAATTGCAGACACCTGCCAAGACGTCCTCTCTTCCAGTTACCCCCAGGGTGAGGTGGTCACTTTCTCCTGAGCCCCAGCTGGACGCAGGCAGCGCCCCGGCGAGGGATGCTCTCCCCGAGGGATGCTCTCCCTGAGGGATTCTCTCCCCAGGGGATGCCTTCTCCGAGGTGGAGGGACGTGTACCCCAAGGGATGCTTTCCCCGTGGCGGAAGGATGTGTGCCCCGAGGAATGCTTTGCCCGAGGTGGAGGGATGCTGTCCCTGAGGCTGAGGGATGCTTTCCCCAAGGGATGTGCTCCCCAGCGCTGAGGGATGCTCTTCCCGAGGCCAAGGGATGCTCTTCCTAAGGCTGAGCAATGCATTCTCCCCAAAGCACCAGGAGGCTTCCCCGAGGCCAAGGGATGCTCTCCTCAAGGGAGATGCTGTCCCTGAGGCCAAGGGATGCTCTCCCCGTGGCCAAGGGATGCTTTCCCCGTGGCCAAGGGATGCATTCCCCCAGGGATGCTCTCCCCAAAGGAGCTGCTCTCCCCGAGGCTGGGACACGCATTCCTCGAGGGACGCTCTCCCGGAGGCCAAGGGATGCTCTCCCCAGGAGCTTTGCTTGCCCACCGCAGCAGCCCAAAGCTCCGGCTGCCACCTCTGTGGCTGGGGTGGGGGTGGCAGCCAGGTCCTCCCCAGAGCGATGCCGCGGGGCAGCGGGGGCCAGGAAGGGAAGTTGGGGTGCGGGGGGCAGCCCCGCTCCCCTGCCTGCTGCCAGCCCTGCCACGTAGACGCTGCCCGGCTCCCCAGCGCACCCCCGGGCTGCCCCTCTCCCCTCGCCCCCGCTTTCGGACGCACCTCACCCCCTCACCTCCGGAGACTCGCCAGCTGCTCACCAAGACGTCACCGCCCGTGCTCTCACCCCTCCATCACCAGACACTGCTGCGGACCCTCCTCCGGAGTTTCGAAGGCTCTGTTTGAGGTGCCGCGCACGGGTGCGCCATCGCCCCCCTCTCATGGGTGCTCACCCCGGGGGTGCAGACCCCAGGAAGACGGGGGGGGATGAGCAGGTCAGTTTGGGCGCGGGGACGGGGACGGGAAGCAATAGGTGAGGGAGGCGGGGTGAAGCCGGCCGGCCTGGCAGGGCCGGTGTCTGACGCTGTTCCATATCTCCGTGACCAAGGCAATACTACTCCCATTTCCGTCTGTCCTGTTCGCATGCCTTTACCTGTCCAGCCCTACTAGAGTTCGAATAAAGACATCCATGAGCTGAGTCAGCTCCCGTACCGCTCCTGCCTCCTGATTTCCTCGCCACCAGCTCCCTGGGTGCTCACAGGGGTCAGGGGGAACAGGTTGCACACGGCTGACGTGGTGCAGAACAGCGATGCTTTGTCCAGACTGGAGAGGGGACTTTGTCCTGCTGCTGGGGGACATCTCCAGCCAGCTTTGTGCCAACCACCCTGTCCCTAAACCCACCTCCCAAACATTCCAGCTGTCCCGCTCCCCTTGAGGTCACCCTCAAGCAGCCTGGCAGGTCCTGAGCTTTGCCGAGACCCTCTGAGTGCTCCCGGTCCCCAAATGCTGCAGGATCCCGGGGGGATGCAGGTGCCCAGCGACACCTAACCGAGCGTCCCTGCGCGGCCAGCCCGGGCCCTGGGCATCGTTCCGAGGATCAATCCGTGTCACAGAGGGTCCCTGGCACATTCGGCAGTGCTGCGGGGCTCTCGCAAGGGCTCTCGGCAGCCGCAGCAGGAAGCCGAGCATCTCGCTCCCGGCCTCGGAGGAAGGCTCTCGCTTTAATCCCTCTTTGGCCCACGGCCACCAGTTGCTCACACTCGTGACTGCTTTCTTTTCAGTTTCATGGCAGCTTTTCGGTTCCCCCCTCGGTTTTAACCGTTCTGGCCTCTCCCTGCACAAACAGTCTCATGTTCCCGGGGTGGGTTGTCAACTGGTAGAGCCCCAAAATCTCCATCCTGGAGATGTCGGCTGAGGCCCCTCCAACTCACTGCAGCAGTGATCGGAGTCGTGCCAGGTGAGAGCTCTTCAGCTCCCCGGGGGCTCACACTGTGCCTCCGGGAGTGCAGGAGGTTTAAATCTCCTTCAGATTTGGTCAAAAAGCAGCGCCGGGAGCACTCCAGCCCCAAAAGGCTGTGAAATACTCAGCCTTCAACCCGTGAATCAGCTTAGTGCCACCTGCTTGGCTCTGCGACCAGGCTGCCCAGGCAGCTCCAGGATGGTCAGCCCGTTCGCCTCAATGCGGCGTTCACTCTGAAGCCTAAGGATGGCACGGCTACGGCCATGATGCTGATTATTCCATCTTTGATAGTGAGAGCAGGCAGAGCCAATGCATTTGTCAGCTCTGCAGTGCTTTTCCTTCAACAAATGAATATCGCGTGCACGCTGAAACCAGTCTGCCGGGGGCTTTCCAGTGGGCTCCCATCCAAGCCGTGCGAGAAAGCAAGGAGCTTGGCCACAACATCCAGGCAACGCCACTGCTGAAATCACCGTCCCCGCTGCCAGGGACACCCGGGGTGAGGACAGGGTCTGGGTCCCCACTGACCCCGGTGGCTCAGGCACCAAGGGTGTCCCCAGGGACCCCCCCAGCTCTCCAGGGTGCTCCTCACCTCCCTCCTCCCTCTTTGGCTCGAGGAGAGGTGAGGGGGCTCCCTCCACACCCAACTGGGGGCTGCGGGATGAGCGAGCTGTGCCCCCAGCCTGGATTTGGAGCAGGGAGATGGGGCATGGCTGTGGGCACCCCGACTTCCCGATGGATCACGGAGACGCAGCGGGGGCATGGAGGGTGGGGGGGATGGAGATGGGAGAGGTTGGACCCCTGGCAGGAGCAAAACCTCCTGGGGGAGCACTGGGACCAGGCGCGGAGGAGCAACAGCTCTCGGAGGGAGCAGGAAGCCCAAAGGGGAGTAGAAAGGTCAGTTTATTGACGCTTCAGCTGTCCCCATGAGGAACTCAAACCATTTTTGGACCCAGGCATCCGGCTCCCCAGTGGGATGCTCCCGGCATTCCCCATACCCCCATGGAGCAGCCCGTCCCCGCCGGTGGGCGATCCCAGCCCAGCCCAACTCCGGCAGCCCCAGCCCAGGGCCGGTGGGGATTTCGTTAGGGCCGCTGCTCGTTCAGAGCTGTGAGGGTTGGATTTGGGTGCTTTTGGCTCAATTCCCCTCCCGGCCCGCGTTCTGTGGCTCACCGTCCCTCCCGGTGTCAATCCAGCACCAGCTGAGCAGGAGGAAGGGACGAGGGACAGGAATGGAGCCTGGCACCCCCTTACACTCTGCTAATTCTTTTCCCAAATAAAAATCCCCCTTTCTCCCATCTCCAGGAGCATTTTTTACTCTTTTCCTTTATTTTTGAAGCCAAGGAAAGACCAAGCGGGGAGGGAGGCACACACGGCGCCCAGGAACGTGCAGCGGAGATACCAGATATGGGGAGGGGGACAAGGACAGCATCCCTGGCCTCGGGGCTGGGATCAGCCGTCGGACACAGGTAAAGGAATTTTAATCAGCGGAAGATGGTGCTGTCAATACAAACAAGCGAGAGGTTCTGCGGCGCCGTGCCAAGGCGATGAGCGCATGATTTTTAATCTAGGAAAGTAGCCGCCGGGAGGGGAACAGCCCACGGGGAGCTGCATCCACGCCAGGGATAACGGAGGGGCTGGATCCGGGCTGGGAGAGGGGCTTCCCACCCGGAGCCAGGCCGCCCTTCGGGGTGGGGGAAATGGTGGGGAGAGGGACGGCGTTCTGCCGTGCCTCAGTTTCCCCTTGCCAAATGAAGATGCTTAGCCAGCCCTTTAAGGCAGGCAGATGAAAAGAGGGATTGCAAGGGGCTGTGGGCCAGGCCAGGAGCAAAGCCCCGGAGCAGAGCGGTGGGAGCCGAGCATCCCTGCCGGGAGCGGATCGCCAGCCCTGAGCCAGCTCAGGGCGAGGATGGGCTTCCAGAGCTTTGCGCTGTGTCTCCATCCTGTCCGGCCCGCCCGAACCAGGCAACCACTGCGGGCCAGCGAGGGGGTTCGAAGGCCGCGCAGGCACCGGGATTTGTGAAACGCCAACGCGCTGGGACCAAACTACGTCCCCATTGGGTGCATACAAGCCCAGCAGCGACGCTCGCCGCGCTCCCCCTCTGGAAGCCCCCGCGCCGTGCTCTGGCTGACCCGGCCCCACACCACGCTCATCTCCAGGGCTGTGGCATCACCCAGGGGTGTTTTGGAAGGGGGGAGCCAGGTGTAACTCCTCTTTCCCCCTGAGCACCTGTGCAACGCCCTAATCCCAGCTCTCAGTTGAGGACCCCTGGGCCGGAGGAGCCTGTGGGCTGCAGGAGGTGGAGCTGGGAGCACTGGAGAGGTGACAAACCCACCCCAGAGCAGCTCTGGGGCCACCTGGGTTGCTGGTGCTGTTGGCGTTGCTGGTCATGGCCCTGCAGCGGGGATGGTGGAGGTAAGGGAAGCGAAGCGAGGGGCTGCCTGGCTCCGGTTGGGGTCGGTGGGACCCTATGACGCCCCTTCCTCCTGCTGAGCCCCCGCCGTGGCACGGCACAGCCCCCAGCTCAGGGCAATTTCTCCAGAAACCCTCTGCAGCCCAGTCTCCTTCCAGCTTTCTGTCAGCTCTATTCCCACCATCCCCATTTCTCCCAGAGCACTGCCCCCCTCCAAAAGCAATGGAAACCAGTTTGCTGCTGGGAAGCGGGGTTCAGAGGCGTTTCGGTGCCTGCCGGGGTCCATCCCAGCCCTCCAGCTTGGCTCTGCCTGGCAAACCGCTGCCGTAGGCAGGGGGTGCCGAGCCAAACGCCGGGGCTGGGGTGGATGAACCCCCCCGCTCCCATCCCCACAGAGATTTACAGCCGCTGCGCTCAGCAGCGGGCCCGGCCGTGCGTCCCCTCCCCATCGGGGACGCTTCGGGCTCTTAGGTTAATGGGGTTTGGCATGGGGGGCTGGGACGGCAGCGTTGGCGGTGTCCAGTTCCCGCTCAGTTAATGTGATGAGATCTGATAAATAACTCACGCCCAGAACATTTCTTTACTATCAAGGAACGAGATGCAGCCCGTTCTTGGCTGCGCCACGCGAGCCTTGCGTGGATTTATTTTACCGCCCTGCTTCTCCAGAGCCAACGGCCTTAATCCTGCCGCTGCTGGAGGAAGCTCTCCGAACCCACAAAAATTGACCCAAAATGTAATGTTTTATTTTTTTTCCCCTCTCCCTGCTTTGCAGTACTGTAAGCTGCGATGAGGAAGCCAGGTGAGCGGGGGCAGAGCCTTGGGAGGGGGTGCCTGGGGGGCTGGCGATGGTTCAGGGTGCACATTCCCCCCTCCCTGAGGCAGCAAGAGAAACCCTGTAGCGAGTTCTCCAGTCCTCAGCCTAGAAAAATTCACCTGAAATGTTTTTTTTTTTTTAACTGAGAAATTGGCTTTTGCTGCTTTGGGCAGGGAAGAGGGAATTTTCCACTGCAAACCCCATTCGTCACCCACCCTAAACCCTCTGACTGTGAGCTGGGGGTGCCGTTCCTCCTGCTCCGCTGGTTCCTGATGGAAGCAGAGGTTTAAAGCAGCATCCCGGGAATCCTGGCTGTTCCCTGCACCCGCAGGCTGAAAGCAAACGTGCAAATGCAGAATTTTCCCCAGAAAAGGCAACCCCAGCTCTCCAGCCAGCTGCTGGGCTGGGTGAGCCGCCACAGAGCCACCGGGATGTGGGTTCACCCCCCTGCCCTGGGCTGCTGAGAGCCTTTTAATTAGGCAGCAGGGCTAATTGGGGGCAGGAGGGTGTCTGTGATGGGTGCAGGGCTGCAGCGCTTTGGAGGCGAAGGGCAACGCCTGAGCCCCGGCTCCCGGCATGGCTGGGGTGCTGGGAAACCTGGATTCACTCCCAGCTTGAAAACAGGCCCTGAGCCAGCAGGCTTGTGCCTCAGTTTCCCCTTCTGGGTGTTCCTTCCCAAGGAAGAGCGTGCTGCTGGGAGAAAGGCTTTAAAAATTAAAAAAAAAGGAGATATTTGTGTATTCTGCAAAGAGCAGCTCTGGGAGTCAGCCGAGGACAGTCTTGGCTAATTGGAGAGCACCATCCCATTTGCCTATTATGGTCCCAGTAACGCCGGGCTGACATGCGGCTGCGAGCACAGCGAGGTGCTGGCAGCATCAACAGCCCCGACGTCCCGCAGCCCATTTGCTGGACCTCTACGTCTTTTTTTCCGAAAGAGACCATAGGAGCGAGAAGGGAAAGCACCGTGCCAGGTCAGGACTCACCAGCGGGCAGCCAAGGTCGCCCCTTCCCCAGGTCGTCCCCAAACTCCCTGCTGGGGACAGTTGGCTCTGGCCCCCGGCCCGCGTTAGTGCTACGTGTTGAGCTCGGCATGCCGATGAATGCAGTGCTCCTCCCAGACGGCTGGGGACCGAGAGGAACCTTGGTTTCTTGCTTTTACACCTGGAAAAGGGCACCTTGGAGAGGCACAACAAAAACCCAGGGACCCGCGTGGTGCACACCTTCAACTGCTCCGTCTCCTCCCCCCTCGGAGTGGGGACATGCTCCTCCCTACCAAGCTCCTCACACCACAACGAGGGCCGAGACCCCACCGTTACCTCCCCCATCCCTTTTTAAATTTTTTTTTTTTTAGCTGATTCATGAAATTTCTGCTCCGGCAATGCTGTGTTGCTTTAAGCTGTTTACGCGAGTTCAGGAGGCGACGGGGCGCGGGGTATTTTTAGCTCGCCGGGTAGCGGAGCGGGATTAAAATGCAGTCAGTGTTACAGACGCTGGGGCTGAATCAGTATTCCTGCACAAGCCTCTCCGTGCCAGCGTTTTCCATTGAGTGTCTGAAAAACCCAAGTTTCCATGGAGACCCAGCTCCAGGGCAACCCGTTTTCCTTGCAAAAAAAATAAAAAGCAGCAGGTAGGGAGCGAGCGCAACGGATGGCCAAACTCTGGCTCCAGAAGAAGAATGGTCCTCCCTTCCCTGGGATGCAGGAGTGGAAGCAGAGATGTGGCTGTTGGGTTGCAGAACGCTGTTAGAAGGCCGTTGGGTGCAAGTGGAGTTGCTCGTCCCATCCTGTACCCCTTGGGTGGGTTTTTGGGGGGGCTGGATGTGTTTTCTGAGTGGTGGGTTTGCTAATTTGGTGGTGGAGGCCGGTGGGACATCTTGGTGCCTCGCTGTACAGAAAGGGAGCGAGGTGCTACCGAGGGGAAGATGGGTTTGGGTTTGTTCTCCTGACATGGTGGAACCAGGAATTTGTCCCCCACCTCCAGAAATTAAATGAGTTAAATTAAAGATCCTCTTACCCATGTTGGGACTAGGTCCTCTTCTGCTTTGAGGCACCTCTGATGCCATGGGTAGGTTGTCTCCAGTCCACAGCGTGGGAGCAGAAACACTCTAAGCGAACGTGAGGATGAGGTTGATTGCTTAGGACCGGGCTGCAGAACCCTCCTGTCTTGGTTTGCCTGTTGGCCAACGGAGAGATGTGAGCCACAGGAGTTTCCCATGGAGAAGAGACCAAAACATTTCTGCTGTTCTTTACATTCTAGCTCAGCAAATCTCCCCTTCTCCCCTTCCTGCTGTACCTATCTTGGAAATTTGGAGGAAAAAAAAAGAAAAATATTCGTTCTTCATAGACATTTGTATAATTTCTCCTGCGTGTCCCCAGTACTGTGTCTGGGGCTCATCTCAGGTGGTGTGGTGATGATGTTGAGTGGCAAAGCTGGTCAGGGTGCAGAAAGCTCAGTGCTCCCAGTTTGGCACTGGAGAAGACTTGGTGAGAGACACCTGGGGCTGGCTGGTGTGCAGCAATGAGACGATCATTCGCTTGTCCCAATAACCGCAAGACGGCTGGTCTGCGGCCTCATTCCGTGGCACGCTTGGAGATATTGTTTTGATGAGGACACGGATGTGGGTTGCGTGTTGAATCCCAGGAAACGGTGTCTGTTCGTATGGCCCGCAGTAGCAGAGTCCTGCCCTCGCCATGGGTTTTCCAAGCAAGCCTCATCCTTGGCCCCACCAAGCTGGAGCTGAGGCATTCCCTCCCAGTTGCTTTCCCTTTGCTATGATGGGACTTTTCCATGTGGTGACCCAACACGCAGAAACTCAGAAAACCCAGCCATTTGTAGCTGCCCCAAAACCAAGCAGTGAAGCGAAGACAGAAAGCACAAAGCAAAGGCCAGCTCTTGGAGCGGCCAGCCGCGTCACCACCTCCTTGCTTGGGGCTGCCGGATCCACAGGGATGGATCCATGGGTGATGGGTAACAGGGTGAAACTTCTGGGCAGGGTTGGGATGGATCATCTCCGGAGGGATGAGCCACTTCTGGGAGCGGAAGGGCGTCCCCACATTCAGAGCTCCTGGTGAGCTCATCCTACAGCAGGATCTGAGGGCAGGTGGGCTTTGGAGAGATGGAGTGGAGATTTGCAAGAAGCTACAGATAGACACGAGCCACCAAACCCTCGGTGCAATCGGGCACCTCGAGACCGCATTCTCTGCAACAGGGTTTGGTATTTCGATTTTTTTCAAACCAGTTGAGAGCAGCCACGGTTGAACAAATCTACTTGGTTTTCAAAGCAGAGTTTGTGCTTTCCCATCCTTCATCTAGGAAAACAAAATGAAATTCCATCTGCAGAAAAACTTTTTTAGTTTCTCAAAGGCTTTTTCATTAGAAGAGAAATGGGTGTTTAAAACCCCATGTCCTCTGAGCAAAATCCAAGTTGAGAACTTGTACCAAACAATGATTTTTTTTTTTTTGCTGCAGCATTTTTCAGCCTGACTGATTAATATTTTTGCCCAAGCACAATACTCTCTGTGAAAAGGCTTCCTTTGATCTAAAAACTGTTGTCATCGGCTTTTTTTTTTTAATTGAAAACCACTTCCACTTTCAGTAAGAGCTGTTCTCCCATCCCCAGCCTGTGCTCAGCATGCCTGACACAGCTCCTGCCCAACGGGTCGCCCTCCAGGACTGGGAACAGCCGATGCGATGGGCTTTTATCGTGTTCACGGCAAATTTAGGCAGACTCATTCCTATTCAGGCTGCATTCAGAAAAGGGTCTGTTTTCCTCCTTCTGGGTAATAAAATGGAAAAAAAGGTCCTATTTCAGCCCAGCTTCTTGATTTCATGCAGTCTTGGGAATTGTCTCTCTCCCCATGGAGACGAGGGACTTCGGTGTCTGAAGTCCATGGTTCAGCTCTTGGATTTTGGCTTTGGCCAACACTGGGCATGGGTTAGGAGAGGACGAGCACCCCAGCAGCTGCGATGCTGCTGGATTTGGGGCACCCATTCAGCTGGGGTGCAAGATGCATGGTGTCCCACCACGGCAGGAGTGTCCCAGGGAGTCCCCTGTGTCCCTGGGCTTAGGGACCACGTGCTGAGGCCATACTCTGGACCCTGCCAGGCGTTTGGTGGTAACAAGGGGCTTTTTTCGCGTGTGTCTCAGAGGCTGCATGAAACACATGCAAATGGATTGTCTCTTATTACCGCCAGCCGCCCAGGCTGCTCCATCACCAGCCTTTTGTTTTCTCCCGGGGTGAGCTAGTCTTCATTTTTGCTTTCTGCTCACAGAAAATGATATTTGTGGAACAGCCTGCAGTAAAAAAAAAAACAAACCAACCCAACAAAAACCACCAACAAACAACAAACCAAACAACCCAAAACCCAAACCAAATTTCAGCACCCCAGGCATCTATCACCTTCGTTTCCGTAACCTGGCTAAATTCTCCGCGGGACTCTGGCCCTGCGTTGGGAGAGGACGACCTGTGCGGTTTCGTTCCCAGCAGCGATGGGAAGCAGGGGCAGGCGGTGCGTGGCGATGGGGGCAGATGCATCGTAAACCGGTTGTGTTTATGCCCCGGTGGGAAACGGCGCCCGGGTTGCCGCAGCATCGCGCCCTCCCTCGTGTGCGGGGAGCGAAGGCTTGGCCGGGGCTGGAGGGGAGAAGCCCTCAGAGCAGCTCGCCGTAAGGGTGCCTGGGTTGCTTCCAGCTGGAGGAAATACCGTTTCCCTCTGGTTTGCAAGGAATGGGAAGGTCGAGTGCGTCTGAGCTGCGACAGCACCTTGCAGGGTCAACGCTGCCATCGTCGCTTTTGAACATGTTCCCCTTTTCCTGTCAAACTCCCCGGTCCCTCTCTGTTGGGACCCTCACATTGCAGCCCCTGCTTTGCATTTATAGCTGCCACTTGCAGCTCTTTTGTTATTTTCTGCTGTGTGTTTAAAAAAAGCAGCTGACACCATCGCGCTGTTCGTGGAAGGAAACTATTTAGGGACACAACCAGTGGGTTTTGGAAAACTTGCCATAAGGGGAGAGCTGCGGTTCCTCCCAGCCTTGCGTCTGCCCAGCGCCCTGCCAGCCAGCTCTGCTTAACGGGATGCTTTCAATGGGACGTTAATGACTAAAAAAAAAAAAACACCTCAAAACACCACCAGAGAGCAATTTCTGAGCAGAATAACTGGGAGTTAGCTGGAGCTGGAGGCTCCCCGTGCCTCCCGAGCACTCGTCCCTCTCGGAGAAGGACGTCACATTCCCGTAACTCGTTTAAACGCATGCCGGGTGCTGACGGGCATGTTGAAAGCCAGCGTGAGCTGAGGAGCTCAGCAGGGCTGGGGTTTGTGGGGAGGAATGGCCTTTAAGAGGCTGGGGCTGAACCCAAACAGCCCCTCCCGAGCAGCAGCCGGGAGGTGACGAGGAAGAAGCCGGGAGAGGTGCGGGTTCTCCTCTCCGCTCTTGGCTGTGGCCGTGATGGGAAGGGCTCTGTGCGGCAGAACAAGGGCTCCGGTACCTCGGACAATGATGGGTGTAAATTGGGGATGGATGGTTAGCCCCCTCGGTGTCCCCCATCCTCTGCTAAAACCCATCAGGTGACGCCGTGGGCCGAACGTGCCTGGCTGTGGGGCTGCTGCTCCGCTCTCAGGCAGCATCCGCTGCCCCTCACTTGCAATTCGTGGTGGTTTTTTTTGCTTTTAATTTTCGCCTTTTTGGGGCAGGAGGGGGATAGAGAAAGGTGGATGAAGGAGAAGGAGGAGGGGAAGCATTTCTCTCTCCGGGCCCATTGTCTGATCAAAGGGAGCTCAACTTTAAAGGCTTTCCGTTCGATGCGAAGCCGGCGAGGAACACGCATCATTAAAAACGTTTGAGTGCCTCATTCCCCAGCACCTCTTTGAAATCGCCGGTGACTGCGCGGCCTCGGTGTGGCAGGGAGGAACCGCCGGCTGCATGGCAGAGCCACGTCGTGCCGCTCCCGGCAGCCGTGCCGCTGCTTCCGTGCCAGTCCCAGGGTACCGCAACCGGGACCAGGCTTCTATGAGAAGCAGTTTAAATGCGGGAGCTCTCAGGGCTGTGGGCATCTCCCTGTCCCAAAACGCGGCAAGCGTGCTAGGAATTGTGGTGTTAGCGCGTTCACCTCCTCTCCCCGTTTCCCTCTGGAGTTGCACAGATGTTACCAGAGCCAGCGACCCATTTGGGGATAAAACAGCCCGCTTTGGGCCCAGGAATGTTTTTTTCTCTCTCTTACATAAGAAAACAGCTTTGTCCCACAACAGCCGTACCCAAAAAGCCAAGACAGCAGGAGGGAGGTGATGCACACGTCGGGGCTCAGCTCCCAAAGCGGCATGGTGTATTTGGGTCAGGACCCACTTTTCTAACCCCTGGGCAGTGTTTGGGGCAATACAGGGCCAAGACCCCGGGAAAAGGATCTGCTGGTGGCTGGAGGGGGAGGAGGTGTGGATGTGGAGGCTGGGAGGGAGCCAAGGGGACGGTGGGCGCTCTCGGCCGCTCCAGGAAGAGTGCGGAGCCTGCGCCGAGGATGCTGCTCTCGGCAAATCGATGCTAATCCCGTTGTCTCTCCTGCAGAGACATGACGGGCCGGGCAGGAGGGAGCCGAAGGGCAGGCGTAAATCAGGATGGCTCATGTGTCTCTGAGGCGCTTGGGTCCCTCACTGCTGGGCGATCCTAAAAGAGAGGCAATGGGGGATCCTCAGCTTCCGCAGCGGGGAAGGGGCTGCCCGCGCTGCTGAGGGAAGGCCTCCTGACTCCCGTGGCCACAGCCCGTGCCTGTCCTCCTCAAAACCTCACCAGGAGGGAGCGAAAAAAGAGAAGTTTCTTAGTAAGCCCCCTCCCCTTTGCTCCCGGCTCCTCTCTCCGTGTTTCCTTGCTGCTTTTACCCTCCGGGATTCCAGCCTGCAGGACAAAACCATCCCTCGGCAGCTGCCCTCCACCCCACAGGCCCCTCACGCCCCATCCCGCCTCGACACCCCATTCCCATGGGACCAGCATCCTCCTGAGAAGCATGAAGAAGCATTTTCCGGGTTTTTCCCCGCAGATTCCCCCCGTGGAGGATGCAGACGGATGGCTTTTGCCAGGCCTGATTGAAATGCGGATCAGCGCATCCCGGCTGGCTATCAGCCCTGCTAATCACCACCCCGAGCTGCCGCAGCATGGCTGCTTCGCGCTGATACGGCACCGCGCAGCTCCGCGAGACCCCCCGGCTTCCACAGAGCCAGGCAATTGGGCTGGGAATGTGGGGCTGGGGTTAATTACTCTAATGGGGGAGAAATTTGCTGAGAGGAGATGGGAATAATCCAGCCACATTTGGCATAAACCCATTGTGGGTTCTGCCACCGATGCGTGTTTTTAGCCTTGGGCACATCGCTTAACTCCCAGACTCAGCTTCGCTATCCCAGATCAAGGCTGCCAGAATGCTCTGCCGCTTCCAAAAGGCTGCTTTTGTCATTTTTTTTTGTTGGATTATGCTTATTTTTGTGGCTAGAAGAAACCATTTTGTTCCGTAACTTTGCCTTCCTGCATTAGACAGGCCATAAAACGCTGCATGGCATGGAGCCTTATTAGCGTTCATTACTGCGCAGGGAACAGGCACGGAAAGCGCGGCTCCACGGGTGGGGAGCTTTTTAAAGTAATCACCTACAGCCGCACAACCTGTTATGAAAACTCTGCACAACCAGGATGGGTTCGTTACGTGCACAGGGGATGTGGGTAATTACAGGAAAATCACCCTCTTTTGACAGACACCAGCCTCCCGTGTTCGTTCTGGAAATTAGGGGGGGTCGGCGCGGTTGTGGTAGTGTTTCGCCCCGTCTCAGGGTTGCTTTGCCCGTGCAGGCGGGGACGGTGGTGGGTGGCAACCCGAGGTGCCGTGTTTGCTCCTGCACGGACCGGGGCTGGCAGCCGGGCTCGCCTCGTGAGCACGGGGAGCTGTGCTGGGTTAATTCCTGGGTAGGAAACTGCAGCGCTGAATGCTTGATCACACCTTTGCCCCATCACCCTCTGCGTTTGCCGCCAGGCTCTGGTGATGTTTTCGGCTCAGGTCTGCCTCCTCCACCCACGCTGACCAGCGTGGTCAAGTGAGTGCTGGGTTTTTTTTCTTTTTTTAGCACTGGAAGCTCCAGCCTGGGCAGGACCTTGCTGTGTTGATGGGCTTGATGGGCATAAAGTGGAAATTGGGTGGCTAAAGCCTGAGCAGCCCTTGGTGTGGGGTGGAAGGCAAGAGCCAGGAGGTGTTCTGAGATGGGGGAAGACCTCAGGATGGGGAAGGGCTGGAAGTGTGATGAAGGCTCAGGTGGAGGTGCAGAGTCAGAGAATCACAGAACGGTTTGGGTGGGAAGGGACCTTTAAAGCCCACCCAGTCCAACCCCCCTGCCAGCAGCAGGGACATCTCCAACCAGATCAGGTTGCTCAGAGCCCCGGCCAACCTGGCCTGGAATGTTTCCAGGGATGGGGCATCCACTGCCTCTCTGGGCGACCTGGGTCAGTGTTCCACCACTCTCAGCGTAAAAAAAACTTTGCCTAATATCTAATCTAATCTGAATCTGAGTCTGGGGAGCACAGAGGGGAGTTTAGGAAGGGATTAACGGGCACCGTGATCTCTGGGACGTCCCCAAGGAGCAGGACAGGAGAAGGAAGCGATTTATCTTGCTACAGCGCAGGAGCCACAGCCCCTGCGGTCCTGGGGTCACAGCACCGCTGGGTGACCATGCCACTGCCCCCAACCATGCCAGTATGTGTCACTTGTCAACCCAGCTCCCCGAGGTAAAGATCTCAAGAGTTTCTGTAGACCAAGCTGAGTTGCAAATGGGCTTGGAGGAGGCTGGTATCTTTTGCTGCACTCGGATTTTATTTTTTTTTCCCCTCTCCTGCATAGTGAGGCTTGGGGAGGAGAATGGATGAAAGGAGCCGAGGTGGCTTTGGGGCTGGATCCAGCCCAGAGGCGGGGTGCTGCTGTGCCCTGGGGCAGCGCGGGGACCCTACCTGCTGCTGGAGAAGGGCAGTGCCGGGAGGGGGAGAGAAGGGAGAACAGCCTGAACTCATCAAGGCATTCACAGGCTGGCTTCCCTTCTCTCTGATTTTGTTTAAGTTAAGCCATCTGCCCACAGTAAATGGTAAATTATCTCAGCTGCTGCCTGTCTCCCTGTGGGGACAGTGGTCAGAGGTGTGGGGGGAGAGGGTGAGCGCTGTCCTGGCTTGGACCTGGGGCAAACGTGGCTCCCATGGAGGTGGGTGTCATGTCCCCTTCTGCTTCCTGGACGTCAGTCCTAGGGCAAACTGGAGCTGGTCCCCTGGGAAGGTCGCAGCCCTGCTCCGCTGGCCGTGGAGGAGGGTTAGGGACTGGTCTTCAGTCCCTCTCATCAAGCCGAGCGTGGTGCGACCTCCCTTGGCTCGCGTCCTTGGGAGTCCTTTTCCAGGTGGCAGCACCTGCTCGAGTGATAAGAGCTCTGGCCGTGATGCCATGGCTTGGAGAAAGGCAGGGATGCAGTGTACCGGGACGGAGGGTCCGGAGCTGCCATGGGGAATGGCAACCCGGGGCTGAGGTGGGACCCAGATGAGCTGAGGGTGGGATTTTGGTCGATTTCTGTCTTTGCAGGTGGTGCAGGCAAAGAGGGGAGACGTGCACTGGTCTGATGGCTAGAGGGGACCTCTTCCCCATGTTGTTTAGCTTGGAAAGTCCTTCCTGGTCCTCCAGGGATGTCTTCAGAAGTGAGCACCCATGCTCCAGGTGGGGGTCCCTCCTCCCTTTGGGCAGCTGGGAGCCAGTCTAACGCCCTGCTGCGGGGTCCCAGCCAGAGACCCTCATCGTGGGCTGCTGGCCTCTGGCAGCAGCTTCACTTGGTCCCCTCCACTCCTGCCACATTGGCTGGTCTCCTGTGGCAGTGTCAGCACTTAGGAGCGCACACAACCGCCACCTCGCCTGCCACACAGCACCCACTGCTGTGACAGCACCCCAACAATAGCCACCCTCTCTATACAGCTCTTGGCCACGGGCTTTTGGTGCTCGCTGCCAGCCCCTTGCTGAGACCTGGCTCTTGGCATCGCTGCAATGAGCTGTGCAGTCTCTGTTTGGGTTGGGTCCCCAGGGCTGTGCCAGGGACATGCTGGGTGGCTGGACACAGCTTGTCGTAAGCCACCCACGGCCACCAGCGCACTTCAGGGGCCCTGGGCAGGAGCGGGGAGCACTGGAAGGGAATGGCTGGGGGCTGTGGGTCGCTGGGGGAAAGGATGGGAGGCCGTAGGTGCCAGGGGAAAGGGCTGGGGTGGAAGAAGCAGGTGAGAAGAAAATGTAACGGGAGGCAGAGGGGGCAGTAGGGGCTCCAAACCACCTGATTGTCTGGTCACTGGCAAAACCCCAGCCCGTGTGCTTGGGCTCCTCAGCCTCTCCGTTGCGCGGCCTCTCACGTCCCTCTTGCAGCCACATCGCTCCAAGCGCAGCGGGAGCGGGCAGCGTGGGTCTGGCTCTGCACCGTGTGCCCGGGGCTGGCTTGCAGCAGCTCAGGGTGGCCTGGATCTGCACCAAGAGCATCTGCAAGCAATTCGCCTTCACGGAAGCTCTTGGCAGCTGGCTTGGCTGGTCTGAGGGCATGGTTTGGGGCTGTCCTGGCCCCAGCAGGAGCACCGAGGGCTTTGTGGCTATCCACAGCTCTTGGGGATGGTGAGGAAGGTTCTCAGATCCTGTGTGCAGGTTGTGGCACTCAACTCTTCCCATTTGGTGTTTCGTTGTCAGAGGCATTTTGGGGCATCTCGCCCCATCTACACTTGGTCTCGGTGTGTTTGTCAGGCTATAGCGCATGGGTGCTGCTGAGCTCTGAACAGAGAGGGATCCCAGATCCGTCCCATGCTGAAATACGCAGCAGGAGTTGATGGGGCATCTCCAGGACTGGATGCGTGACAGGACTTTCAAAGGACCTTGAGTGAGAAGGAGTTTTACAGTGAGCCACACAGTTTTCATTCTCCTCAGCTCCTCTGCTCCATCTTCCAGCCAGAATCTGGGGAGATTTTCACCAACAAGCACACAAAAATTCATTGCTCCAGCCTATGTTTGAGGTGTGAGAAACGACCCCAGTGCCAAACCCCAAATGTCCGGGGAGGAATGGGCTGCACCAGCTCATGCAATTCAGTCTATTGTGAAGGCACCGAGAGCGCTGGCGATGGTTACCGCACCTCAGCGGAGCGAGGGAAACCTGGTTATGGGCAGCCTTTACCTTGGGGTCACTAAGCACCAGGAAAAAGCAACTGTGGTCTCTTAAAGCTTTCTGGAGAGATTTGGACCCAAATTAAAGCTCTGAGTGCCCTCAGGCTCTGAGATGTTTGCTCCTGTGTCAGTGCTCATCCAACCGCCTCATGGGACAGTTTGGAGGAGCGCAGGTGGGAAATCCAGGCTGGACCTGATGATTACATCTCACTGGTGAAACACTAGGGCTGCTCACCAGGACAGTGCAGCCACAGGTTAAAACCCTGCCCTGAGGCAGAGGGGCTGGGGGAGCTCCCTGGGGAGCGGGACCTCAGCAGGGATCCATTCCCTCCCCAGGATCTCCATTTTCTGGTTTACTATGAGCTCTTGTCCATATTTTCTGAGGGATCCCAGTGAGTCAGCACTTCGCACGGGTTGGAGGTGTCTGAGCAGCCAGGGAAGTGCCAAAAAAAAAAGCTAGAGGTGGGCTTCAGGTGATGAAATTTGGGAGGGAAGGCAGGGATGGAAAGCCACGAAGGATAAGCAAGGAGCATCTCCCCCTTTTCTGCTGGAAGCCAGCAGGCGATCCTGCTGCTTCCCACTCACCTCACCCCAAAATCCCCAGGACCACCAAAGAAACACCTGAGACGAAGCAGTGGGCATGAGGTGGAGAAGACAGCTGCTGGCGGGCAGGATGGAGTTAGTGCTGGGAGTTAATCGCCTGTGTAAGGAACGGATGGTGAGGGCGAGGGGCAGAGCCTGAAGGGCAAATCACACCTGCAGGGAAGAGGGATGAGCCGATCAGCCAAGATGGACAATGGTGGCTTCTCAAGGGCACCAGTGGGAAGGGGATGGGGCAGAGACTGCGGCGGAGATAAGAGTCAACGTAACGGACCACTTTCTCATCAGCAGCAAAGACTGGGGGTTTGCGCTCGTTGGTATTTCTCTCCTGGCAGAGTTTAGGTGCCACAAACCCACGTGTGTGTGCGCACACCTGAGCTCCAGGGTTGGGTGATCGTCCACAGGTACCAGATGGAAAAATTGAGCTGTAAAGCAGTGAAACGGCTTGGCCCATCTTACCGAAGTAAGACAGCTTGGGGGCTGTGCATGGACCCGCTGTTTGCTTGCAGCGGTGATGTGCCTTCGCTTTTAAGCAGGGACTAAAGATTGGCTCAAAGCACCAGGGCTGTGAGCAGGTCTTGTCCTGACTGCGCAGTTTTAATTTAATTTAAGACCACAAAGGGGCTAAAAGCCCTGTTGGGTGCCTGGGCAGGGCTGCAGAGGGGAGCATTTTACCCTGGTTGCTCTTGGCTGGTGATTAGCAGCACCCTGACGCAGGAGGAGGGACAGACGCTGCTGGGTCTGCTCTTTTTTGGGCCATTTTTTGTCTTCAGCCAGCCAGGCACCCCATCTCCCAGACAGGAGAGATGAAAATGAGCTCTCGTCCTCTGCGGAGGAGAAGATCAGGGAGAGACACGGAGGAAAAGTGAGGGAAATTAAGCAGAAATAGCTTCAGGGGTCATTTAAAAATATCCCCACGACTCCCTTAAATATATATTTAGCAAGGATTCATAGTCCATGGCTGAGGGAGCTCCAGGCACCAAATGTACGGAGTGGTTTTTGATAAAGACCCATGGGATCCAGCACAGCTCCAAGGGGAAGGAGGGTCGTGGGATGGAGGTCAGGAGATCCCACAGTGTGCCCGGGGCAGCAGGCTGCAGGGTTGTTCTCAGCCACCCTCCCACGCCCGTGAACTGCCCCCAAGCCACATAAACCTGCCTGTTGAGCCTTTTGGGTTTCTAAAATCAAGGTGATTTTTCACGGAGGTCTACCAGCAGGCCAATTCCAGGGCTCCTGCTGATGGAGTAGGGCTGGCAACGCAATCCTTGGAGACCTCGCGGCCTTTCAGGGCTCCCACCGAGCCTGTGTGTGGCAGGTTTGCAGCGCCACCACCTCGTCCATCACGGTTTTCTGGTTGAGTGAGGACAGCCTGGCTGGGGTCCTTGTCCTCATGAAGGCTGGGAGATAATGAGGAGATGTTGGGCTGAGCCCAGCCCTTCTGGAGAAGGGAACTGCTGGTGGGCCAGCTAAAAGGATGGAAAAGCATGGCGTTAAATCCATATGGCATTAAATCCATAACGCAGTGCCCACGAGGAGACGTGACTGGCAGGTTTGGAAGAGTATGAAGCCACCATGGGGACAATGCTTGGTGGGTGTGAAGCACCAGGATGGCCAGAAGTGGCACTACGTCCCTCGCACTGGCTGGCCCGTTGGCGTTTTTCACCTCCCAGTCCTTTAGAAATAAGAAGATCCTCTTGTTCCTAGGAGCATCCTGGGCTGAGGACCCCGCCCGGAGAGCAGCCCTCGTTGCCCAGCTCCCAGACCTGCCCCAGGAGCTGCGTGATCAGCCAGAGCCCATTCACCACTCCTCCGTGGGGCGGAGGATCCCGTTACGCCCTGGAGAAGGGTCTCCGTGAGCAGCGAAGCCCTGCCCGGGGCTGTCGGCTTGGAAACCCAACAGCTTGAGGGAATTTAACTTGCACACTCCTTCCTTGATCCCAGTGGTGCTCCGACAGCAGAGTCAGGCGAGGTTTTGACTTTAAGGCCTCAACTGAAGGTTGGTGGGTGTCTCCTTACAGACCCGTGGGCTTTATTGATTATCTCCTGCCCCAATTCCCTCTCTGTCCAGATTGTAACTGCTTCCCTCCAGATGACAAATGGAGATGCCAGCCTCTGATTTATTTAATTGCTGTCTTTCCCTCCCACCAGCGACACAAAGACGTGACAAACGAGTGCTGGAGTACCCAAGCTGGGAGATGCTGGGGGATGTTTGGTGCTCAGTGGGGGCATTGTCCATCCCCACTTGCCTGGCACGGAAACCCCTCTCTGAAAACCCGCAGCGTGGGGAAACTGAGGCACTGGGGCTGGTTGGCATGAGGTGGGAATCTGGGCATGGGTGACAGGGAGGAGAAAACAATGTTGGGCTGGCTGTGCATGGCAGGGGGTGGTATGGCGAGGAAGGGGGATAACTAGGAAAAAATCCTGGAGTTCTGTGGTCAGCACGTGTCCCCTCTGAGCAGAGGGGTCCCTGGCACCTTCTGGGCTCTTTGCCTGCCGCACGGGGCGGTGCATTTCAGCACGACACCTTTTTCGCTTGGCAAGGTGATGGGAGGGAGGGCAGATGTTGTGAAGATTTGGTCTTTTCTCCTCTGGGGCTGCAGGCAAAGACGCCCTGATGGGACAGGAGAGGACGTGCTGCTCGGCATGGCGCTCGGCTCCCACGGCGGCTGGAGCGTGTCACGGGGAAGAGCTGCCAGACGTGACACGCGCCACCCTGAAGACTAAAGGGAGGTGGGGGACTGCAGTGCGTTTGTGACAGCGGTTGGCACAGCGGGAGCAAGGTGCTGATCCCTGGTGGGGTGGAAGGGAGGTGCAAGGTGCCTGGGACCTGGCTGGCGCGCAGGGGCATCTCCTTTGTCCCCCCGTGTGGGTGCTGGGCTCCCCGCAGGCTCCTGCTCTGCTTCTCCCTTCCCGGCTCCTTGTGCAAAGGGTTGAAAAACAACTTTTGCCGCAGGCTCATGTGCTCGCTTTCCTCCCCGCCGGGTCGCGGGGACAGGGCGTGGGCCTCAGCTGCTGGGAGCCACCAGTGCCACCGGCTGGCTTTTCACAGCATCCCTCAGCACTGCCTCTCGCTCCCGGAGCAAGCGCCACTCACCCTGCAAGCGCGTTACACTCGGGAGTGACGTGACAGCTCGAAGCCAGGGTTGGGGGAGTCTCCCCCGCCATGTTCCCTCTCTCTCCCTGTCCAAGAAGAATCCTCCTCCGTCACAGCCACTCAAGAGGCCTGGCTGAGACCAAGCCACGCCTCGGGTGTCTGGGTCATTTTGGGGCCCTGTGGTTACGTGAGGTCCCCCTTGCCACCTGTTTGTCATCTGCCCAGGAAGACCCAGCTCATGCGAGGCCGCTGCAGCGCTCATTTGTTGTATCCTGGCCGTGGCAGAGTGTCACTGTGTGTCACCGTGCGGTGACATGGCAATGGCTCCAGCATTTAAAGGAAGCTTTCCAGGGTCACGGCGAGTCTCGTATCTGCTTGGCCTGAGCAAAGGTGTGCTGAGTCCTTCTGGGCAGCCCGGGGGGGACGGCTTCATTTTCCTCCTCCCTCAGAGAGGGGAACCGAGGCACGGAGTGATGCTGGACCAGACTGCTGCCTCTTGGTGCCAGGGTCTCTGAGCTGAGCAGGATGTAAAATTGGGCTTCTCCGAGCACAGGTAGTGACTGGCAGGCGAAGGCGCCAGCTTGCAGGGGGCAGATGGACCGGAGATGGACATGAGCCAAACCGCCTGAAGGCCGTGGATGCAGGCAGCTTCCCAGGGCACTGTTTGGCTTCCTCGGGTCGTATCCCTGCGGGACAAGCCACGGGGTTCCACCAGGAGGGACTGGGCTGGGCACCCAAAATCAGGTGCCTCCATCCCGTACGGACATCGCTGTCCTGAGCAGGGCCATTCTTGGCGAGCCCTGTGGAGAAAAGTTGGGGACTAGAAAGGGCAGGAGGCCATGAGTACAGAGTCCCTGGGTGCCCAAATCTTTGTAACTACAGATTCAGGTCCGTGCGTCAGCCATCCCCAAGACACAGGGCTTCGGTGAAGGATGTGGCCCCAGAATGTGACCCTGGATCCCCGATCCTGCCTTAATCTTCTCTGTACTTTGGGGGTTTATTTTTCCCTCTCCATTAATCTCTGAATATTAGGTGGAAAGCGAACAATTACTGTGCTAATGGCTTCATAAATTCCTTCATTACTTATTAAACTCCAACGGTCCCCACACAGCGGAGGAAAAGAGATGAAATGGGGAAGAAAAGGGAGTGGAGGGGGGGTTAGGAGGGGCTGAGCCAGGGCGGAGGACCCCGGCTCCTGCGGCCAGCCCCGGGCAGGGCTGTGGCAGCGGGGCCGGATCGGGCCCCCGGTAATTCCTGGGCTGCCGTTGCCATCTGCCGGCAGCGGGACAGGCGGGAGGGGACCGAGCCCCGGGGCGTGGGGCGGGGGTCCCCAGGATGGGGGGGACAGGAGGCTGGGGAGCACTGGGGTGCCTGGGGCTGCTCCGTGCGAGGATGCTCTGATGGAGGTCGATGGGTGGGATGGGGCGCAGGGACCATCCTGCTTGGGGAACGGCTGCAAAACTGTCCCCAAAACCCTCACGGATGGTGCTGAGCAGAGCCGAACCAGGGCGAAGGGAGCCGGGCTTTAGGCAGCGTGTAACTCGAGGGGAGGCGCAGGGGGGGCTGAGGAGTCTTGAACTCGACCCATCTCCATGCTGCTTCCCCGTGAGCGCCAGACGCCGCTTTCCCAGCTGCAGGAAGAAATCCGCTCTGTCCTGGCTTTCCTCGAGGTGCTGGGAGCTGCCTTGCAGTGTGTTGCCAAACCTCACTGGCATCTGGGTAGATGTTCTCTGTTTGGGTTTTTTTTTTTTTTTTTTTTCTGCTGGCAAAAGTGAGGGCTGGGCTGCTGCAGAGCTCATCGCGAGGATTGCCGCGACCGTTCAGGGGAAGCTTTCACCTCCTCTCCGGGTCAGAGTACGTGACAGCTCACTTCTGGGCTGGCAGCTCAGGTCCCGGGAGGGCTCGCGTGGCCTTGCCTAAGAGAGGCTAATGTATTTCCATGTCTGTAACGGCCAGCTGGGATACGAGTGCGTCTCCAGGAAGAAAGGCAGCTTAGCTGAATACAAAACTGCAAACAAGCAAATGCCTCCCCAGTCGAGACACTTGCAAGTTTTGTGCCCGTGTCGCTCAGCGGGGCTCAGAGCAGGGGTCCTGGGGGTCTCACCGGGGAGCCCTCTTTACTTCTCCTCCACCGTCAGACTGAGCTCTGCGATTGTCTCCATCCAGGGTTTGAAAAGGAGACGCACCATTAAACCCCTGGAGAAGGGGTTTTGCAGGAAACAGCAAGTTTCTTTGGATCTGCAACACCCAAGAATCCTCTGGGATGAGCGCAGCTCCACAGAGGGACCTGGATGCCCAGCTCCCACGGACACTAAATGTAATTAGACATTTATATCTAGGCCAGGGGCTCAAGGGCCATCTGGCACCTTAATTATTCATACACACATATATAAGCTCAGACAGAACGCTCTTTATCTAGCCTGGGCCTGGGGGGAGATTCCTGCTTACACCGGGTCGTTTCTCATGGCCTGACACAGCCTGCTCTTCTCCAGGGCTGGTTTCAAGTGCTGCCTTGTCTTTTTCCGGTGCCAAAACCCGCTCCAAAACCACACCAGTGCCACTGAACCGGGCGCTGCAGAGATCCTCGTCGATGGCGACTGATGTGGAGGTGGAAAAATCCAGGAAGAGAAGGGTTCCCCCTTGGAAGGAGCAGGTCAGGAGGACCAAAGTCAGATTAAATGCCCATCCCTGCGGTGATGTGGCCCAGCGCTCCCCCAAGGTGTCTTTTACGCTGTGACTCATCAGCTGAGGAATTTTAATTTCTGTGTTTCTCTCTCAACCCAAGGCACCAGGAGGAAGCGGTTAGGACCGTGGCAGATAGAAGTCTCTACACTAGCTGTTTAAAGTGATGCATTTCCTTTCAAGCCAGTGGAGCTGTGCCAGGTTTTACCAGATGTAACCTCAAAGATGAAGCTGAAATATGGCAAAATAGGCTTTTCCCCACAGTTTTATCTTGCCTAGCTAATAGGACTCCTCAGGTCCTTTGCGATGCTCGGACAGATGCCATGGGACACACAGGAGGGGAGCTGGCGGGAGGCTATCTGCATGGGATGTGGGTGCATCTGATCCAGACTGAAGTGACACTTTTTATTGTAAACTGGGATATTCTGGTTCCCAAAGCACACTGAGGGCTGGGTCTCCTTCCTCAATCAATCCCATCCCAGCCTCCAGAAACCCTTCTAGCAACCCTGGCCCTGGCAGTGAGATACTGCTGTGAAATGGTAACATCTTGACAAAATACCCATTTTTCTAGAGGGAAACAGCGCCTGAGCTTTATCCTTCTGCCGGGTCTCCCCAGGAAAGCAGCTTGACCCAGACAAGAGCAGCGGTTGCGATAAGCCCGTCTGACAGACTCCGTGTCTCGCTCCTCCACGCCGGTGATGCTGCCCCTCCCTCACATACCTTTGTATCACTTCATCTGGATGATCCGCGTCCACCTAATTGTATCTGTCTTCCATATACTTTACGATAATTATATCCACGTGAGCCGAGCTCCCCTGTCACTGCAGGTCTGTCTCCGATGCGCCTGCGAGGTTAACTCAGTGTTGGCAGATAGGAGGATCTCATTTTCAGCAGCTCGATGTATATTTCAAACACAGTTTCCATCGCTCCTAGGTCTATATTTAGCCATAAGTTATTTACCCACCGCTGAAAACCCACCCACAGTTTCAGGAGCCTCTGCGTACCGTCTCTGTCAGGAGATGATACGACGGGGAGAAATGGAGGCTAATGGACGGCTATTAAAAAATCTGATTCAATTCTCCCTTTGTTGGATTAAGACATTTCTGGGGAGAGATCTTATTTCCATGGGGTGACACAGAGACACGGGGACGTTTCACTCGGAGGCAGAGCGAGGGAACATTGTGCTTTCTGCTCTCCTCTCAAACCACTCAGGCTGTGACTATCCAGCACGGCTCGGGGGGGCCATAGCATCGCTGGGTTAAATGAAGTTCTTCCTGCTGCAGTGTGGTTGCAGTTTGTGGGGTTTTTTTTTGTCCTTGGGTACTGCTGGGTTTTGATGCATTTTGAGGGCAGTCGAGGAGAAAATGAAGGGATAATTCTCCATCGCATCCCTGGGGGTGTGAAATTAGGGTTGGGGGGCTGATTTATGGGACAGTAGGATTTAGGGGCAGCACTTCCACCGGGGATGGTGGGGTCCAGCCCTGCCACAGCCCTCTCGCCCTTTGAATCTTTCTTTTTTCCCTTGTACACTACGCACAGGCAGAGCAGGGAGGGCAAAGTGAAGCAGGATCCCCTTGAGACACACGGATCAGAGCCGCTCCTGTGCCACGGGGACTGCGTCTCCCTGACCCGGAGGCGGCAGCGGCTCCGAACCCTTGGCCTCAGAGGAAGGCCCGGGCCAAAGCTGCTCCTCCCCATCCCCAACCGCCGCTCGAGCTGCAGCTCCCCAGCGAAAGACGAGAACGCCGGCAAACGCCAAGAGGTATCAGCACGAGTGAGGTTTTCTGTGGCGCTTTAAATGGGGAATATCGTAAACTGAGGCTGTACCGGGGCAAGGGGTGCCCGTGCCAGGCGGACAGGCCCCGGCCCTGCTCTGACCGCCGCACGCTGCCGGCCCGGTGACCCGCGGGGCTCCCGCGGCGGGACGTGTTTCGGTCATTTCGCGGTGCACGCGCACACGCCCGCACGGCCACACGCACCGCGTTACAGGCGCGGGGCAGGAGAGGCACCGGTTGGAGGCCGAGCTCTCACAGCCCGCCTGAACGCTCCTCCCTTTCCCCCTCCGCCCTTCCCTCTGGCGGAGGCGAGCCCCAGCCCACCCCGGCGGCGTTGACCCCCCCGGCCGCTCGCCCGTCCCTGCAGGCTGCGGACGCGAGCGGAGACTGCAAACCCCGCCCCGCCGCCCTCCCCGCAGCCCGGCGCACTCTGAGCCCGCAACGGCGGCCGCACGGCAAACTCCGCCGGGGAACCGCCTTCTTCACCGCTCAGACCAATCAGAGTCAGAGGAAGAATGACTGATCTCCGCTTTAGCCTATCCGCAACCTATCTGACTGCACCCAATCAGATGCCCGGGGAGATTTTTCTCGCCCAGTGATAAACGAAGAGGGGAACTTGGGCGGCAGCCCGCGGTTCCTCAGGAGAGGCGTAGACTTCAGCCAATCACAAAAGAGCAGGAAACGTTACCGGTGACCAATGAGGAAAGTGGGCAGGGAAAGAGCAGCTCGCGAGAATTTGAGAGGGACGATGGGAACCCGCGTCTGGGCGAGCGGGCCAATGGGGAAAGGCGGGGCGGGGCCGCAGCAGAACCATCATAACTGGCAGCTAAGTGAGCTAATCAGAAGGAGGAAGTAAGTTCGCCCCAATGGCCAATGAGCAGGGGAAGGCCTCCCATGGTTGAACTGCTACGATTGACAGGGGACTGTATCCAATCAGAAGGCGGCGCCCTTTCTAACGACCCAATAAGCGAGCGGGGCGGGGAGGAGTGGGAGGAGCGGCTCTTCCCGCCCCCTCCTCGCGGGCGCGCGAGGCCGCCGGCGGAAGGACAGCCCGCTGAGCCAATCGAAAATGGCAGAGAAGGGGGAAACGGGCGGGCCTTCCGCCCGGCGGGGGCGAGGGGGTGGAGGTGACGCGCTCGGCGGCCAACGAGGGCGGCGGGCCGGAGCCGAGCGCCCAATGGGCGCCGAGGGGGCGGGACCCGTTACCGCCGCGGCTTCCAAGATGGCGGCGGGTGCGTGAGCGCGGCGGTCAGTCAGTCGGTGAGGCCGCCGGCGGGAGCAGGGCCCGGGGCAGGAGGGGGCCCCGCCGCCCGCCGCCATGAAGGGCAAGGAGCGTTCGCCGGCCAAAGCCAAGCGTTCGCGGGGCGGCGGGGGCGGCGAGGACTCGGCGTCCTCCTCCTCGTCGGCGCGGGGCGAGCGGGGCAGCAAGAAACCGAGCGGCTCCGGCGGCTCCAACGGCAGCGGCGGGAAAGCGGCGGCAGCGGCGGCCTCCAACGAGAGCAACAGCGGGAGCAGCCGGCGCGCTCCGCACCCGGACAAGGCCGGCCGGGCCGGCAGCCGAGAGTACGAGGCCGGGGCTGCGGCGGCGGCGGCGGGCGGCGGGGGCAGCCGGCACGGCTACGGCGGCGGCAGCGGCAAAACCGTGGAGGCGTCGCGGAGCAGCAGCAGCCGCGGCGGTGGGGGTGAGTCCCGGGCTCCGGCGGCGGCCCCGTCCTCCTCTTCTTCCGAGTCGGGCGGCGGCGGGGAGTACAAGACGCTGAAGATCAGCGAGCTGGGCTCGGTGCTGAGCGACGAGGCGGTGGAGGACGGGCTTTTCCACGAATTCAAGCGCTTCGGTGACGTGAGCGTCAAAATCAGCCGCCTCGCGCCCGGCACCGGCGCCGCTGATGAGCGCGTGGCTTTTGTCAACTTCCGTCGGCCCGAGGACGCCCGTGCTGCCAAGCATGCCCGCGGCCGCCTCGTGCTCTACGACCGCCCACTGAAAATCGAGGCCGTCTACGTCGGGGGTGGCGGAGGGAGCAGCCGGCGACGCAGCAGCCGTTCCCCGGCGCTTCTGGATAAGGAGTCTTCGTATGGCACGGTGGCTGTAGGAGTGGCAGCCGCGGCGGCAGCGGCCGTGCGGCACCCTCCAGCTGGGGCGACGCAGCGGGCCTTGTCACCTGCCGGGAGCGGCGGGGCTCTGGGTTATCGAGACTACCGGCTGCAGCAGCTCGCCCTGGGCCGCTTGCCGCCTCCGCCCCCTCTCCCCAGGGAGTTGGAGAGGGAGAGGGACTACGGGGGTTTTTACGAAGCGCGAGTGCGGCCGGCCTATGGGCTGGAACGGGTGGCCAGTGTGGCGGCTGCCGGGGGTTTTCGTGGAGGAGGTGGGGGTGCTGGAGCTGCCGGCGAGGAGGAGATCAGCCCCGAGGATGACCAGAGAGCCAACCGCACGTTGTTCCTGGGCAACCTGGACATCACCGTGAGCGAGTCAGATTTACGCCGAGCTTTTGACCGTTTTGGGGTCATCACTGAGGTGGACATCAAAAGGCCGGGGCGCGGGCAGACCAGCACGTATGGTTTTCTTAAATTTGAAAATCTGGACATGGCACACCGGGCCAAATTGGCCATGTCAGGAAAGGTGCTTCTGCGCAACCCCATCAAGATTGGGTATGGTAAAGCCACTCCGACTACCAGGCTCTGGGTGGGTGGCCTTGGGCCCTGGGTGCCCCTTGCTGCCCTGGCCAGGGAGTTTGATCGGTTTGGCACCATTCGCACTATCGATTACCGCAAAGGTGATTCCTGGGCCTATATCCAGTATGAGAGCTTGGACGCGGCACAGGCGGCGTGCACCCACATGCGTGGTTTTCCCTTGGGTGGGCCAGATCGCCGGCTTCGCGTAGACTTTGCTGACACTGAGCATCGGTACCAGCAGCCCTACCTGCAGCCTCTGCCTTTGCCACCCCCTGCTCACTATGAGCTCGTGGCAGAGGCGGCTGCTTTCGGGGCTCACCGGGGAGCCCCACCTGATCCTCTTCGGGGGGCCCGGGACAGGACGCCACCGTTACTATATAGAGACCGCGACAGAGACCTTTATCCTGAGACAGAGTGGGTGACCCCCCCACCCCCTGTACGGGATAGGAGTAATCGGGCAGCTGCCTATGACCCACTGGAAAGCCTCGAGCGCCGCCGGGATGGTTGGTCCTTGGAGCGGGACCGAGGGGAGAGGGAATTGGGCGGTAGTAGCAGGGATCAGCCTAGGAAACGGAGACTGGCGGAGGATGGCGGCCGGCACTTGGACCGCTCTCCAGACAGTGAGCGCTCTTCTTCCTCCCGGAAGCGTCACTGTTTAGCCACGACCTCTCCACCGGACCGCAGCCCCGAGCTCCTCGGAGGGAGGGAGCGTTACAGTAGTGACCCCGAGCGCTCGTCCTCCCGCTTGCTCCTCTTGGAGCGACCCTCGCCTGTCCGGGAATCACGCAGGGGTAGCCTAGAGCGGGGTCAGAACGAAAAGCGCGACCACAAGAATTCTGCCGAACGGGAGCGGAAGCATCGCGCTTCTGTGGCAGTCGCCGCGCAGGAGTGCAAAAGTCCAGCCAAAAAGGACGAGCGCGCTCCGGAAGGAGGCGGCGCAGGCTCCCGCCTCAAACCTCCTCCTCAGAAACAGCAGCAGGATGGAGCATCACAGGCCGGGGGAGCCCCCAAGCTGTGCTTGGCTTGGCAGGGGATGCTTCTGCTGAAGAACAGCAACTTCCCGTCCAATATGCACCTGCTGCAGGGGGACCTCGGTGTCGCCAGCAGCCTCCTCGTGGAGGGATCGACTGGTGGGAAAGTAGCTCAGCTCAAGATCACCCAACGTCTTCGTCTGGACCAGCCCAAGCTGGACGAGGTCAATCGTCGCATCAAAGTGGCGGGTCCCAACGGCTACGCCATCCTTTTGGCTGTGCCTGGCGCGTCAGACAACCGCTCCGCAGCCGGAGCTGGCGAGGCCGCCACCACCTCCACCCAGAGGCCACTCAGGAATCTGGTGTCCTATCTAAAGCAAAAGCAGGCTGCTGGGGTGATCAGCCTGCCTGTGGGGGGTAACAAAGACAAGGAGAACAGCGGGGTCCTGCACGCCTTTCCGCCCTGCGATTTCTCCCAGCAGTTCCTGGACTCCACGGCCAAGGCGCTGGCCAAATCAGAGGACGACTATCTGGTCATGGTCATTGTCCGTGGGGCGTCCTAAGGCCCTCGTGTTCTCTGTACCCAACCCTGCCTCCTCTTCCACACAGCCCCTCCAGCGTGTGCCAGGTGCTATGGGATACAGCCTTAGCCAGCCCTGTCGTTATTTTAAATTAGATCTTTGTTTGTAGCTGACTTTCCTGCCTGTTTATTCTGTTACTACATTTTTCTATAAAGTTAGAAGCCAGAGAGGTCGGTTAGCCGTTAGCGTGAATAGGATATTTTGAGAATCCCCTGCCAGTGGGGATAGCAGGGAGGCTAGGCCTGCTTTGATTCACAAAAAAAAAAAAAGAAAAGAGAAAAAGCAAAAAGAGGGGTGGGGAGGGAGGGGGGAAGGGAGAACAAACTCCCGTCTTCTTAATTTTGATTCGTGTCCTTTTTTCATTTCATGTATTTTAAAGCAAGTTCCATAGCTCATCCTCGATAGAGTTACGAACCAGACCAGATTTAAAGCACTCTAGTTTAAATGGAAAACCACGCACTAGCGGACTGGTGTCAGCTCGTTTTCTGAGTCCTTGAAATTCTGTGACGGCCTCAGGCCAGTGGCCCTTTGGCGCGCGGGATCCCTTCCTCAGGAGCCTGAATGGTTTCCCTTCGAGTCGCATGGCTCAAGGTTGATGTCCTTCAGGTGGCCAGCACCTGCTCTCGGGTACACTGCAGAACATTTAGTTCCTTGATTGGGTGTTTGATAACTTCATACAGCCCCTCAAAATGCATGCACTGAAAGTATGCTTTTTTACCAGGTGTATTTCTCCCGTCTCCGAGTTCTGTTGTATCCCTTATATGCACTTTGGGTTTGTAGCAGTGACCGTGTTTGGTAACTAGCTGAGGACTTTGTTACAAACCGTGAATGTCTTGTGCTTACTCTGGTATGCAGGAAACAAGGAGGTGCTTTAAGAATAACTTCAGTTCTGTTGTGGTTTTTTGTTTTTACTGCCTTTTTTTCCAAGAGTTGCAGGTACAGTGGGGTCTGGTTCCACAGTGCAAACTCTGAGCAAGTGTGCTTCTCTCCAGAGATGGTTTTAATTCTGTGATAATTTAATTACATAAAAGTTCTCATTAACATTTTACCTCTTTGTTAATAGCAAGAAACTGCTGTCTGCTAGGGACTTTTCAGGTACAGCACAGTGGGCATTACATGAGGTTTATCATTTTGTAGGCATCCGGAGTAAAGTGTTTTTAGCATCTTGGAGAGGTATGAAAAGTACTCCGAGGTGCTGAGGTTTGAGCTCTTCTTCCTGTGATTCTAGGAGGAAGCAATTTTGCTTTTTTTCAGATAACTTAGTTCATTTTCTCTTGTGCTTTTTTTCCCCACTCCTTGGGCACTTTTCTCCAGCTGTCTTGGCCGCCTTACCAATACAGGTGTTCAGGAGGGGAGAAGGGGTCTAAATCCCCGTTGTTTTGTTTAACAGCTGAAAGGATGCTGCAGCTAGCTTCTAAACGGAACTGTAAATCTGACTGTATCCATTTACAGGCCCGAAATTTGTAATCTTGCACTTAAACTCAGAATGTAGTCTTGCACTTAGCCACGTTTTCAGAGACCTGGGCAGTGTAAACGCGATGCTGCTTCACTCAGTTGATCCTCCACTATGTTCCTGGAGCAATTGATACAGGGAAAGGTTGATTTCTGTTTCAGCTTGCACAACCCAAAAATCAAGTTCAAAATGCGGAATAGTACATGAAGGAGGAAATGTCTTGAATGTATTTTATGGGCACAGTGGTTCTGGAGTGTGACTGTACTTGCTTGAGATTCACTGTCACAAAAATATGGCTTTCTGTAATACCGCTTTACTGAACCACTCGTCAGAGAGTGCTTTGGTTTGTAGTGGCTTTGATTTCCTTTATCTGGCCGGGATGAGGAGATGTAGTATCCCAAGCATCGCGGTGAACTGAGAACTTGAATGTGGCAGCGTATCTTGAAAACAAACTTTGGTTTTACAGCTGCTTTTCTTTCTAAATGGAAACGTACAAGCCTCATTTAATGCTCTTAAATGTTTGAGGGTAAAATCCAGAATCTCTGGGTTGTTGTCCTTCAGAGTGAATGTAACGGACTTAGATGGCAGAATTCAGCTGTTCATCTTACTATTAACAACGAGAGGTTTTTTTTTTAAATGACACCGATAATGCAAATAACTATGTTTTAGAGGATACAGCATATTTACCACTTATTGCAAAGAATGTTTTAATTCTCGCAGGTGTCTGTTGTGTGCCAGCAGGTCATCAACACTGCTGCTAACTCACTTGAAGTGCTGCTTGCCTTTAGAGTGAGTTTTCTTGTTGCGACATGAGTGGCTCGCAAGCACTGAGTTTTAAAGGAAAGGAACTTGAACCGCTGGGAATTCAAATCTGCCCTAAACAAAAAAAAAAAAAAAGAAGCACTAACGTTTGTGTTCAACACTTAAACTTGCTGAGAACAGTGTTTGTTATGCTGGTACGCAGTAGGCACCTGTTTTTAAAACCCGTAAAACTTGGGGTCAACATAGCTTGTCAAAGCAAACTCTGTGTGGGAACCCTTTTGGAAGGTGCATCCTAGGTGCACTTCAATTCTGTCCTTGTGAAATTAGTGGTAGTTGCACCTACCGCGGGCTTTTATGAGTCAAACCTGTGCTGCACTGGAGGGCAATAAGGAACAGGCGAGGCTGTGTTTGACTCCAGGTTTTCTGGTTGTGTTTGATGGAGTACCTGCTTCTTTAAATCTGGTTTATTTGTGGTTGCTGCTCTTGTTTTGTAAGCAAGGATTTTAACACCCTTTGAGGGTTCTTAATGTCAAAACATAGTTGATTTGCAACATTTTTTTTTGCCAGCAGTTAAGTTCACGTGCTGCCATCAAGGCTGGTACAGCTTGGTTGGCTGTGCTTCTCTCTTAGGCTCTGAAATGTGCACCGTTGGAGTAACTGTCCACTCAAAGTCGTCTTGGCCAGGGCTGAGCGCGAGAAGTCCATGTGTAATACCACTTCTGTATAGAGCAAACCAGATGTAGCAGACTGGAGCTCTCTCGTGTTTGGCGTGACGTTGCTCTAGTGAGAGCTCAGTGTTTCTCGTGTGTGCAGCCGATGTTCCTGTATTTCATCAGTTTGTTGAATTAGCCTGGAAAAAGGATGTCCTTTTCCTGAATCATTTCATAGTTGTGCTTTATGCTTTGGGGAAAGAACCTCAAATGACTCATACTTCTGTTTAAAATTCTAGTTTAGTTTAGAGATTTTTTTGTTGGTGGTGTTTTTGTTTTGTTTTGGTTTTTTTTTTTATTTGGAAACTTTATGCAACTTCCTTGGCCGCCGGCCAGTGGCTTTGTTTGCTCCCGTGTAGTGACCAGTCTGCTGCTCACTGGGACTGGGGCACGAATGCTGAGGGTATCCCCAGCTCCCGAGCTTTCAGGCTCCTGGGTTACAAATACCGAGGCATCCGTGTAAGCATCGTAGAGAACAAAGTGTGTTATGTGCCAGGCAGACAAATCTTACCACACCCCCCCTTTTTTTTTCTTTTTTTTAATTTATTTTTTTAATGAGGATGTTAAAGGATTGAAATGTTTGACAACTTGCTCAGCCCCCTGTGGAGGGCAGAGAAGAGAGTTTTAGATTTCTTGCATTGGCTGGGGAACCATCTGGTTGGTGGTAACTGAGGTGAAAGGCCTTAAGTATTAATGGGGAGGAGGAGTGAATCAAAATTGTGAAGGCAGGCTCAAAAACTCTGAGGACTCAGGGAAAATGGCTTGGAAAATCATAGTTCCTGGCTTTAAGAAAAACAGTGTTGAGGGCAGTACTCCTGGGGAGTCTGCAGTACAGCTGTTGAACAGATACAAGAGTGGAAGAAATCATTGCCATGTGACTGTAGAGCTTTTGGGGTTCTTTCCTGTTTGTCTCCCCTGTTTTCTCCCTCTCCTTTCTGCAGATAGCACCGAAGGACAGATATTCCAATGATTTGTAAACTGAATGATGAGATGGTTTTTGTGTTAGGCTTAAAGCAGACCATATGGTTCAGAAAATGGTTATTTGAATACTCAACGTCATGCAGTTTTGATTGTGTGAAAATGATGGATGAGAAATACTACTTGAACGGTAACAATTTTAAATTATATTAGGTGTGTCTTTGATTTGACCTTTTCTTTAATATTGGAGCTGTCTGCTGTTAGAATTATGCAGCAAAATGAGAACAAAAGAGAAATGTGTAACACTACATTTCAGATTTTTGTTGATAAGTTGCCTTCAGGAAATATTCTTTGAGGAAAGTCAACCGAATTAGCGATAATGCGGTTGGTTTTTCTCCTGGTTAATTATTTTGCCATGTCCCATTAACTATTACTGAAAGCTGAATAACTGTCAGTACTGTAAGCCTGGTTTAACCTTGGTCCAAAAAGAAGCCCTGCACTACTTGTTATGCATCTATACATAGAAGGTGACTTCATTTCAAGGTTTCGTGCACGCAGGTGGTATTGGTGCTTTTTGAAGTCCAAGTAGAATATTCAGAAAGGCCTTGTAGCTCTTTATGTTCATCTGTATGATGTAGGGAGAGGAAAATCTGTTGTATGCATTTGTATTGAAATAACATTTCCTTTCCTCCTGCAAGCAAAGCTGGTGGACTGCAGAAGACAACCGCATGGAATACCAAGCTCTAATGGACCTTTGGGAAGAGAAGCTGTGGCTTGTGTGGAATTTACATGGGCCTCTTGACGGAAGAAAGCTTATCTGTTTAGTATTTGTGCATTTTACTAAAATGGCAGCTTTAAAAAAAAAAAAAAAGTTGTGTATCTGCTATTGTGATGCCAATGCCCGTGTTTTAAGTGGAAAAAAAAAAATGACCTCTTTGCTTTGTGCTGTGTACACAAGATTGCTGGAAAAGTAAAAGAATACCCTTTTTATGGCTCACACAGCTTGAAAGTAGCTGTCACTCAAACATGCGCTCACAGTTGAGCTGATTTTGTTTCATTCTAAATAAATTGTTTCTTTTGAGGAAAATGGTTTTTCTGCCTGGAAGTGAATTGACGACAAACGTTTGACCCCTTTGTTTGCAGCGGAGGGGTTGCTGCTGCTGCTGCTCGATGTTTGATCTGATAGTTGTGGGTCTTGAGCAAGAAGCAGGGAGAACCGACACGTTCGTGTTGACCGGCCTGTTGTACCAAATCTGAAGAAATCTAGTTGATTGTTTTCCTGTGGCTCCCCCTTTGTTTGCAGTGAAAAAGGGGGTGACTTGCTGCTTTACTCCTCACCTTGACGAGGAAGCGGTGCTGATGCTGGCATGCAAGAAGCACCCTGCGTCTCAGAACGGTGTACAAGTCTGGGGCTTCGCTGGTTTGAAGAGCTGGAGTTCCTGAATTTTAAGTTTCTGATTTATTTTGTTCACCCAACACGTTTGCCTTTAGTTCTGATTTTTTTTTTTAATTTTGAAGAAAAAAGTTTGAAATTACTTTGAATCTTGCACGTAAACCTTTGCAGCAAATTGCCAAAAGAAAAAGAGAAATGAGTCCTTAAAAGTGTTTAAATGATGTTAATAAAACCTTTCCTGACACACGTGAGGCGCTCCTCCATCTCCAGGGGCTTTGCAGCAGTTACGGGTTTAGTGCTGAATGGATGAAGAGTTCCTGAGAGCTAGAGTTGGTAATTTAAAACCATTGCGTTGGTGTCCCAGTGCCTTATTTTGACCGGTTTTGAAGCAAATGGTTCCACACGCCTCGGATGTGCATGCACCCTGATCGCGTCCCAGGTACGGCTGCATGTTTGCTTGCAGTCGCCTCACTGTGTAGTACAGATGGTGAGAGGATAAAACAGAGGCGGCCGGAAAATGTTGTGTGCGCTGCGTTCTCCTGTACTGGGGGCTCCTGAGCTGTGGAAGGCTGTTTCAGTGCAGGAGCACAACTCCATGTTTGCCGCAGGAGACTTCGGGGCGTGTTTGACAACCGCAGACGTCAAGAGGAAGCTAACACTGCTGCATCGTTGGCTTCAGAGACCTCTCGTGTTGTGCTTGCCGGTCTCTTAGAATTAATGTGACATGCAGACGAAGACACCTTGAAATGCAAGCCTGCCCTGATTGCCTTGACATACTTTAACCTCCTGCGGATAACGAACCTGCAGCCCTGCAGGATCCTTGCTAGGCTGCAGGAGCCTTTCAACCAAAGGATGCCGTGGTTGTGCTCTGCAAGGTGTCTGTTCCTGGGGCAGAGAGCTGTGTAAATCCTGAGACAGGTAAGGAGGCTTACGAGGTTCAACTGAATTGTAATGTGAAAGAAGATTGTTTTGTTGTTTGCTTTTTTGTAGGTTTTTTTTTTTTTTTTAATTCTACAGTCTACTAACTTTTACTAATGTGTTTACTTCGGTCAATGTGCAGCTCCATCCGCTCTGGGGATAGGAGCGGAGGAATGAACTCTTTGATGTATCTTCTGTGGGTTTTTTGGGGGCTTCCCATTAATGAACACAAGGTTTCTCTCCCTACCTGGGGCAAGAAGCCATGCGGATAAAACTACAGGTTTTCAGCTTGGTGACCTAGAGCTGTTATTTTGATTTCGTGAGCTGCTTGAATTAACACTGCTTTAACCCGGAATACTGTTTATAACTTGTGTATGTTGATATGGAAAGCCAATGATTAGGCGAAGCGTTGTATGTGTTTATGGGATGCTAGTGTAAGCATTTAAATTAAGATGTTAATTGTAAATGAGAGCAATTGTAGATATTGCTGGTAATGAGGGGAGGGAAGTGGGGACACTTGTGAGATGCCTTTTCTTCCAGAAGTTAGTGTTTGTAGTTAAAGTTCATATTTCTGCAGTGTTCATGTTCTGTCGAGATGTGACCTCTGAATCTGGTATAATTTGAAGCATTGTATAAGGAGTTTGGGGCTGGTAGTGATAACGGGAGGCATGTTTGAACCTCCGATTCGGCTGGGTGGGTGATGCCAGCGGGAGATGAGTGATGTGCTAGCGTGACCCACAGAAAGGAGGTTATTTTTGACAAGCTGGCTGGCCGCTCGGGTAACCGGGCACGTGGTTCAGGGCTTGGGCGCTCTCCCACTTTTTGGGTATGCTGGTGTTACTGCAAACGGGGCCGTCGCTGGCTGTTCCAGAAGAGGTCTGCCTCTCTGACTCAGATTTCACTGTGTGTTTAACCAAGAGATTGCTCCCTGTCTCCTCTACATTGCATATTTATTCCAGAGACCTGGAGGTACCGTGGGATGTGGTGTGGGATGGTTCTCCTGTGGTTGCTTTGCAATAGCGAGTGGTTTTTGTGCTGGGTCTGCCCCTCTACCTTCTGACTTGGTTACAGCTGCCAGGTGAAGCCAGGCTTTGTTAGATGTGGTCCCTTTGAAGGGTTAAGTGCTCTATATGCATCACATTAATTTGGCTAACGAGACTTCTGGGGAAAGTGGATTTATAAAGAGAACCATTTAATTAACTGCACTGCAGTAGAAAGCGATGCAAGTGGATTAGACAGGGAACGGGTTATTTGAATTCACAAGGTTTTTTAGAATTGTGCTTTTACCAGCCACAGCTGAATTAATAAGTTTAAAACATCAGATGGCCCAGATTCTGCTCTTCGCTAATAACGAGCTTATGTTCGCCTCGTGCTGCTGGTTTACTATCAAATGGCAAATGCTCTTTGAGGATACACTCTTGCTGTCTCTCTTGGGTGTCTTGGTGCGAGTCCATCGGGCAAGGCGTCTGCAGAAAGGCTAGGGATGGAAGGGGGAAACATCTTGGGCTGATGTCTCTGTGATTCCTATTGTCCCTCCTTGGGTTACTGTCTCACAGCTGTGTGCCTGAGTTTAATTATAGCTGGCTTGAGAACTAGGGGAAGAAAACTCTTAGGGCAGAGTAAGCTGCTGGAGGGCTCGGCCAGCCGCACTCAGAGCGATGGCTTACTGGGGGCCGATTAACGAGAGCCTGCTGGTGTTCATCCTGTCTGTTGGTGTGCGGGTGGGGTTGAGGCGCTTCTAGTAGGAGCCGAGGATGTGTACGTGGTGGCACAAGGGTCTGCTGCTTTGTCGGTCCTTCGTACACTGCTCCAGGGATCAGTCTGGAGATCTTTAGCTATCTTCAGTATTTCCTGTCCCCAGATCCAGTGATAGGTCAGGCTGATGTGGAGCAAGGCATGCGGCTCAATCCAGCGCCCTGCCCTGAACTGGCAGTTTTCCCTGTAATTTCTGCCATTTGTAGCAAGTGAGCACTTAGATCCTTCAGTCTGCGTCTCCTTTCCTGTGCAAGTGCTGCATTTCAAGCCTGTAAAACTAGACATTTTGGGCGTGCCTCAGAACACATGTGAGGTGCAGAAGGATTTTGAGTTAAGGGAAGCCAGTGAGGTCTCCTGAGGGTTGCTGTTAAGTTTGTGTTGCCTTTCGAGAGGATTTGTCCTGCGGACCATGGTGGCTGCAGCCCACTTGGCCAACGGGTTGTGTTTGGTCGCTGCCTGCAGCGTCGGCAGGCTGGCCTGGGGTGCTTCGGCTCCGAACCCAGTGCCATTGCCAGCCTGGGCAGAGGGTCGGTGCAGGATGAGCTCTTGAACCACCTGAGCTGCGGTCATTGAGGCTTGTGGGGAGGGCACGGCGAGGAAGGGGACATCGTTGTTTCTCGTGCTGCTTCTCTTGGGTGGATGAGTCCAAGACTCCGTGTTTCACATCTGCCAGCCCAGCTTGTTTTCTCTTGCACTAAGGTGCATCGACATAGACATGTTCCTGGCTGTCAGATGTCTTTTAACAAGCTCCTTTGCTCCTTCTCGTCGCGTGCTGACTTGCATCCCAGCAGCACGTTGGGGCTGGGAGAGCCTGGTCCTGGATCCCCCATCCCTGCGACCGCCCTTACCTCAGCCGGCCGGGCCGTAGCTCCCGTTCCCTGCTTGACCAAAGGCTTGAGGGGTTGGAAATATTGGCGTTTTGTTAGTCACTGGGTTGTGGTAAAGACACCTTTTGCCTCTCCGAGCCAGAGTGCAATCCTTGCCGTGTCTTTGCCCACGTGAGAAATATCTGGAGGGGAAAGTTTTGCAAAGCTCAGGTGACTTAAGAGGCAAAGTCTGTATCGCTTCGGAAATGGAGACTTTGACCCGCGAGTTACTTCTGAAATTGTCCGTGGCCGTGAGCAGGAGCTCCCATCTCCTTTGCGGTTTCTGCAGTCTTGGAAGCTTTTCCATAAAAATCTCTTAGCTAAAGAGATTTCCATAATACCTCTTAGCTAAAGCTACAACTTCTAGCTTTTCAAACATCTGTTTGGTTTTGGTGGTTTTGTTTTTTTGTTTTTTTTCATTAGAGTAGCTGATAAATTCCCATCAACTTCAATGGAAATGGTTATGCTACATTTAAAGATTTTAAAAAAACCCCACCAAAATCAAAAGCCAACCAGCTCCCCATCTCCTGTGGAGGCTTTCATCTTCCTGGAAGTGAAACTTAATTCAGGCTTTGCTGAGTTTCAGCCTAACAATGCTCTGTGTGGCAGCTGCGGTGGCGGGATGTGTTCCAGGCGCGGGGGGGAACAAGCACCGCAAAAAAAAAAGCTGAGCGTTCCCGTTATCGGCGTGCGCGAGGGCAAGTAAACAGCCCAAACCGCACGTGGTGTCTGCCAAACAGGTGGGCAGGGAAGAACAGCCTGGTTTCCTGTTGCTGGAAGGCCATGTTGTCACATCCTTACCCAATTTATTTTAAATTGCTTTTTGCTTTCTTCCTGTGGGTTAAGGTAAATCAGAAACCTGAGGAGCGTTGGTAGGTGGAGCACCTCGTTTGGGTGTGTTGCGCATCGCCCCCCAAAAACCAGGCCTGTGCCTGCCACAGCCATGACAAAGCTTCTTGTTCTCCTTTAAAATCTGAATTTTGTAGATTATTTTTTTTTCCCCCTCTCCACGGCTGACGAGCGTCCTGCAGAGCTGGTGTTTCTCACGGTATCGCTGTAGGTGAGAGCCTTGCAGTGGTTTTGTGTGTCAGGCAACTGAGGCGCCAAGAAGGGGTCAACGTGAGATCCCAGGTGATGGGTTAAACCCAAAACTTCTTGCCCCTCACCCTGGCCTCCAGCCTCCGAGGGACTCCCGTTTGGCTCCCCGAGCTTCCCCAGAGCTCCTGGACATCAGAGAACGGACTGAAACGTTTCCAGCCCAGCCCTTGGAGGGGATTTTATTGCGTGATAAAGATTGTTGCTTATGCCATAAACGTCAGTGTCATATTTCTCTGTGGTTAGTGCCTGGGATGATCAGCCGTCAGTGTCTGAGAGGAGCGGTGGGAAAGTCCCAGCCTGGTTAGTGCTAGACTATTTTTTTTTTATCGAGAAGAGAGGCTGACAGTGGAGAGCGTGAGCAGGGAGAGAGGTGATGTTGTGTGCTGAGGAATGGCTAAATCCGTGTTTTAAAATCTCTGTAAATCTGTGTTTTAAAATATCTGCCCTGACTTTCAATGACGCAGAGCAGGTTTCTGCAAATACAGAACGAGGAAGGGGAACCTACAGCCGGGGCGTACAATGGCTGTATAAAATAACAATATCATTTCAGCCTGAGTTACAAACTTATTCTTGATGCATCTCCAATTGCACCGGCTTCCGTAGCTTTGATAGACCTGAGCTGAGTCTTAGCAGCTTTTTATCCCAGCTTCTGTAAAACCAGTTGGAGCGGGGATTAAGCTCCCACCATAAATCAGTCCTGCCGAAATACCTGGCACGGGCGCTGGAAGCGGGTCCCCATGGGTGATAGCGGGTGACGGGCTCTTCTGGGCAGGGCTGAGATGGCAGCGATGTCCCGGAGCTCTTGTGTTACCGCTCGCTCCTTTTTTGGCCGGAGCTCCGGCTCCTGGAGCCTGCCTCGCGGGATTATACCTGGGAATAAATCACTGGATAACGATGGAAAAGCATTTCCTCCTGTAACTCCCTGGAAGGACAGTAACCTTGCAGCCAAGTTGTTTGGATGAAACAAACCCGGAGTAACGAATCCTCAGCTGCCGCAGCACGTGCTGCGATGTCTCGTGGGAGAAGCCAAATCTGGGTTTTCTTCTTCCTTTTTGAATCTCGTGGTGCTAAAATTAATCGGGATGCAGGGTAACAGTCCCTGTCTGTCGGTACTCAAACACTTTATCTAAATGTCGTGGACACTGAAGAAAATAGGGGTTTGTTTGAAGGCGTTTGGGGGTGTTGCAGTGGGTTTCTGTTGGAGTCCAGTGAAAACTGGAGGCTGTTTCCTTCAGCTTCTCATAAAAGCCTTTTGTCACTCGGATGCTTCGCTGGCAAGCTCTGGTAGCCTGCATGTCACCGTGTCTTTTGGAGAGATCTTTAGCGTTTGGTTTTTCTTTGTTGTGTTCCTGGTGTGAGTTTTAGGAAGGTTTTCAAACCGAGGAATCTTTGGTAAAATGCTTCCAAATCTGATTTCTCATCAAATTGAAAGTGCAGTAGCACATTACCCCCAGCATAGCACACGCAAAAGATGAGCTTGGGGCCATAAAACGTTACGCCGAGTGACTTGGGACAAAGTGCTGAGTTTGTTGTTAGGTTTGTTTTTTTTTTTTTTTTATTTCTTGGAATTTAAATTGTTTTCTTAGAAAGATCTCTGGGAGGTTGTTAGCAATTTCTCTCCCGTAGAAAGTGCAGAGATGATGCTCGAGAGGTGCAGGCGGGTTGGAAAGCACGAGGGAACCCAGTGCTCTGCTGCTGGGCAGCCGCTTTCCCGGGACTGGGAGGGAGGACCGGGAGGGCACCGCATGTAAGCAAAGCCTTTCCCATGCTGAAGATCAGATGAAGCCATGCTCGTTTTCTCTACCCTGGATTCTGCCGTGGAGTAAGGGAGCAGGCGCGAGGGGGATTTGCTGCTGAGCCTGAGAGATTACAGCTCTTCAACTTGTTTGTGTCCCAGCAAACCCAGCTTTGGTGTTTATCCAGACAGCATGTGATGCTCTTTGCTCTGCACAACTGCCTTTGTGAGGTTACTTGCAAGATGACTTCAATGGGATGGAATAATCTTCCTCTGGGCAGATGTTCCCATCCTCCTTGCTGTTTGTTTCTCTAATGCGCGTTGTGTGTATTTTACGAGTAAATAAATGCCTTCAGTTCTCAGAGCTGCGAGGAGAACTGAAACAGCTGTTCTGTGCTTCCCTTCTCAGCAAAAGGTGTGAGAGGAGAGCAGCGTCCCTGACCCCCAGATGTTATCCTGGGCCTGCTCGGATGCAGAGACAAAGGCTTGAAGACTCATCCCGCCTCCCAGCCTGATGGTAGGACTGCGCAGGGCACCTGGGAGGAGTTTCCTTATTACGGGGACTGGCTTCGTCAACCTCTTTTGATAGATAAGAGGCGATGGCGGCTAGAGAGAGATTCTTGGCCTCTGCAGAATTATTTTTGGGGCAAATAAAGGCTGGTGGTGCCCATCTGTGGGGTACGATGCTGTGGGCAATGGGAGCTCCTGAGCTGTTTGCTCCTTCGCAGAAGGCAAGAGAGGCTACAAGCACTTGGGAGGCTCGTTTTTCTAAACAAGGGTAAGGAACTGGTGGCACGTGTTCCTCTGGAGAGGACAGGGGAGGACTCTCCTTAAAAACCTGGAGGTGTGGACACCGCATCCCACTCCAAGTTGTTTCTTGGTGGGAAGAGAAGTGAAAATGTCGCAGGGCTTGTGTTGAAAGGAGGATGGTGTTGAGCAGAGTGGCTTTATGCATGGGGAGAGGAAGAGACTGGAGCATGGGGATAGGTGCTATAAACTGTGGAGAGCGAGAGCAGCGGGGTGAGGATTTGGTGCGTTGGCTCTTCTTCATCCCTGCGTGGCTTTGATTGCTGGGACTCACGCTGTTAATAGTGAAAAGCGCTACTGAGCTCGAATACACGAGAGGTGCAGAATAAGGGGGGGTTTGAAGCTTCTGGATTGGAAAATCTGAAGCTGAGTGTTCCTAATACAGTGCTCCGGGTAGTCTTTAACGTGTTCAGTAGCAGAGTGATGAACTATAACATTTCAAGAGGTGAAAACTCACATTTGGCCTTGCTGCAGAAGGTCTCGGCTTAGGGCTTAGCGCAGGACTGGCCTAAGCCAAATTATACCGTACCGCTCACCCCTCTCAGACTCCCAGTGCCTTAAGCGCTGCTTAAGTAGTCGGCTTATCCTTAAACCCCGATTGCTCGGAAGATGACCCACTAGAGATCCTCTTGTGAATCCAGATACGAACGGGTGCAACCGAATTGCATACTGCATTTGATGCAGTGGTGAAGGTGTAAGAGGACAATTCCTGAAGCGCTTGCTGCCTGCGGATCCCTGCAGGAATTCAGAGAAGCTGTGAATCAGCATATGAAAAATTAACCCCTTTGTAGCACTGATGTTCCCCATCTACTGCAAATTCGAGCTGAATATTTCCCCTATTTAAGCACGCCTAGTTTCTCTGGCACTGTGTGGTTGTGTAACTGCTGAATTTGTCCCATTATCTGCGAGGGAACTTTTTTGCCTGCAGCAATGTTTTAGCTCCTTGGTGCTGCTGTGATGTTCTGTAGGTTTTTATTTATATGGACTGCTTAATTTTGTGCTTGAAATAACCCATTTGACAATTTACAGGAGTGTTTCTATAGAGGAAACAACTCTCTTGTTGGCTTAATATAAAAAAGGATAATGCCAGTGGCTGGGATGGGCGTGTGTATACGATATCCCAGATCTGTGTCATAATTTCAAATTTCAAACATCTGCTCATAATGCAAAAAATTGCAACCTCGCTACCGGAAGGAAAGTCAAAGCAGCTGTGTTACATCTTGCCCGTCCAAATTAAATCTGTAAGATGCTGGTCAGATATCGGCCCAGCATTGCTGCCTGGCTCTGGGAGCTGCCTTCACGCGTTCATCAAATCCCAGGGAATTGCTGGATGATTGGAAGGGTGGGGGGAAGGGGAGAGGGGTCTGAGAGATGGGTACGGTCTTTAAATTTGCTGTATTGTGGTACTGGCTTTAATTAGAATTGGTTTTGCTTCCAGGTCCTCTGTGCTGTGACAAATAACACCGTGCCCGGGAGGATGAGCGGCCACAGTGCAGCATCCTTCTCCAAGAAAAAGAGGTTTTTGTGGAACGGCTGGTCCCCATATCCTCGTGGAAGCTTAATCCTTATCTCTCAGTCTGTCTTTGCCTGCCTCGCTGGGGATAATTATTCATATCTGGATAGAATAAGCTAAAATCTCCTGCTGTGCTTTGGCTCCTTTGAGTCCTTGGCTGCCTCATCCCAAAAGGTGAGTCAGCTTTGCTCTCGGAGTGGCTCTGTCTCTGATACCGAGCTGTCGGACTGACCAGAGGGGGTAAATCTGAGGTACAGAACGACGCGGCTCAGGAGCGAAGTCAAAGTGAAGCCCGTGCCCAGCCAGGCTGTGGGCCTTATTTTGTCCTGTAAAATAATGCTTTACACTATGGATTTCTCAGAGGGCTTTAATCACACATGCAGGACAAATACCTAGATATACAAACTGTGAATGTCATCTAAAAATTCCTATTTTCATTTTTGCTGCCATTTATATTTCCCAGTGCAGAAGATCTGCACCAGCCGATTGCTTTTTGATCATGGATGTAATCAAAGACCATCCTTCCAAATTTCCATGGCAGAATCGCTTCAGCCACACCTGGGGCCGTTGTTCAGCTTGGCTTTTTTTAGCTTCCATTTCTGGGCCGAAGGCTCAAAGAAGAAAGAAATAGGTGAGATGAGAGCGCAGGCTCCAGCAAAGAGGAAGGAGCAGACATATGTCTGGGTGTAGTCATACAGCCACCCTGCAGGAGAAAAGATTGTTATTAAAGCTGTTGAAATTTTCTCACAGAAAAAAATCATTTTGGGAGGTGGGTGGGAATCAAAGGATGTGTGTTCTCATTTAAGAATTCCTCACATATTTTCTTTAAGTTACCTTAACTCTTTGTGTGCCTGCTGCTGTGCAGCACTTACACGGACAGCACTATTGTCGTTGGTGCGGCAGGCGAACTGGCATGTCATTCTTCCCAGAGCTAACTTCTCCTGATCCTTGTAGTGGACGTGGATTTTAATTTGATTGAATTTAATCCCTGACTTTTTTTTCCTGTTTAAATATATGGGCCAAAAGTAGCTGCTGCAGCAGATGGAAGGTCCCCTTGGACTCATCACATGCCTTGCATGTGTTGGTGCTTGCAACATCTGGGCTGCAAACTCCAGATTTTCCAGCCTTGCCTTCTTGTGAGCAGACCCAATTTGGTGCAACCTGTCTGATATGAGAGATCCCAGGCCAGGAGCTTGAAGTGAACTTGCTTAAAAGTAGCTTTGTGAGCACTTAAAAGGAAAAAGTAAATTCCAGAAAGACTGAGGAATCTGCGAGGGGGCAGGTCGCCTTTTAAAATGACCTCAAAGTGTTTTGTTTAGTTACAGCGTATCATCTCATGTCTAGACCATCCTTTTAAAGGTGGGTCATTCCTCCGTCTGAATCTGAAATATCCAAAGCGATGGGAGTTGCTGCTGCATGGAATAAAAACCTTCATATGCTCCTAAATCTGGCACGGGATGGTTGGATGTCCAAGGTGGGTTAGCAGCTGAGACACATCTACCGCTGGTGTAAAATGCAGTTCCTCCGGTGACGTCCATGGACTCGCGTGATTTACATAAACGGTAGAGCTGGGCTAAATTTGGGATTCTTGAAACCAGCTCTGGTTAGGAAGGGAAATAATATAATCCCCAAGAGACCCCAGTCTCAGCCACGCAGGAGTGTTGCTGCTGCTGTTATCTACGAGTGCCGTGGCTCTGAGCAGGGAAGGAAGCAGTGCCGGTAAAATGTGGAGATCTGTGACAAACCAGAGGTGCTAACGTTTTCCTCACTGTAGATTTACACAGCCGCAGAAGGGTTTTATGAAGCAGAGGAAAGGCTGCAGGCTGCTCTACCCTAGTTTCAGTTTCTCTTGGCTTCTGCCTTTCTCAGGGAGAGTTTCAGTTCTTTTTCTTTTTTCTTCTTTTTTTTTTTTTTTTTTTCCTCAGGGTTATCTTGCGAGCCATAGCACAGGCAAAGACGGAGCTTGCTGTTGGAAAGGAGGATCCCGTGGCGCTGGACTTGGTGGCGTGGGTGGCTCTCCTGTGACCCTCATGTTTTTGCAGAATGGTTTATTCTCAAAGGTGGGATCTGTTTTTGCTGTCTGGAAGTCTGTGGGATTTGGATAGGAGACAGGATGCTAACGTAGTTGTTTGCAAGATGTACAGGACAGAGTGCTCTGGTTGTGGAGCTCTGATTTATTTAAATTATTTTAAAAATATCCTTCAGGGTTTTTTTTAAATATTTTTGTTTTTTTCTATAAGCTCTACTTGGTGCTGAAAGAAAAGCATTGCCTCCTCGCTGGCAGCACAGTGGTTGCCTTCCGCTGCGTGACACCCCAGCCTTTTAAAGCACCTGCAGTGTCTGTGCCCCCTCTCCCCATCTGAAAAAAAAAAAAAAAATCATCCCTGCCTCAGAAAGCTGAGTTAGAAGCTCATGGTGTGCAAACCTCAGCAAAGCAGCAGTTTTGTAAGCAGTGCCGGTAAATCCCTGGCACCTAATGATCCAAGATAAACACCCGCGGCACGTACTCATGCCGCAGGCTGCGGTCAGGCTGTTGAAGTTGTGCTGCCGATCTGTACCCAGAAGTTGGGTTTGTTCCTGGTGCCCTGAGAAGCAATACCTGGTGTGGAGGTGCAGGTATGTTTTAGATGAGAGCATCCAAATGCATGTGCCAGCACGGCTTCCGAGTGACTCCATCCCCTTGCCTTTCACCACCCAGATCTGCTGGGGCTGGCATGTGTGTGCTGGGTGCTGGAGTCTGTTTTGTAATTTTGGATTACATGGCTTGTTTTATTTATTTTCCAGTGTGAGTTACTGATTTGTACTGCTTGTGGAAATAAAATATACTTGTCTCTCCTTAGCTTCCTTGTGGTTTGCCAATATAACGTTTGTTCTGTCTTGTTCTGTTTTGGTTTGTGTTTTTTCAGCGTGGCAGGAGCACCCAGCAGACTGGGAGCTGTGAAGGAGCCTTCAAACTTTTCACCCCAGGCTTTCGGTTGGGCTGGCTGCCTCTGGATTTAAGGGCTCTGAGTTAAACAGATTTGCAGGGTAAGTCACCTTTTCATTGCATTGCAATTAGGCTCTGTCCTAGTATGCAAAATAAGCGTTTTAACCTTCGCGGTTCTCATTATGCCTCAGGTTTCACTGCATAAAGATACTTGAGTTTTATAAAAAACTGTAATTCTAAAGTCAGGGTTTTAGGGAGGTCAGCAGCAGTCAGAGACACTAAACCCCAGGCTCTCACATAGCATTAAAATCTTGTTCTGTGTTCTGCAAGGAGCTTTTGGACACTTAGAGTTAATCAGCAGCTGCTGGTTGTATTGGGTTTTCACGCTTAATACAGCTGTATTGGAAGAGAAAACTGCAGAATTTATATTGGATCACAAACTTGGATCCTGAACTCTGAATTGTTTCCCTCTCACTCTGCCCACAGTGAGACAGATCAGCGAGTTTTGCTTCTTGGCTTCATTTGGCCTTTATTTATCCCACCGGTATTAAGAAGACTGATTTCTGTGGAAGGGTTTTTGCAAGAAACCTGCTTGCTTTACAAAATCCAAAAGTGTTCCCATGGTGAGTGGTTAGCGCTTTCAGAAAGCAAAAGGCTTCCAATCAGCGAAAATGCATTGGAAGCAGATGAAAGCGTAACGCTATCTTAGCACGTATGATGCATGGATAAGAGTGAGCCAGATTATTTAGCTCTTTTCACAGCATATGTTACTCTGTTGGGAAATTTACTGCGATGGTTGTACAGGGATTGCTTTCTGGTGGATATACATCTTGTATCAGCAGAAGAGATCGTACACGGTATGGGCCATGTATCACCGTGACAGCGTAAAGCACGCTGTCAATGAAATGCTTTACTTGCTCAAAATTGCATCTGTATACAGAGTTTTGCCAACCTAGAAATACTGATTAGGGAAATCAATTTTTTCACATGCTCGCGGTACAGCCGCAGTGCTAAAACTTTGCAAGGAGCAGGTGTTTACAGAATCCTTGGCAGCTTTGAGCAAAGTGCCTCTGCAGGCGTGGGGCAGCTGATAGCGGCGGGCAGGAAGCAATGAGTGAAGAACAAGTGTCTGGGTTTTATTCAGGATCCTTTTGCTAGGTGAGGAATGGGGCATCAGTCATACTAATATTTGACCTTGCAGCTTTTTCTAGTTCATTTGCAGACCTAGGAAGAGCTCAGATACTGTTTCCAGCTACGAGGTATGGCTAAAGTGTCATCAGGGAAAGGAAGAACTTTGTCGTGGCCAAGATGTTTGGAAGAAAACAAGTCCCTTGCTCGTAAGCAGAGACTGGAGACTCGCTTCTAAAGCGCTTGAAATCTGCCAGATAGTCCAAACTGCCTTGGTTTTCTGGCAGGGGGAGAAGAGGAAAGGCTTGTCATCCTCCTTGTCTTTGGGCCCAGGAGCTCTTGTGACTGAGCCGCATAATCTCCTTCAAAACAAGAGGTTACTGAGGCTTCTCCTTGTGTTTCAGTGCCTCTGCTTGGTAGGCTGCTGCTGAGCCCGTCCTTGCTTTACTTGCCTCCCCTCGCCTCCCCTCCAGTCCCTCTGTCCCAAGTTCAGCGTTTCAGTGCTCCGCGGGGGTGAAATCCATGGACACGTGGTCCTTACTCTTCTGCTGTGCTCAGGGTTAAAACGTGCACGTGCGGTTTGGCCGCCTTTTTCCCATGCAGCTTTTTTCCAAACTGCTAGTCGGGTTTTGCAAATTCATGAGCAAAATATTGCCTGTGTATAAAGATAGATTTCCAAAATCTGTTTTGTTTTGGTTTTTTTTTTTCCCCCACTTGAACAGAAAAAACTTTCCTACCGTATGGGTAGGAGAGTGAAGCAGCAGCGTGTTTTATCGCTGGATGCCTGCGGTGGGTGTACATTATACATAACATAAGAGTTACCTGCTAGAGGAGGCCCGCCTATGGCTGCTATCCCAGCAAAGAAGGCAGCAAACCCCAAGTAGCTGTGGAGTTTCTGCACACCCACTAGATCTACCTGTTTGTGAAATCAGATGGGTATAATTATTGATGTGAATGTGCAAGCATAGGATATATATATTCCCCCCCACACCCCCCCGCCCTCCCTGAGGAGGAGTTTCCTCTTCAGCTGCAGTTTTGAAAGGACTTTGCACCTAGAGGTCTGATCCAGTCTGGAATCTGCTCGCCTCCTGAAGGCCAGCACGGAAATTACTGGGATGCGAGATGCTTTTCTGCCTTCCAGCTGCTTGGGCATCTACTGAAATTGGTAACGCTGCTAAGACTTTGAGGAAGGTGTGTTAAAGTCTTCATTCCTTCCCAGAAAGAAATGCCGAATTGTGATGATGCCTCCCTGTCTAGATCCTGTCATAACTGGTCCGTGCGTGTTATGGATAATTCTGGGATTGGGAGCAGTGTTTTAGTATTAGGAAACAGATGGATTCATCCTGATTCCTGTGAGCTTGGAGCAGTCTCTCCTTCAGACAGGAGGACGTGGAAGGCAGTTAGCAGGGTAAAGTCGTTAAAAATCAGCAATAAACTCCCAGTGCTCCTGTTGCATCTGGGCTGTGGGTACCAGTAAGTGGGAGAGAAGATCTGGGGCTCTCCAGTGGCTCAGACTGGGAAGGCTGGAGGGGAAGAGCAGTTTCATGCTGCTCTGCAACAGCCTGGGGTAATGCAGCTTTATGAAGGGTTCTCAGATAGGTTTGGAATACTGTTGGAAATGCCACGTACAACATTTTTAAATGAAATGTCCTACTCACCAGCACAGGGAGGACCAGAGCCATGAACCCACCGCAGAAAATTGCGAAGGCCACCGCGTAGGTCATGAGCAGCGGGAAGGTGGTGGCCAGAGGACAGAGCAGGTTGGTGATGCCGCTGAGGACGAGGTAAGCCACGTGGTAGTGATACTTCTTGGTCCAGTTCTGGTCGGCAACCCAGCCTGAGAGCAACTGGCTGACCATCTCCGTGATGCCTGGGGGAAGAAGAGTTCACCGGAGCCTCAGAGAAGACTTTTCTTTTTTTTTTTCTTTGCTATTTTGCACTGCATTGCTCTGAAACGCATCCCAGTTCCACCTGCTGCTCGCGGCACAAACGTGACCGCAAAGGGCTGAAATGCTGGGAAGTTACAGGAAGGTGTTTTTAAGCTGTTCTAAAATTCATGCTTTTTTTTTTTTTTTTTTTTTTTTTTTACCTTGGTGCCTGCTATTGCCAAGTGCCTGTGGGCACACCAAAGTGGTCTGTAAAAAATGCAATTAAGGGCTGTGCACTCAGCAGGAAACTCTGAAGTGCCCTTCAGTAAACACTGGGAAGATAAGCTTGCTATTCTGACTCTTTTTCAAGATAGAGAAAAAGCAGAATATTGAGAAGAAATATGCTTCTGAGATTTTAATTTTTACAAAGAAGCAAAGGAGGGCAGAAGCCCAGGTTTTCTTAAAGGCTCAGGGAACTTTTGATACTTGGTTTTTACATTTCTGATTATGTTTTGATGAACTAAAGATCAGAGGAGCGCTCGCTGTCAGCTCATGTCTTGCCGACACTGTGTCCCTCCTACTCTTAATTGAAAATGTCAGATTAATTGCTGCGTTCTCCTTCTAGATTCCTTGACAGGGTACGTAATTTATAAATGTTATACAGCACTGTGGAAGTAAAATTTATTTTTGTGAAATAAAATATTTTATGATGACTGAAGTTGGAGCTGCTTTCTTAACTCGATGCGACTTCAGTATTAATCCCTGTGTATAATCAAGTGTGGTTTTGGTTTTTGGGGGTTGTGGGTTGTTTTTTTCCCCCACTTGGAGGTGATTGTGCCAAATCCAAATGGCTAGATCCAAGTTAATGTTGGGTTGGTTGTTTTTTTCCCCCCCCAGTATGGAATTTTTCTCTCTCTGGACACTCTCCTGGTTCAAACTGGAGGCCTTTGAATGCTGAGTGACTCTGGATTTCTGTGGCTCATGGGTTTAAGCAAAGCCGGGGCTGTGGTGGGAAGGCTTTAGGAGGACAGACAGCACCTACGTAACCGGAAACTTGAGTGTGTTCGGTGCAGTGAGGATGGGGGATCATCTAGCTTAGGCTGAGAGAACCACCCACCATGTGAGAGTGACTTTGTGCACGTTCAGATGGCAACGCTATGGACACGGAAGGGGTGAGGGCTGCCAGCTCAAGCTCTTCCATGAAGATTTATTCTAGGACATATTTGGGACTATTTCTTGGCAAGATTTGTGTTGTGTTTCTTTCCTGTCTCGGTATCATTGTGATTTTAAATGGGTTTAAAAGATTCTTTTGCCTACCAGCCACCGAGATGAGGTAAGAGGCATCCATGCTGCTTATCCCCAGCGTCCGGGCTCTTGTTACCAGGTGGAAGATGGGCACGAAGTAGGCCAAGTGGCTGAACACAAAAGACCACGTGAAAATGCAGAAGACGGGATCCTTCAGTGGGGAGAAGTCGAGGAGAGGCTGTGAATTTTCTTTTTCAGTCGGTGGAAGGGATTTGTAGCTTCTCTTGGCCTCAGTGGCTATTTCTGGTGAGCAGCTGTCCAAAGGGGGTTTCTCAAGCCCTTCCAAAGCTGGGCCAGAGGCATCTCTGCCACGGGCCATCCTGTCTCCCTCCGTGGTGGGAAGGTCCTGTGCACTGCGAAGCTGTATTTCCCGGCCTGCGTTTTTGTCTAAGCGTCCATCAGGGGTTCCTGACTCCTGCTGTGCCGTTATAGACCCACGGTCTTGATTTTTAGCAGGGGAGTGCCGAGGTGGCTGGGTGCTGACGGGCCGCAGCAGCATGCTGGAAGGCACGAGGTTTAACGTGATGCCTCCAAAAATCAGGAGGGTACCTGAGGGAAGAGAGAAGATGCTTTTTTCTTGGCGTGGGAAGGGAGGAGCAGGAGGAAACGATCTTTCTAGAACAGGGTTTAGTTTGTACTGAACGTGGAGAAAGCTCTGCCATAAGGAGGAGGTATCTTACAGCAGCTTTTATTCCTGTTTTTCTAGCTGGAAGTCCCTTTTGCTGTAATGCACACAACAAATCCAGAGCTGCCTCTGGGATTTGGGAGTTTGTTTGGTTTTCCCTCATTAGAAGTCCGTTACACGTGACGGACCTTCACCATGGCCTGAAACAGTGTAGTGAAAGTGAGATTTCAGTTTTGGTTTCTGAGATCTGTTTTGACTCTGACTTGACTGTAATGACTGATTAAGTGTTTAATCATTAACAAGATGTCCCCCAGCTATCCTAGAAGAGGCAGAGCTGTTCCTCAATGCATGCAATTTTAATCCTTAAAAAGATCCTCTTATCCCTCTGGGATATCCTCAAACGCCCTCTTAATGCTGCTGAATTTGGATAAACGGGCGATGCGCTCACCTTGCCAGCCGTAAAAATCGATGAGAAGCTGAGTGAACGGCGCAATCAGAAATGTCAGCCCCATCCCAGAGCGGGCGATGGCATTGGAGAAAGCCAGCCGTGTCCTGCAGCGCTTGGCCGTCATCACCGCAGCTGCCTGATAAAGGCAGGCGAAGCCCATGCCTACAGGAAGGGGAGAAGGAAGGTGTCTGTGCCCAAAAAGTGACTCCTTCCTCTGAGCTTTGGGGATTCCAAGTCGTGCCATCCCCATAGTAGAGCTGCTCTGCAGGGTTCATGGACTGAAGGCCCGGGGACTTCCACTGTTGTGGTCAGCGGAGAATAAGATGTCACGCGTGCTGTTTAGTATCTGGGGTTTTTGAGGCTGTGCACTTTTAGTAAGGGCTTTAAAAGGCCAGGATTCACGTTAGGTCTGGAAAAAAGCAAGGTTAGTTGGGTCTAGCGTGTTGGAACTGGTATTCTGTGTTGGTAAGCATGAAGCTTTGGGGTTTCATACACCATCTCACAGAACGGAGCTGGGGATGCTGTACTATTCAAGGAACTGCCTGGTTTAACGTTGAAGGAGCTGCTTTTACTCATCGTGCGCAGCAGAATCTCTGCCCAACTGCCAGTCGCAGGCTGCTCACCCAGGAGGAGTCCCATGGAGACGCAGAGGAAGGGGACGCTGGTGGCCTGCGTGCTCAGAAGGCAGCCCCCTGCCACCAAGCTGGCCCCGATGACGGAGGTCGGCCGCTCGCCCAGCCTCCTGCAGATCACGGCCACGAGCGGGGCTGGAAGGGAAAGATGGAGAAATCTCAGGCTGAAGATGATAAATGATGCTTGGCAGGGCTTGGGGACTGTTACTGGGGTGTCTGCATCTGGTGCCCCGGTGAGCGGCCTGTGTGCCACGCAGGGAGGGAGGAGAGGGACACAAGAAATTTGGGATGGGGTTGTATTTGGGACAGCAGCTGGGAGCTCAGGGGACAGGGCAGGGGAAGGAACCAAAGCTCAGACTTTTCAGATGTCCTGAGCCTGCTTCCTGATGCACACCACGCTCAGTTGCCGTGAATTATTCAGCAACGGGTTTGCTCAGAGGCATCAATACTGGTGTTAGGGGTGAGGCTTTGCTCGGAATGGATGTAATAAACCCGCTATGGCGAGGCGGCGTGGCACACGCGATCCCTGTCCTTGCACTGTCCTGCCAGGACGTGCGTGGGTACCAGCTGTGGCCGGCTTGCAGCAGTGTGACGGACATCGGATCTGCAGGGCACCCTTGGTGCCCCTGCAGCAAAGCAAACAGGCTTGGGCTGGAAGCGCTGCCCCCCATCCCTGCAGATGCCGGCTCACCTCCTAAGAAGCGCAGGGAGGACATGATGGAGCCGATCCAGCTGACTTGCTCGGAGGAGCCGCCCACCTCCTCTTGGAAAGCCACGAAGAAAATCCCAAAGGTCTTGAGCATCCCGATCACGAATACGTTGACCTGAATTGGAAGCAGTCGGAGGTGAGATGCCACAGGGGTCGGGCGGGAGGGAAAGCTTTTCCTTCTGCTTTTCTTGCCTGGATAATTTGTTGTGTTCGGGGAGAAACAAACTGGACCATGTTAACTGGTGTAGCATGTGTTGGGGAATATCAGCGGGGTGGACTGGTGGTGGCCACACTGCAATTTATTAACAGACCCTAAAAAAAAAAATCTTCTGTGCAAACTGGCTTTTCTGAAGCAAAGGAACAAAGTAACAGTAGAGCCTGACTCTTGTAGTGCTTTTTTTTGCTCTCTAAGTTATTTTAAAAAAAAAAAAAATCTAAATGGCTCTCGGCACTCTAGAAGGTCACCAGCAGTAGAGGAGGTGTTGAGCGGTGTGGGGATGGCTGTTAGCCAGCGCAGGTTCCCAGGCTGGCCCTGCCAGGCAAGCAAAGGACGGTTTGCGTCCTTAATTGTAACTCTCCCCCCTCCCCGGGAGCGGGTGGTTAATGATTGGCAGTGGGCTACTTTGGATGGAGTGGAAGTGGTTAAAGCTTTCCTGGGCTTCCCAGCTTTCCCAGCTGGGGGATGGCATTTGTCTTCACCGATGCTGGGAAGATAGTGTGTGGTGTTAAAGCCTGCAGCAGGGAGAATTGGTGCCTTTAGGTGGTGTGGAGATGCGCGGTCCTGCTGGGAGAGCACGGCCGAGTGTGTGTGTGTGCTGCCTGCGCCCCGTGCTGTTCCTGCAGTCAGTCCCTGGGACCCATCTCGGATCCAATCCTCCGCAGCCCCAAGGTGGGATCTCACCCCTACGGAAGGTACGAGGCACGCCTTGGCGGTCAGACACCCCAGCGATGGTGTGTGTGAGGAGGGAAAAGTCATCTTATGGTTGCAAGCTGCCTTTTGGCCCTGGGCTTCAGGTTGGGCACCTTCGTTCACTCAGCTGGGATGCTCTCGGGGGCGTTTCCTAGGGGAAGGTGTGCGTCTGCTCAGCCTGCAGTGAAATGGGGACGGCCCTCGGTGTGGCGAAGCACCGCGGATTTTTGCCCTTGGCTCGGTGGGATAAGCCTGCCCTGTCCTCTGCCCTGTGTGAGTGAGACTCGAGGCTTTCTCTCTGCCCCAGCTCCAGGGGGGTTTAGGTGAATTGTTCTCTGCTTACCAGGAAGAAGTGAAACACCACTCCCAGTGCCCACCCTCCGTCCGCAGCCTCAGCGCCTGGCCTCTTCCTGGCTGCCGGAGCCTCCGGCTCTTCCTCCTTCCCTTCCCCTGGAAATGAGAATTTCAGGACGCATTGATACCTTGCTCGATGGCTGTTTCAGTTTACCTGCAACAACTGCTCCTGTGGAAGCGCCAGCTGCCTTCGAACCCTTTAGCTTTGCTGGTAATGGGGGAGGCAGCAGTGTTTCGCGTTCAGCTTGTAAAAGCTTTTGAAGGCGGGTGAAGCTTTTCCCAAGCTTTGTGCCAACGGATGTGAAGTTGCCTGCAAACAGTTTAATATCCTTTGTCTTTCCCACCAAATTACCATCACTACTTATTCTTTAAGGTTTTTTAAGTGACAAGATCCTTACTGCTGCTTTTCTGGTTTGTGCCAGAAGCTGGGGGGTCGCTATCTGGCTGTATCCGTCTTTGAGCTCTCCTGGGAAGCTCTCCCCCATCCTCCTCTGCTCATCTCCCTTCCATCCTCTCACCCATCCTGCACCTCTGGCAGCAGCAGGCTGCTCCTTGAGCGAGCAGCTGGACCTTAGAGCAGTTGGGGCTGATGAACCTGAAAAGTTTCCTTACCGCCTTGCTGCTGCATGCTGGAAAATCGTCCCCGATACAGTTGGTTGCAAAGAGGAATCATCTCTTCATCTGTTCCAGAGACTAAATCCCCTCTTCCTGACTTGGCATCCCCAAGTCTGGTCCTTCATTCACCTCTGGTGAGGACGACGGTGTCCGTCCTTCCTGCTGAGCCCCGAAGTGGGACATGGAGCCCGGCAAGCGCTGGGGCTGCGTGGACGGAGCCCGTCCTCCTCCTCTCCGGAGGCAGAGCCTGGCTTGCGGGGCCCCAAGGCCAGGAGTCCCTCCCCTTCCCCAGCTGGGAGCAGGAAACTCAGGCCTTTTGGAGCAGAAATCCTGTTGGGAGGAGAGAGGAGGGGAAGCCTGCAAGGGCTGTAGCTCGAGGCAAAGCCCCGGGTCGTGCCGGATGAGCAGCGCAGTAGGTGGCAATGGTGGACTGAAGCCAAGCCTGGGGCTGCTGGCAGCTGCCCTGCCTCTGCTGCACGACCCTTGGCCCAGGAAACCGCGTCGTTTGGGAGGGGATAAGCCTGGAAAGCTTTAAGTTTTCCAGCTTTGATGCTCGGCTGCTGGAGCAGAGCAGCTGTGCTGCTGCAGCCCTGGAGCAGAGCTGGTAGTTCAGCAGGATTTGAGTTGGCTCCGTGCCTGTATTGTAAATACGCACAAACTCCCGGGTAAATACAGCCCTCACGCTTCCTCCCCCCGTTTCGGTTGACCTGTCGCTCCAATTGACGTTCCTGAGGTCAGATAAAATTGCAGGATTGTGACACTGATCTCTGCTCCCCTCCCTTGGCAGAGGAGGCAATGCTCTGTCTTGCTGGAGAGCCCCGGATATTTCAGAGCCTATGGAGGGGCTTTCCCTACAGCAGGACTTTTAATATGTGCATAAAGCTTTTCTTGAAGTGGAATGGTTTGTGTGATGAGTATGGTTTAAGGGCTTGGCAGGTGGGGTGCTGGGGAGAAGGCGGCAGCGGCAGCATCTGGTGCAGCATCTGCACTCGGAGCTGTCGGATATCCCGGAGGAAACGCTCCGGCTTGAGCTGCTCCCAGCTCCGTGGGCCGTCAGGGAGATGGGAGAACAGGGACGCGTCAGCACTGCTGCAGAACCTAGATGCACCAGCTGCTGCTGCCGAGGCTGGGTCATTACGCAGAATTAACCCTGACCTCAGTGGGGGCAGGGAGCGCAGCCGTGCAGGGCGGGCTCGTCCCTGCCGCCCGTTTCGTACACCGTGATGGCTGCGAGACTGTGAATGTCGCTGACAAGCAAAGCTGCTCCTTGTAGTAAAGCCAAAGCAGCGTGAATGTTGTTTCAGCTCTGATCCAGTCCAGTTTGTTAGCTCACGCTCTGCTGGGAAGCTTCCCTTCCGCTTCATGCGCAGACAGCTGCACGCCCGCTCCTTTTCGCTCCCTCACACACAAAACACTTGAGTGCAGCAGACGTTCAAGGCAGGACTGTTTCTCTGCACCATTCCAAGTGCTTGGATCTGTCAGGAGGAGGAAGGCCTGGACCAGCGAGGGTCTTGTCCACATCCACGTACAGGTCACACAGGGGCCGGGCAGCGCCAGGACACTGAGGTCTGAACTTCAGCCCAAGGCACAGTGAGCAAGTAACTCTCGCTCGGAACGTTTAACTAAAGGAGGCTAAACATTTCCTAGGAGAAATTCCTCGGAAAGTGCCTGTACATTTTCCACTGGAGGAGCCTCTGTTAATTAAAGTCTTTGTGCGCTCCTCCGCCCTAGAAAAACGCTAATGAAGAAGAGACTGGGAGAGGCTGGGAAACAAGGCAAAGCCATGGGCAACAGTTTTCAGAGCAGCAGCAAAGAGAAGCAAAGGCTGGTTTTTGCAGGTGATTTATTGATTTCTCCAATAAGGCCACACACACACACACACACACACACACCCCCACCCCCCCGGTAGGATCTGATCCCTACAGGAGCTTGGCGAGGGATCCACATTTCATCCTCAGCAGCACAAGTGCTAAAAGGTGAGCTGGAGACCCCGATTGCTGCGTAGGAGCTGTTAAGTGGAGGGGGAGAGCCTTCAGCCCAGGTTTTGGTACTACAAGCATGTTCTGTGCTGGAGCAGCGGAGGAGAGTGGTTGTCCAGCGAGGAGGAGCTGAGCCAGAGGAGAGAGTGGAGCGCTGGCAGGTTCCCCGGGGTCAGGATGCCAGCTTGTGCACTGCGACGGTGATGCTGTCATGCTTCTGGATCATGATAGTCCTAGAACAGAAAAGTGCTGAGGCAGTTGAGCTGTGAGGAGGAGGAGCTGACGTGGGTGGGACACTGGGCAGGGGTATCATTCAGTGGCTGTAGCAGTTTCCAGCTCTGCGCCAGACCTGTTGGTCGCCCTATCTCTGCTGCCCACTCCCATGAAGGGTGCTGGAGGTCTTTGCCTACCACAGCGGCTGGCTACAGCATGGGCTTCGTTATCCATGGGGATCTCAAGTGTGGAAGAAGCACAGAGCTGCAGTAACCACCACCTCCTGAAGGTTTCTTACTGCTTTTACAGTTCCTGCTCCTTGAGGGGCCATTAATCTAATGAATTTACGTGCCTAGGGCAGCGACTGCCTTCCCCGCCATGGCTGCAGAGATGGAGCTTCCTCTACATCTGCCAGTTTAGCTCAGGATGAGGAGAGCTGCACTAAGGATCTGACTCTGGGGAGGGCCCACGAAGGTAAACAGAGGGGAAAAGTGGCACCCCCAGGCCGGACACTCACCCGCTGTCCGATTCCAGGCACACCACAGGCGTATCGGTGGGGTCGGAGGTGAGCTTGGCTGCTTGCTGGGCGAGGACAGAGATGACGCCGGCGTGCTCATCCGAGAGGGTTCCTCGGCCTGCGAGACGTGGGAGATTTTACTTAAGGCCACGCATGCCATGAGAGCGCTGTGTGTGAAGCTGCCTCCCCCCGGGGCCATTTGCCTCCCGCGTGGGCTGATGCCACGTCTCCCCAAATTGTTGCCCTCAAACCACTGAAAAGCCTGAACGTCAGTGGCTGGAAGAGCTGGCTCCGTTCTCCCGTGTGTGAGGGAAGCACAGTACCATGGTGTAGGCGGGTGCTCGAGGGACCTTGGGGACCCTAGTGAAGCGGAGCAGGGCAGGAAAGCTGCAGCAGAGCAGGGCCTGGTGCCTCAACACCGCGTGGGGGAGGCCCCTGCACGGCAGGGCCCGGTGCACCCAAACGGGGAGGGCTCCAGCAGGGCTGGGCCCGGTGCCCCCCGACCCGGGGCCTACGGTGGGGCAGGCCCCGCTTCCCTCCCGCGGTGCTCGGTTACTTACAGCCCAGGTTGAGACCCTGCGAGTCGGTGCAGAGGACGCCCACCACAGACGGGCTCTTCATGCTGCGGGGGGGAAACAGCGGCGGTCAGCGCCGGGGCGGCCCCGCGCGCCCCCTCGCCAGGCCTCAGGCCGGCCTAGGCCCAACTCCCCCCCTACTCGCGCACCCCACGGCCCCGGCGGGGCACGGCCAGCCCTGCCCCTGTCCCCCGTGTCCCCCCCCCCGGCCCCTACGTGTCCTCCAGGTGCTGCTCCAGCGTCCCCTCCATGTCGCCAGGCGCCGCGCCTCCCCCCGACTTCCGCCCTAACCGGCCGCTCCTGGCAGCGGCGTCGCCTACGTGACGCGCGGGGACGGCGGCTGCGCTGGGCCAAAAGGCCTCGCTGCGCGAAAGCCTGGCTAACCCGGGGAGCGACCCAAATCTTTCCCGCCCCTCTGCCCGTGCTCTCCGTCCCCGGGAGCTTCCCGGGTCTCCGTGCAATGCAGCAGCCGTCGCAGACTCTCACATGGACGAAGTTTTGGGGCTAATTTTAAATCCAGGCCCTGCACCCCCTTGCTCCCCAAACCAGCCCACCCTGGGCAACCATTTTCCTGCAGAGCGGGTGGCACAGTTGCAGATCTTGGGGTTTTTTTCCCCCTCTTTTCTCCACCTGAGTGTGATTTATGTGTGTTTCCCTCCCTTGACGCAGGATTTGCATGACAAAATGAAATTCAAGCGGTGTTTTAATGGCGGTGCTCCGGCCAGGGCATCCTCTCACAGCTGGGAGCCCAGTGTGTGCAGCAGGACGGCCCACGCTGGCGCGTGCGGTGTCGGGGTGGTCGGGACCCCTGACCCGTTCCCACAGCGCAGGGAGGTGTTAAAGGCGATGCTGAGCCCTTCTGCCCTGCAAGGACCCCCCCACACCCCCGAAAAAAGAGAGCCCCGCCGCCAGCAGAGAGTAGGACGTGATCTACGGTGGGCGCATTGCGACACTCCGCGACGCTAATGAGGTGCGGCTGAAGCCGTTCCCGGCTGCGCCTGGTGATAGATCTTGGCTTGTCAGGTTGGAAAATTAAAATGTTATTGATGGGGGAAGTGAAGTGCAGCGGGTTGGTTTTTTTATTTTATTTTATTTATTTATTTTTGTTTTCTTTCCCCTTGGTTGAGCTGGAGCTCTCTTGGGCAGCATCGAGCGCCCCGATCCCGCCTGGCCAGGGGCTCCTCACTGCATCCCACCCTTCTGGCATGGCTTGAACTTCCACTGCCTGTTTCTGAGTTTTCTTTTTTTTGTTTCTCATCCCCAGGAAGCGACGCAGGACAAAAATACAAATATACCCTACAGAGGCTGGGGGCTGCATCCTCCCCATCCTGTCAGCACCTTCTCATGGAAACCCAGAAACAACCTCTCCCAAGCCATTCCTGGCTGCAAGATTTCTGGAGAGGAGGATTTTTGGGCAGAGTTGGGATTAATTAATTCAAGCCCAGGTGGAGGAGACTTTAGCAAAGCAGCAGAACAGCTGCCACATCAGAAGAAGTGCTGGTCTCCAGGCCGGGAAATGCTTGGGCTATTTTTAACTAATTAAACAGACAATTTAGCACCGGGCTGATACCCTACAGAAGAAATTCAACAGAAAAGCCTGATTAAACCACATGGCTCTGACCAAACCCATATTTCAAATCCCAGCCCATCACTTTGAGCCACGTTTCCTCCTGGAGCTGAGCCCCCCCCGGTTGCTCCCAGTCCCTAATTTGTCCCTATGGACCAGATCTGCTGAGGATGCTCCGTCTGCTCAGCAGGGCTGGGGCTGCAGCTCCTCCTGGCAGGGAGCAGCTCCAAAATTGGGCTCAGGAGTGTTTGTTCCTCAGTGGGAAAAGCCAGAAGGGACTAAATTCATAATGCTGGTGGGGAGCCGTGATGCCATGGGGGTGGTGCCTAGGAGTCCAGGGCTGGAAAAATCCATCTTGCTGCGTCAGAATTGCACACTCGGCTTTATTTGGGGAAAAAAAAAAAAAGTTTTATTTCCTGCCCTTGTGCAGAGGATCTTAGCCACAGTCTCTGCTTGCAGGGCCCTGGCTAGCATGGCTGCGGGTACTGGGAGCTTGGTCTTGGGGTCCTCGGCCAAATCCAGACTGGACCATAGGAGCCCAGGACTGTGCATTGGCCATGGAAGAGTATTCCAATTTTAAATTTATTTATTTTTTTTTTTAATTGCTGGACTCCAAAAGGGTCCATGGGACGGGGCGGCGGGTGAAGAATGCCCCAGCTCCGTGGCGACTGCGTGTCGCAGAGGCTGCAGAGATTTTTTTTTTGCTCCTCTCACCTGATGGATGTGATTGTGGGGGCTGGTGGGTATTTTCAGCTCATCCCAAGCATGCTGGGGTGTTGTCCCTTGCACTCTCCCAGGATGTACAAATTTAAAAAGAAACCAATAATTCCATCTTTTCCCACCTTTTCAGCCACGTTAGCGATCTTCAATCTTATTCCCTTGTGCTCCCAGGAGATGCACCAAATGCAGTTTGAGATATAGGGGATATACTTCAAACCATAAATCAACATATTTACAGATTGTATTCAGACACAAACACACCCTCATTACTGAAAAAGATATTATTCCCTCTCCACCTCCTTTATTCTCACAAATAAAGGCAGCTGAGTGTCTGTTTCTACAGATATTGATCACATTATTACACTGTGCTCTTACAGGCCAGGAAGTAGCAGGCTAACTTTATTCCTGTTTTCTTTTAGCTAAAAAATCACAGTCTCTTAATTCGATTCTTAAGTACACCCGTCGGGGATAAATATGGATATGGATACTTGGAAAATCCAGCTGTGTTTGTTTAGCTGAAAAATAACGCTGGGACCTGGGTGCGGGTGGGAGAGGTGGGGTTTTCTCCCTTCCTCCATAGTTTACTAGTATTCCTTTCTACCATTGGAGATTCAGGTCTCATCTGCTTCTTCTGAGATCATCGGGGGGGGGGAAAGCTGATGGTGGCGGAGCTGGAAGGGGATATATAGGGCGCGAGGTGCAGGGCTGCCACAGGCAGTGGCGCAGGGGAGACGGCTTCTGCCCTGGCACCATGGGCCGGCTCCTGCAAACCCTCTGCCTGCTGCTGCTGCTCACCCCCTGCCCCTGCGCCGTCATCACCGGGGTAAGTGCCAGTCCCGTCCCCAGCCTGGGAGATTTTCTTGTTATTATTTCAGGAATCATGCTCGCCCAGTGCCTTTTGCCGTTTGCTTTGGTGCTTTTTCCCAATTCATTACTCATTTTTCTGACGCGTGGATGCTGTTCCCGCAGCCAGCCCCAGCCCGCGTGAGTGTAAAGCCACTCCAGTGAGCTGCTCCTTTTGCTTCTCTTCTCAGCACTGTGTCAGACCCGGCATGTGGGGAAATGGGAGATTTTAGGAAGTTTTCCAGCAGGGAAAAAACATAATATCACTTTATGGGCATCCTCCAGATCATGTTCCTACCTGGGACAGTGGCAGGAGCACTCAAGATTGCCTTTCTCCCTCCCAAATGAAGAGAAATTACTGAAAGAGGGGGGAAATGTCGGGATGCAAAGGAGAGGTACGATGCTCACCCTGCTGCATTCATGGGCTTCTGGGACTCAGCGAGAGCTCGGTGCTGCTGAGCAAGAGCCGGTGATGCTAAAAGCAAGAGGAGCAGCAAGTTTTGCGGACAGAATCCAGACTTCTGTGGTGCTTCAGGGGTCCAGATGCTGGTTTCAGCACAGCCAGGTTTGGCTGAACACCCCCCCACCCCCGACCCCCGACCTTTTTCCGCTGGAAGCAAAAAATCTGTTTAAAACTAAGATGGAGCGTTGGCATCCTGGCTGCTTCTCTGCTTTTCCCAAACAATGCGAATTTTACGATTGCCTTCAGCCAGCTCTTGGCTCCTCTTTCCCAGACACCCCTTATAGTCAAAACTATTTATTTCAAGGCTGTGATTTTTCTTCGGCTGGATCTCCCCAACCCCTGCGTGCACTCGGTTCCCTGCAGCCCCCCTCAGCCCCCCTGAGTTTGCAGGCGAGGGTCCGTCGCTCCTGAGATCTGATTTTTTAAGAGCACCTGGGTGTTGCAAGGTGCTTGGATGTTCAGAGATAATCAGGTTCCATTCAGAAAAGGGAAAAATTCTGCAAAATCCCCTTATTGCCCACCCTGCAAGAGAGCTGTACCCCAAAATTACCCTGCTGTGTCCATCACCCTTGTGGTTTTTTCCCCAGTTGCAATTCCCATAGCTCTTCCTCTGCACCAGCGACGTGCTCGTGGCTGGGAGGTGCTGGGAGCGGGACTTGAGGCTCAGCGCTTGGGCTAGGGGGGGAATTTGCTCCGTTTTTCCTCTCCATCCCCACTGGCACTGGGCAACGACAGGCTCAGTGCTTCAAAACCTTACTTGGTGGCTTTTAAATATGCTGGTGGCCAAAGGGACAGGGCCTTGTTTAGGTTTCTCCCGGCTTGTAGGATGCCTGGAGGTGCCCTAAGCGGGGGTGACTCCAGGGTGGGTTTGGGTGAGACCGATGGGTGCTGCCTGTGCTACCCACCGACGTTGGGGAAGGGGTCGGGGGTGTGATGAGCTGTTCTAATGATGATCAACAGCCTGGGGGGGACAAAATGGGACTGGCTTGGTGCTAGAGGGGCCCTTGTCCACCTCTTCTCAGCATCCTCGTGGGCTCCCAGGGTGCTGGTGAGCTGGGGCGGCAGCTGCACCCGTGCCTTGGTTTCCCCGTCCTGGGAGAAGTGACCCTTTTCCATTTTACACGAAAAGGCTGAGTTGGCATTATTCTGCTCCCTACTAACAAAAAAAAAAAAAAAAAAAACAAGAAAACAAAACCCACAACACTGGGCACTTGCACTGTTTATCAGGTTTCACAGGCTCCGACCGGCGGTGCATGTACGCGCTGGGGGATCCGGGCAGCGGGTTTATCCCCAGCGCCGCTGCTCTAACTTGGCACCAATGCTGCTTTTCAGTTGGGCAGCTGCAAACTTTTCCTCTGTCCCTCTCCTCGCTGCGTGCCCCAGGGATTTCCCCCTTTGACCTGCAAACTCCATCACCCCCAGTCCAACCCATGCTCTGCCCCAAAACCTGCCCAGCTAAACCCAAAACGGGAGAGCGAGGAACTCAAACCCCTCTCCCCTAAATCCCTGTGAAGGCGTTGCACCCGACAGCTTGGCGTGGGACGATTTCTCTGATGGGCTCCCTCAGAAGAGGGATAGCGATTCCTTCCTGGGCTCGGTCCCGCTAACCCACCGCCCTCCCTCTCCCCAGGCCTGTGAGCGGGACTCTCAGTGCGGCAGCGGGACCTGCTGCGCCGTCAGCCTCTGGCTGCGGGGGCTGCGGATGTGCACCCCCCTGGGGCGGGAGGGGGACGAGTGCCACCCCTTCAGTCACAAGGTACCAGCCTGGGGATGCCCAGAGGGGGTGGGGTGGGGGGGGACAAAGGGCAGTAAGCGCCTCGCGTGGGAGAAGAGCTCCATTAGAGCCCTGGATGGAGAAGGGGGTCGGTGTCTGGGGGCTGGGGTGGATTTGGGATGAGGGTCCAGGCAGCATCGTGGTGGTCCCCAAGCTGGCGCAATGCGGCTGGTTTCAGCCTCGAAAGTATTTTGACCAATTTCCTCGCCTGTCCTTGCCATCCTCAATCCTCGGGACACCCCATGGGAGCTGCGGATCTCGAGTCAGAGCTGAGACCGAGCCGCCTGCCCCATGCGCGCGCCACGCTGCTCCAAATTGAGTCGGAAACGCTGCGCCGAGCGAGGCGAAGCCGAGTTAATGCCGCAGAGCCGCCCCAGCGCCGCGATCTCTGTCTGGTAAGAAACCCCAGCACGCTGGGATTAGCCCGGAGCGCGACACTGCTGCAATCCCTCTTCTGCGAGGATTTACCAGCGGCATCCCGGCCTCGGGGCGAGCGTCCCGCCCCCTGCTCCAGTATTGATTTTGCACAGTGGGAGCAAGATTTAATGATGCTGCACCTTCTGCTCGCACCAGGAAGGAGTGAAGGGCTTCAGAGGGATCAAAAATTAATTTCAGGTGTATCTCCATTAAACCGCTGAGAAGAGCCCGAGATTTTCCTTAGGGCTTTGATCCCATTTGATAATTTTTCAGTTGCGGCAGAGCCCTGATGCCCTCATCTCTCTTGTGTCTCTCTGCAGGTCCCTTTTTTCGGGAAGCGCCAGCACCACACCTGCCCATGTTTGCCCAACTTCATATGCTCCAGGTTCCTCGACGGCCGCTACCGCTGCTCCATCGACTTCAAGAACATGGATTTTTAGGGTGATGCTCCCGGTGCTCCATCCATGAGCCCCCAGCACCCATTTCTTGCCCTCTGCCATGGCTGCCAGGCGCCCACATAGTGCCAAGCATCCTTAAAAACGCTTTTCCCAGGTAGATAGTGTTGTTAGAAGCTGTATGTTGTATGGGGAAACAGAGGCATGCTCAGGCCAAGCTGCTCTGACGTGCGGCTTTGCAAAGCTCTGCCCAAGCCCGGAGCAGGACTGGCTCCAGCCTCCTCTGTGGCGGGGGAGGGGTGGGTCGAAGGAGAGCGTGCTGGACACGAAGCTGGTGATGGAGATCTGACTTTAATTACTTTTACGCTTTTCAGTTGGGCACTAGGAAAGGCAAAAATCAGAGGGGCAGAAACTTCCTTTTGTGGGGAGTTTGAGTGGTTTCCCTGCAATTCCTACTGGATAAACCATTTCTGTTAGTGATAATTCCCATCGTGATACTGTCCAATTGGGTCTTACCAGCGTAGTTTTCCTTCAAGCTGGTGATGGATGATCTAATCTAGCCTTCAATTAAAATAAATTGATATCAAGTAGCTGTGGGGAATTAAGGAATGGATTTCCCCAAAGATAAGAAAAGCAGGGCTGGCTGAAGCCGTGTCGTGCCAGCTGTGGGTCTTTGGGCCATAGGAAAATGTTCTCCAGCCTCAGCATCTGCCTGAGGTGCAGGCAGCATATGAAGTTTGGGAGCCTTTCTTTGTGTTAGTCGAATTTGAGAGGAGAACGGGACATTGAAGTTAATTAAATGAGCTAAACGTTCTATTGGACATGTGCTTTCTGTTCCCCTCTTAAAAATGTATTATGGAAAAATCCTGTGTTACTTGAGCTTTCCTCCTGCTTCCTACTGCAACTCCTGGCAATAATAAATAAAAATAAATTTAAAAAAAAGAAATAAAAAATAATAATCATTATTTATAGGAGAAAAAAAAAACCAAATCAAACAACCAAACCCTGATTGGTTTCGTTTCACGCAGAAGCGGTGCTTAAACACAAGGCTTATTCTGGGTTTGAATGCACACACATGCTGATCTGCTCCCGGGAAGCGTGTGGGGCCCGGGGGTTTGGTGCTTTTGGTGGATTTTGGTGCTGTAGCAGCGACGGTTTCTATTTCTGAAGACCCCAAAGGACACCATGTGTACGGCTGTGGCAGACGCTGTGTTGTCGTGGAGAGTAAAGTAATGGAGATTTGGCGTTTGATGCTTGGTCAAAACTTTCCCACACTTGTTTCTCCTCCCTAAAATTATTGTAAATTTGGTGAAAATAAAATAAAACACTGCAATGACTAGGTTGATTTTATTTAGCTGGGTTTTTTTTACACATGAGAAGTTTTGCTTTTTATTTCAAAAGAGCAGTCCTGCAGCGGGGATGCTGCATCTGCCCGGGGCAGGTGCAGGGCACTGGGGACCGCGGCAGCGGGGCGCGGGGGAGACCGAGGGCTGCAGCATAGAAAGGGGTTCCATAGCAATACAGAGAGGGGGAAAAAGTTGGGAAAAAAGCACAATATTTCATAAGAGTGTTAAAAAATACATAGTTTCGTGGTTTTAGTCTTTTTTATTAGCTGCTTCCCACAAACTTGGAAATGTGCAGAAAGGACTGGGATTTATGATTTTTTTTTTTTTTTTTAGTTAATTTTTAGACCTCTCCTAGTGAAAAATATTGCAGCTTATTTTCTCCCAGCAGAAAAAAAAAAAACCACAACAAAAAGAAATAAAACAACCAAACAGCTTCTTACCATCCTCAGGGGAATCCCCAGACCCCGGGGCAGCGCTGCCACTGGGAATTACGTGTTTCCTGGTGGCTTTGAACTGCAGGGGGTGAAAATTTAGTGGGAAATCACTCGATTTTGGCATAAACTTATATAAGGGGACACCCTGATTGCAAGAGCAGGCTCTCCGTCTTGATTTAAAATTGTAAACTGAGAAAGTCAGTAGTCCAGATGAGGGATGCGCAGCTCAAGCTGGTCCCTGCCTCTGCTCCCCTCTCACCAGGGATGTGTCCTTGCATGGTTTCACCTGCAGTTTAGCAAAAAAAACCAACCAACCAAACAAACCATTTTAAAGCTGCTTTCAAAGTACATTTAGCAGAGCAAAACCCAGCAAATCTCCTTCCCCCTGCCCGCCCCAGAGGTGGAAACCTCCGAGCAATGGAAAAAGCACAAGCAGTAAAGCAAAAGCTCACATCCTCCCGCAGGACGGGGAAAAGTCAACAGCACCTCATAATCAGGAGCATCGGGGCTGTTTCCTTCCCGTGAGCGGTGGCCCCCACGCCACGGTGCCAAGAGCCCCCTCGTCTTCCCGCACGTGCGTTTCACTGCTCGCTGTTTGATGTTCTGGCTCCAAGGTGAACTGTGCCCGGCTGCAGAAGTCAGCATGTGCTGGGACCCAACTGGGACACAGCTGGGACCTGGCCGGGCCGCGGCTGAGGTGTCACAAACCCAGCGCCGCATCCCGGTGATGCTCCCAGGGCTGAATATTCAATGCTCCAGCTGATGGCATCGATGGTTTCCATGTAGCCTCGTGCAATGCCTCCCGCTAAAATACGCGTCAGCCCATCCCCGCTTTTGCACCTCTTGCCCCCCCCCATCGGAACAGAGAGAGCAGCCTTTGAAAAGCTGCTTAGATAATGGCAGGGCTAAGACCAGACTTTGTGAGCTTCATATATTTATAATCTACATTAACATATAAAATACACAATTTATATTTATTTTCATTATTTTATTTGTTGTTATCCTACACCTCGTCTATCATATATAATAAATACTAGACCAATATTATCACAATAATATTACTACTATATCTTAAATCTTGTAGGTGCCCCATCCCTGGAAACATCCCAGGCCAGGTTGGCCGGGGCTCTGAGCAACCTGATCTGGTTGGAGATGTCCCTGCTCCTGGCAGGGGGGTTGGACTGGGTGGGCTTTAAAGGTCCCTTCCCACCCAAACCGTTCCGTGATTCTATCATCTTTATTATATATTACTATATAATATTCTTAATTTTTATTATTTTATTACTTTTGTTATTTATATGTATTTATATGTATATGGGTTTTTTTACTTGGAGAGAGGGTTTTGGTCTCAAGGGGTTTCTGCGCTTCGTCGCGATGGCTTTCATGGTCTGAGATCAAACGGCTGCACCTTGGTGCCTTGGTGCCTTTCTGGCCACCACAGCCCAGCCCCGGCCCCTTCCCACCCCAGTAGAAATCAACCAGACAATTTCGGCTGGTTCCCCTCCTTCTGCTGAAGAGATCGTTGTTAATTCCAGCTTTACCCCATTACAAGAGCCTGTCACATCCCAGAAACCCACTTTCCCCCCGCAGCCGAGGGGACTGTCCCAGCGGCACGGGGATGGAGTGGCTCTGCCCAGTGTCTTTTCTAACTGACGGCAACGCCCATAGGAAATTCAAACGAGAAAGACCAAAAAAAAGGACCCGTTGGCTTTTCCACACTGTCATCAGAGAAAACCCGTCTCCTGCTGAGACACCAGCAGCTGCCACCGCATTTCAGGGGATCTGGGGGGGGTGTAGTGTTTTGGGACACACTGCTCAAGTGAAAGCGGGTACCAGCATCCTCATCCCGTGCCGCTCAGCATCACCCCGTGTCCTTCGCCAGCCGCCACTCACGCTCTCCTCTCTGCACGCCATGAAAGGCAAGCAGATGCCCGGAGCCGTTATCGCTGCCAGAGATACCAAGACACTCATTAGGAGTTTCAATCCGGTTTTAATGGTCCCCATATCGCTGGGCAAACTGCACGGAGAGGGGTCAGCCTGCTGCAGGGTCACCTTTTGCGCAGCCTGTTTGCGTCCCGCTTTACTAATTGGGTTTTATTGCCGATAACGGGGGGCACCAGAGGGTCAAAACGTGCGCATACCCAACGCGCCCACCTCCCCGGGGTGTACACGCACGTCGGCACCCGGCTGGGCCCCTTCCCCCATCCCAACTGGGGAGAGACTGCCATAAACGGAGCGGTCCCGCTGCTGCTTGCGATGGCTTTGGACACCAAAATGACAAGCTGAAATGAGAAGCAGTGCCTGGCCATGAGGGAGGATTTGGGGGTGCAAAAGGATGGAGGGTTTGGAGTGGGGGGATACTGGGGGGAGCATGAGGTCCATGTTAGGGTGTGATGGGCAGAATGGTGCAATCGTCCCCCCCCCCGCCTTGCTGGGTGACATATTGCCGTTAGCTGATGTTTGCCGTGTCCCTCGGTCCCTGGGTGTCACCGCATTGGCTGGGTGCCCACTGAGGGGGCCGGGCAGCCGGCGGTCCCAGCCGCTCTTGGCTGTGCCGGTGGGGTGCGGGGGGCTATATAAACCGGCCGGGCGCTTGGCCTGGCAGGCCCGGCACGATGCGGTTCCTTCTGCTCCTCTGTGCTGCCTCTGCCCTCTCCCAGGGTGTCACCAGGTGAGTCACCGCCGCATCGCTTGGTGAGGCAGGAAATGAGCGCCCAGAGCCGGTTAATGGCTTCGGGGAGCAGAGGCGATGGGAAAGATGGGAAAGCTGCTGCAGGGAGGTGGAGGAGGTGGTGGTGTTACCGAAATCCGGAATAAAACTCCTTAACAGCAATGAGAAGTTAAGAAGCAGGCACTTCTTTACTGCAGCGCTGGGCACACGGGGGATCGCTCCACCTAGCGTGCGCACCCATTTGATCAACAGCACGGGTTAAATACACATTAATTATACATATTCATTAAATTCCAAGAAATAATATGCATAAACATAAATTTTCTGAGAAACCATTACATCATTTCCCTACCCACTCGCGCATGCCCAGTCTTTTGAGTCGAGGGTCTTTTGGTGGTCTTGGTGGTCGTCAAAACGCCCCCTCCTCGAATTTGCTGGTCAAACTCCTCCTTGAAATCTCCATATCTGGTCTTGAGAACAGGTCGCGGTGCTGCTTGATTTTCCTGGCTCCAAAGTGATGGCTCAGGGCCTATTTCTGCAGGTGGTGTTTGGGGGTGTTTGGGACTTACCATTGTATTAAAGATATGCTAGGCTAGCTTCTAACAAATGCGTATTATAAGATCTCTAGGGTCCCACTCCCTCTAAGGACAAATAGATTTCGTATAAAATTTAACCTATGTGACTACAGTTCTACAGTTAGCAAGAATCACCTCATACTGATATTTAATTTTCAACGTTTATGTCATGTAACATTTCCCCCCTTTGAGACTTATTTAATTTTTTTCAATAAGTCTCATTTACTTATAACTAATCTCCATAATCAGTAAACCAAAAAGTATTATTAACATTACTAATAAAATTCCTTTGATAGATTTCATTATTTTTGATATGATTTTGTCTAATTCATTAAAAATGAGAGACTGTTAATTTTAAATTACATGTTTCTTTAGAAATCCATTGTTTCTGTTTTGGAGGCTGTGCTTCTTGACTCTCAAATAATGAATCCAAGAATCAATATCTTCAAATTTAGGGGCTGTATATATTGCTAGAAGCACCTGATATGGTTCTTTCCATTTTTATTGAAGAGTTTCTGATTCCCAAATTTTCAGGTACACATAATCTCCTGGTTAAAATGATGAACTGGGGAATCTAAAGAAAGAGGCTCTGTGGCAGTTCCATATCCATATCAGAGTTCTTCCAAGGGATATCAAATACAATTCCATTTCATTATCCCCAGTAGCAGTCACATTTTGAACAAGCGTTAGAGTCTGATAAGATTTTCCATACATTAACATATGGACTAATTTTAGTCCTAGATCTGGATTGAATCTTGATTCTCGGAAGTGCTTAAGGAAGAGCATGAGGCCATTTTAAAGATATTTTCTGACAAATTTTACTTGTCTATTAGATTGTGGCCTTCAAGGAGTGTGTAAATTCAATTTGATTCCCAGAATTTTCCTCAATATTTGAATAATTTCAGACACAAAATGAGGACCTCTATTTGATTATATTCTTTTGGGGATTCCAAACCATGATATTATTTCTTTTAACATATTTTTAGCCACTTCTCTTGCCTATTGGTGCGACAGGAAAAAAATCTTTTGGCCATATTTACTAATACCAATAGATATCTATATCCATTTTGTTGTGGCAATTCTGAAAAATCAATCTGCCAATAATTTTCAGGCAAGTTTCCCATATATATGGTTCCTGGGGGTGGTTATTTAATATTTCTCGGGTTATTCTTTAAACAAGTTTCACACTTTTTGTTACTGATTTTATTAGCTTTATCATCCTAACACTAATCACCTGTCTTCTTAAATCACTGATCATTGCCTCTGTTTCCCAATGAATTTTTCTATGCTTTTAGCTTTGATTGTGGTGAGACCACAACTTGATTTTTAGGACTAATGATCATTTTTCATATTTATTTGAATTGATTTAGCTAATTCCAAATCAACCTTACTGTAATTTGGGGTTTGTTGCTCAAATTTCACTTCTTTAACTAGTATTATTGTCATGATGCCTTTTTCTGCTCTCTTCTTTGCCTTTTTATTGACTAATTTATTTCCAATATTCACTGGGAAATTCCCAAATTGGTGGGCTTTGCAGTGCATTATTGCAACTTCTTTGTGTTTCTGCACCACTTGGAGCAATTGCAGAATTTCTTCTTGGTGTTTAATGGATGTTCCTTGTGCTGTCAGCATTCCTCTTTCTTTCCATGTGGCTCCATGGGCATGTACTACTCCAAAAGCATACTTTAAATCAGTCCATATATTCACTTTTTATGTTCTGTCCATTTTAGGGCTTTTATGAGGGCTAGTTATCAATTCCGCCTTTTGTGCTGAGGTGTTCACTGAGAGCGGCTTTGCGTCAATAACAGAGTTTGTTGTTGTTATTGCATATCCAGCCAATCTTCTTCCATTTCTCATGAGGCTGCTTCCATCAGTACATATCTCGAATTCTGGGTCAGGTATGTTCACTCTTCTGTTACTTCTGCTGGAATAAACTTGTTTGATGGTCTGTAGACAGTCATGACTTAGAACTTCTTCTTCTATTGAACTTAAAAAGATGGCAGGATTTATTGTTGTAGTTGTTTTTGATTTGACATCATCTTGTTCCAACAGGACAATGTGATGTTTGAGCATCCTGCTTGGGGATAACCAGTGTCCTCCTTTCTGTTCCAGAACAGAAAGTACCATATGCGGTACATAAGCTGTTCTTGGGTGTCCCGTTGTCAGCTTACAAGCTTCTTAAGTCAGGAGGACAGTTGCTGCTACAGCCCATAGACAACCTGGTCATCCTTAGCTAACATTGTCCAATTGTTTGGAGAAATAACCAACCGGTCTTCTTCATTCTCCATTTTTCTGAGAAAGCATTCTTCTGAGGGCCGAATGTTGTCTTTCATGAACAAACAGTTCAAAGGGTTTGGTTAAATCGGGCAACCCTAGAGCAGGAGTGAACATCAGAACTACCTTTACATTCTGGAATGCCTTTCGAGCTTCAGGTTCTCACACAAGGGGTCCCTCCTTCAATTCCTTTAATCCACAGGTGACACCAGCCAGCCATTCCCAGAAATGTTTGCAGCTCCTTAGCTCCTTTTGGCTCCGGCATTTGGCAAATTGCCTCTTTTCTCTCATTTCCAAGTTGTCTTTGTCCCTGTGTGATTTCAAATCCCAAATACATGACAGTCTCTTTTCCAATCTGTGCTTTCTTCTTGGAAAATCTGTTATCACTTTGGCCCAAGAAATTTAGCAGGTTAGTAGTCAAGTTGAAATATTCTTCTCTGGTTTCTGTGGCTATTAAAATATCATCTACATATTGCAACACCAGTCTTTCAGGATAAATTATTTTGCATGTTTCTAATTCCTTAGCCAATTGATTTCCAAAGATCATTGGGCTATTTTTAAATCCTTGAGGTAGCACTGCCCAGGTGAGCTGAGTCTTCTGCCCAGTTGTGGGATTTTCCAGTTCAAAGGCAAAATATGCCTGACTATTTTTGTCAAGAAGAATACAGAAAAAGGCATCCTATAAGTTCAATACAGTGAACCACTTGTGATTTTCTTTTAAAGCTGTCAACAAGGATACAGGTTTGCCACTAAGGGGTGAATATCTTGAACTATTAAATTTATTGCTATTAAAATCTTGTACTAACCTATATTCCTCACTTTCTGGCTTTTTCACAGGTAAAATGGGAGTATTGAATTCTGATTCACATTTGACTAATAGTCGATATTTTTTTAAAAAATTTTCAATCATTTTCTCAAGGCCTCTTCTAGCTTCTAATTTTAAAGGGTACTGGTTTTGTCTTACCAGTTTGGTGCTCTCCTTTAGAAAAATCTTTACCGGTTCTGCTGCTTTTGAATGTCCGGGAACTTCGCCAGCCCACACCAAAGGGTTACTGCATTGTCCACTTCTTGAGGGATTTCATATGGCTCTGAAGTTGTCTGCAACATAAAAATTCTTGCCTCTCTGGCTTTTGATTAGGGTATATTTAATTGAATGTCACAGTTTTAAAAATTAATTTGTGCTTTCAATTTGCTCAATAAATCTCTCCCCAATAAGGCAACAGGACACTCTGGTATATATAAAAATTGGCCAGTTCCCCATTTTTACCCACCTTAAAGTTAAGGATTGAATGAAAAATTTATTTTCAGCTTTCCCTGTGGCACCAATTTTGTCTACATGCTTTTTACTCAATTTTCTTCTACCAGTACTTAAAATGAATAGCTCCAGTATCAAAATAGAAAATCCATGGTTTGGGTCCCCAGCTGGATTGTAACCAGGGGTTCTGCTGGGGAATTCTCCCCCAGTCCTCTTTGCACCTCTGACACAGGCATCTGCTGTGCTGCCAGTTTTTTTTTTTTTTTTTTTTCTTTTTCAGAATAAGGACATTCATTTTTCCAGTGCCACCATGCTTCACACTTTGCACACTGATATTCCCAATCTCTCTCCTACTGCAGTTATTTTATCCATTCCTCTACCACACCCCGATCTCATCCCCGGTTTGTTCCCCTACTGCTTGTCAAAGTGGTAGGGGGGCAAGGCTTGAGCCGCTCCTTGTTCTATCTGGTCTTGTCGGCTTCCAGTTCTCCCTGCAATAGGAGTGAAACCCTCATAATTCAACTGTCCCACTCTACAGCTCCCACCAGGGGTTCGGTGTTCTGGCCCCTTTTTCTACTGTTTCATTTGTTAAACCTGCATCAACACTTCCAGACAACACATAAAGATAATACAGAAATTTAACACAGAAATTTAACACATGAATTCTATGTTTTCCTCTTCAGTTCCACATTTTAAACATCACTTTCTATACTACAAGCCAGGATCTTTTCAACCTTTTTCCTTTTTTTTTTTTTTTTTTTTTTTTTTTTTAATGCCAAAACCATCGGATCCTTGGGGACGTATCTGCAATCTTTCTGCCACTTGGGATGATTTCCCAAAGTAAAGAACAAATCAACATCGGGGACCACATCTCACTTTCCTTCCCTTCTACAAGATAACATCAACTGTAAAATATTGGATCAATTTTTTTTTCTAGTTACTGGGTCTCCCCTTATATCCTCCCAATGTTTAAGAACACATCCCAGTGGAGACTTCATTAATATTTCCCCTACCATTGAGGTAGACATAGAAGATATGTGTTTTCCCATATTTTACAAAGGAGTTTTTGGTACCAAAAAGACAGTAACACTGTTCTACAAACAAAGTCAATCCCGTCACCAAGAAAAGTTTAAAACCCCAAATGCAATACTATATATCATTCAAGTCCCGTACACTGCAACACATGCATACAGACTTAAAAACAAAACAAAACAAAACAAAACAAAACGCACTGAAGCAACAATTACCAGCTTGTAAATCACTTCTAAAACACCCTGGGGCCCCTTTCCAAGCTATGTACAAATCTTACCAATACTCCCCATACTCTTACTCTTAAACAATTTAGACTAAATGCCAAATACCAGATAAATGCAAATGACAATTGTCCCAAATACAAAAACCAAACAAATGCAAATGACAATTGTCCCAAATACACAAATGTCCAACCCAGCAATAGCTTTCGCTTATGACTTACGGGCAGACGCCTAGGCTTCCAAACCAAACGGGTACCCTCTAAGCCCCAACCCTGCGAAGCTTTCGCCGCGCCTTACGGGCAGGCTATCCAGAGCAGACAGATTTCAAAGAAGAAGTGCCTTACCCTTTTCTCCAGGGAACGTTGCGAGGAGCTTTGTGAGTCGAGAGCGATGGGTCTCCACGAGAATACCTCGGTGCCGGCTGGAGTTCGATCAACACTCGATCTCGTTCAGTCTCACTCGCAAGGTCCCACCTGGGTCGCCAAAACTGTTACCGAAATCCGGAATAAAACTCCTTAACAGCAATGAGAAGTTAAGAAGCAGGCACTTCTTTACTGCAGCGCTGGGCACACGGGGGATCGCTCCACCTAGCGTGCGCACCCATTTGATCAACAGCACGGGTTAAATACACATTAATTATACATATTCATTAAATTCCAAGAAATAATATGCATAAACATAAATTTTCTGAGAAACCATTACATCATTTCCCTACCCACTCGCGCATGCCCAGTCTTTTGAGTCGAGGGTCTTTTGGTGGTCTTGGTGGTCGTCAAAACGCCCCCTCCTCGAATTTGCTGGTCAAACTCCTCCTTGAAATCTCCATATCTGGTCTTGAGAACAGGTCGCGGTGCTGCTTGATTTTCCTGGCTCCAAAGTGATGGCTCAGGGCCTATTTCTGCAGGTGGTGTTTGGGGGTGTTTGGGACTTACCATTGTATTAAAGATATGCTAGGCTAGCTTCTAACAAATGCGTATTATAAGATCTCTAGGGTCCCACTCCCTCTAAGGACAAATAGATTTCGTATAAAATTTAACCTATGTGACTACAGTTCTACAGTTAGCAAGAATCACCTCATACTGATATTTAATTTTCAACGTTTATGTCATGTAACAGTGGTGCCTGGGAGGGGTCTGGTTTGGGGTTTTGCAGAAATCCCCCTGACTCAGCGTTTTGGGGGAATGCGCTGTGCTGCTGCTGCTGGATCAGCGTGGCTGTCGAAGGTGTCACCCACCGCTTACGGGAGCTGCAGGCAGCAAAATCCTGTCTCATGGGTTTTTTCCTTGGTGGTTGTGCCAGGCTGCCCTTGGAAAGGGGGAGAAAGCTGAGAGACGCCCTGAGGGAGAAGGGTTTGCTGCAGGCCTTCCTCCAGCAGCACCGCTACGACGTCGGCACCAAATTCCCGCATGCTTTTCCTAACAGGACCGAAGTGGCCACCGAGCCTCTGCTGAACACCCTGGACGTGAGTGTTGGCTTCGATCCCCGGCGATGCCGCCCTGGGGTGGGACACCCATCCCCATGTCTGTGCCATGCATGGACCAAACCCAAATCCTTTCACCCCGAAGCCTTCAGCTCAGATCCTTTGCTGGTGGCCCTGGACAGAGCCGGGACACTGAAATTCCTCCCCTGCCCACCACCGGCAGCTCTGCTAGAAGCAGGGTGTCCCCATAAAGAAGGGAACCACGAAGGTTGGAAGCTCCAGGTTTGGTTTCATGCCTTAAAGGCAACCCTTGCTCCTGCTGCCCCACAGATGGAGTACTACGGGATCATCTCCATCGGCACTCCACCACAGGACTTCACTGTGGTCTTTGACACCGGCTCCTCCAACCTCTGGGTTCCCTCCGTCTTCTGCACCAGCCTGGCTTGCCGTAAGTAGCAGTGGGGCAGGGCTCCCCATTTTGGAAGAGCTGGGTCCAGCAGCGACCAAGCCTCAAAACTGGAGTGGTATTGCCCGGGGACCGGGGGGTCACCTAGCCAGTGCAACACAAAGCCCCCATGGTGCTGGGTCCATAACGCCTGTGCAATGCGCTGGAGAGGTGAGTATTTGGGGTGTAGGACCTACTCAGTGCTGTACTCCACAGCGTGATATGCTGATAGTGCTTGGTGCCTCAGTGTCCCCGTCTTTTCAGAAGGGGTGATGGCAGATCCCTCATTGCTGGAGGAGGGGCAGGGAGGCACAGCGAATACTCACAGCTCAATTGTTCCCTGAAAGCAGGATAATTAATGGCAGGTCTAAAGAGCAATTCAGCAGGGTTCCTCCTCCCACGCTTCCCTTTCAGCTCAGCCTTGCTGAAAGTCTTCATTTCGGGTTTTTCCACTTACCTTCTAGAGAACCACCAGACGTTTAACCCGTCGCAGTCCTCCACCTACAAAAGCACAGGGCGGAACTTGTCTATTTTTTATGGCACTGGCAACATGGAGGGCATCGTGGGCTCCGACACCGTCACCGTGAGTGTCAAGATGGCATTTCCAGTGCGAGTCTGTTGTGCCTTGTCCGCTTGATTAACATCAACATTAGTCCAAATCTTACGGCATCTTCCTCATCCCTAGGTTGCATCTCTGGTGGACACCGACCAGCTCTTCGGCTTGAGCACCACTGAGCTCGGCCAATTCTTTGTCTATGTCACATTTGATGGGGTCTTGGGCTTGGGCTACCCAAATCTGGCTGCTGATGGGATCACGCTGGTCTTTGATAAAATGGTGAATGAGAGCTTGCTGGAGGAGAACCTGTTTTCAGTCTATCTGTCCCGGTAAGACACGTGGGTCCCAAGGGCTGGGGGAGGTAGCAGATGCATCTCATGCACATTGTTGCATTTGCTGGTGGCTCCAGGTCCTCCACTGTCACCATAGCTACCCAGTTGTTTGTGTGCCATGACATGCAAAGGCTGGGAGGCTCATAGCTGGTGGCCACCAGACTCACTGGGGAGCTTATGGCTTGTGAGGAAACCTCTGGAATTTCCAGCCACATGCTTCCACCATAGTTCCTGTTTTCCCTTTTTCTGGGTCCAAAGGACCTGGCACACGCTGCTGCTGTTCCACTGCTCTGTAATGAGGAGAGCAGATGCGACCGTGGCATCACAAGCAGCATCTCGCCCCACGGGACACACAGCCCCACTGCTGGAAGTTACCTGCACTGAAGCCATGTGGCAAACCCTCCATTGTTTTTCTTTTCTGCATCATCCAGTGAGACAACAGGGAGTGTGGTCATCTTTGAGGGAATCGATGAATCTTACTTCACCGGCTCCATCAACTGGGTCTCCATCTCTCACCAAGGTTACTGGCAGATCTCCATGGACAGGTAACAGAACAGCTCTGGTGTTCTATGCTCATTTCTGAAGAGACCTGAGACCCATCAGCATCAATCAAATGCCTTCCACAGGCACCTAATACCCCATAGCTGTGGGAGGCAGAGGGTCCAGGGGCCAAAATCCATAGTACTTCGATAAATGCCACCCAAAATGGTGATTCTTTGGGCCTGGGACACAGCCTGGTTCTTCTCTTCCACAAAGCCTGTGCTCTTGGGGATGTCTCTGCTGATGAGTAGAGCAAAACTACAGTCCAAAACCTACTTTTGTTGGGCTCAGTTGGGTTCCAGCTGCTGGGCTGTGCTTAGTGCCTCAGTCTCCATTTGGCAACGGGGCCCTGGTAGCAGTCAGTGTTACAAACCCCAAGAAACAAAAGGTTCAAGAGCAGGAAAGCACCAGCACGTTGGCTTACCCAGCTTTAGCTCTTGTTAAAGAAGTTTGAAAGGATCACTAAGAGCCAGCAGGTTATTTAACGGCGCTGTGCTTCATCTGTCCCTCCAGCATCATTGTGAACTGCCAGGAGATCACGTGCATTGGTGGCTGCCAAGCCGTCATCGACACTGGCACTTCCCTCGTGGCTGGGCCACCCTCCAGCATCGGTGGCATCCAGAGTGCAGTCGGGGCCAGGCAGGATGTGCATGGGGAGGTAAGAACACCCACGGCTTGCTCTGCTCGCCCTGGAGGCAACCAAGCCTGCTTCCACGCATGGGCAAACTGCATCTCTGCTCACGGCAAACCAGCCCTGCAGCCCCGGTACCTCCAATAGAGATCACCATGAGAACTCGCAGTCTCTGGGTTTTCCCAGTGAAATCAGAACTCTTCCCTCCTCGCCCCGTGAACATGTTCCTCCTCATCTAAGAGCCTCTTTCCTCTGCCCCTGCAGTACAACGTGAACTGCAGCTCCATTTCTGCCATGCCTGATGTCATCTTTGTCATCAACGGGGTTCAGTATCCTGTCCCCGCCTCGGCTTACACTGAGCAGGTAAGGGGCACCAGGTAGTCCCGGTTCCAGAAGTTTCTGTCAAGGTCTACTTCCTCCAACCGCTCTGGTCACCTTGGCTTCTTCCATCCCCAAGGGAGATGGAGGATGGATGGCCATGATCCTCCAGAGGAACGCAAGAAAAGCTATTAACCCACATTGCCCCTGTTTGCCTTTTCTTGTTCAAATGCAGAATGACCTAGGACCTTGCAGGAGCAACTTCCAGGACACTGCTGGGGACCTCTGGATCTTGGGAGACGTCTTCATCAGGGTATACTACAGCATCTTTGACCGGGCCAACAACCGTGTTGGACTGGCCAAGGCTATTTAGATTCACTGTGATGCCAGTGGTGCTGTGGTTTCATCACGCAACCAGATCACAACCATGTTTTTTTGGCATAGCAAGAGGAATCTCTTGCTCAAATACAAATAAAATGTTGATGGTTCAGAGTTGGTGGCTGCACTTCTATTTGTCATAAAATGGCAGGAATTAGGAAAGAGCTGTCATACATTTGCTGCTTCGTAGTGGCTATGGAGCGTTTGGTCAACGCAGCAAGACTTGAGCCTTTGGGAGCTGCGGTCATGGCCTGCAGGCCTGAGGGGTGGGTCTCTAGGAAGTCAAGGTTGGCTCTTGTGTTGGCACTACAGCAAGTGGGTGATTCTGGAAACCCCAAATTTCCATCCAGGGAAGATTAACTCACCATCCCAGACACAGCCCATACCAGAGCAGATCCCTGCACACCCACAGTCAGGTCCCACCAGGAGCTGTCCCAGTAGCTCCCTGTCCCTTGGCTCAAGATTTTCCCCTCGTGTCCCCTGCACGGTGTCCAGCAGCCCAAAGACGTCTCAGGGCAGTGAGTCCCACAGAAGTATGTGGCTTGGCTGGAAATGTCCCTTGGACCACCCTTGTGCAATGCGCACCCTCCCATTTATGCTTTAACAGAAGCATATCCACAGCTGCGCATGTGTAGAGGTCAAGTCTTATTTCAGTTTCCACAGGTTAGCACAATCCACTTAGTTGTTTCCCCATAAAGAATCTGAACTTAATGTCCCTTTCCCAGTAACAAACCAGTCCATACTGTGAGATCATAGAATCATAGAATGGTTAGAGTTGGAAGGGACCTTCAAAGGTCATCTAGTCCAACCCCCCTGCAAGGAGCAGGGACATCTCCAACCAGATCAGGTTGCTCAGAGCCTCATCCAGCCTGGCCTTGAACGTTTCCAGGGATGGGGCCTCCACCACCTTTCTGGGCAACCTGTTCCAGTGTTCTATAACTCGCATCGTAAAAAAATTTTTCCTAATTTCCAATCTAAATCTACCCCCCTCTATTTTAAAACCATTACCCCTCGTCCTATTGCAACAGGCCCTGCTGAACAGCCTCTCCCCATCTTTCTTGTAGGCCCCCTTGAGGTACTGGAAGACCGCTATCAGGTCTCCCCGGAGCCTCCTCTTCTCCAGGCTGAACAGCCCCAACTCTCTCAGCCTGTCCTCACAGGAGAGGTGCTCCAGCCCTCTGATCATCTTTGTGGCCCTCCTCTGGACCTTCTCCAACTGGTCCATGTCCTTCTTGTGTTGGGGGCTCCAGAACTGGACACAGTACTCCAGGTGGGGTCTCACCAGGGCAGAGTAGAGGGGGACAATCACCTCCCTCGACCTGCTGGCCACGCTCCTCTTGATGCAGCCCAGGATGCGGTTGGCCTTCTGGGCTGCAAGGGCGCATTGCCCACTCATGTTAAGCTTCTCATCCACCAGCACTCCCAAGTCCTTCTCCTCAGGGCTGCTCTCAATCCATTCCCCGCCCAGCCTGTATTTGTGCCTGGGATTGCCGTGACCCAGGTGCAGGACCTTGCACTTGGCCTGGTTGAACTTCATGAGGTTGGCACGGGCCCACCTCTCCAGCCTGTCCAGGTCCCTCTGGATGGCATCCCTCCCTTCCAGCATGTCGACGGCACCACACAACTTGGTGTCATTGGAGAACTTGCTGAGGGTGCACTCTATCCCACTGTCCATGTCGCTGACAAAGATGTTGAACAGGGCCGGGCCCAGCACGGACCCCTGAGGGACGCCACTCGTGACCGGTCTCCACATGGACATTGAGCCATTGACCACCACTCTCTGAGTGCGGCCATCCAGCCAACTTCTTATCCACCGAGTGGTCTGTCCATCAAACCCATGTCTCTCTAGTTTAGAGAGAAGGACGTTGTGCGGGACAGTGTCAAAAGCTTTGCACAAGTCCAGGTAGATGATGTCAGTTGCTCGTCCCTTGTCCATCGATGCCGTCACCCCGTCATAGAAGGCCACCAAATTGGTCAGGCACGATCTGCCCTTGGTGAAGCCATGTTGGCTGTCACCAACCACCTCCTTGCTCTCCATGTGCCTTAGCATGGTTTCCAGGAGAATCTGCTCCATGACCTTGTCAGGCACAGAGGTGAGGCTGACCGGCCTGTAGTTACCCGGGTCTTCCTTATTCCCCTTTTTAAAAACTGGGGTTATGTTCCCTCTCTTCCAGTCATCGGGGACCTCACCAGACCGCCACAACTTCTCAAATACGATAGCCAGTGGCTTGGCAACTTCATCCACCAGTTCCCTCAGGACCTGCGGATGGATCTCATCAGGTCCCATGGACTTGTGCACCTTTAGGTTCCTCAGATGATCCCGAACCTGCTCTTCAAGTACAATGGGCGGTTCTTCATCCTCACAGTCCCTGCTTGCACCAAGATGGTTACCAAGCGCCTGGAAATACCAGTTAGTCCTCAGTTACAGTCTATTACTGTACAAAACCCCACCAAAACCCAGTATATGTATATATATTTTAGGATCATTTTGCCTTGCAATGGTCAGGACAGTTCCTTCTCAAATTTTGTTTCATTTCATTAAAGTAGCAGTTCCCATTTTTGAAAGGGAAATTACCTCCATCCATATAAAATCCTGTTAAAAATGGAGGCTGCCTGGTTCCTCCCGAGCAGCTGCAGCGACAACACTCAGCGGGCAGCTGGGCGAGACCCGCGAGGCCCTGCTGCTGCATTTCCGCTGCACTGGGGGGGTAAGGGGCTGTTATTGATAAATGGGGATCCATTGCCGACGGCCCCGGAGATTGCTCACCTGGTGGGAACAGGGATGCGGAGGGATAGATCCAGGCGATCAGGGTTGGAAGTTAATTTTTCTCTCCTCTCACCACGCAGAAATTGCCTTCTCTTCACGCTGATGAGCGAGGAGCCTATGCTGTGGGGTGGTGTAACTGTAATTTATCGCGCCGAGCTCGCGCGCTCACGCAGCCTGGGGTCACTCAGCCCCAGCAGGTGGGAACCCCCTGTGCCCAAGGTGGATCCGAGCCTGGATTTTGGGCAGCGGGGGCTTTACCTTGGCTCCACCACAGGAATTTTCTCATTGTACTGAGCAATAAGACATGAGCCTGATGCAGCAGGAGCCACGGCTCTGGGGATCAGCAGCCCATGGAGCAGCCCCTGCCAGGCTGGACCAGACCCCGCGGGAGCACCCAGGGGCCGTGGCTGTGCTCCGGGTGAGTGGGGTGGGAGAGGGACGCTGTGTCCTCGTCCTGGGCAGGACCAACACCCCAAATGCTGTGCTAGGAGGCAGCTCCTACACCCTCCCGGCATGGCTGCTCTGCACCGGAGCCAAGAGTCCTTGGCAAACACCGTCCTGCAAGGGGGCTTCCTCCCTGAGAGCATCCCCACGGCCAACGCATCGCATCCCACATCCGCACCCACACATGCAACAGAGAAACGACCCAGCTAAGAGCTTCCAAACATGGGTCAGAGAGGGGGACACACATGTTGGGGCTATGTCCAGGGAGATGTCTATCCTGGAGTGCCATCTCGTGGCTGCGATGCCAAAACCGCACTCCTGTGCACAGGGGAAGCGCAGGAACATCTGCCTGGTGCTGATACCTGCGCCCGCTCCAGGGCTTGCGTGGAAATTTCAGCTCAGAGGAGGAAGGAGATGCTTCTACTTGACGGATATTTCACACGCGGCCACAGACTCCAACTTGTTCCAGGGAGAAAAAGCAGCCAGGCCATCTTTCTGATACGGCAGAGAGGTTTCTTCTCGTCTTTTTTAGCATTTGCTGTGGCAGGATAAAATTTCAAGTGGGAATTCAGCCGGTGTGCCAGAGGACATGATGAATTGGCTCGTTAGTGCCTGACTCCAGAACAGCACAGTTAATAACAGCCGTTCATGGATTTGAGCTGTGGGCCTGTGTTTGGGTAGGCACTGAGCTGCAAATTGTACAGGAAAATGGGTTTTCTGGCAGGTTTTTACCAAGCACCAGCTGAGTGTTGACACTGGCTATTCATAGCCTGCTTTTCCTGCTCTTCCCTTTAGAACAAATCGGAAATAAGCTATTGTGTGGAGAGGCTGGGTGCCTCTGACTCCAGCCTCATGGCATAAATCAGGGAATCCACTTGGCCTCGGCCTCCCGCTATGAACAGCGTCAGGCGAGCTGCTGGGGAAAGCCCCGCAGAGTCTGTCCGCAGCTCAGAGACCTGGAGATTTCAGGTCTGTAATGGCCCATGTCTCAACCCCCACGCACAATTCCCAGCGGGGACCAGTTCCCACAGAGCAGCACAAAGCCAAGAACAAAAAGTTGAGTCCAAAGAAACAGTATTTTCTGCATGCCACGCTTTGAAGCATCTATTCTTTTATTTGAGAATAAAGTTTACAAGTTAATAAGAATCAGGTTGTTCATCCATCCATCCATCCATCCATCCCAGCACCATTTTGGTGAGGGATCCCAGCTCTCTGTTTGCTGAGGGAGCAGGAGCAGTGGAGATGTGCTCATAGCCAGCAGGTTGACTCTTTCCCAACCAGATTTTCCCACCAGGGCTTCTTGTGATGACTTCCCAAGGAATAAACACCAGAAGTGCTTCAGTTTTGCCAGGCTGGGGATGAAGTTTGGGGAGGGGAGCGCTAAAAAAATAAAAGAATGTAAACAGGTCAAGCTTTCGAGAGGAGAAGGAGAAAGAACCTGCTATGAAATAAAGATACTGATGTGGCAGAGCTGCTGGAGAGAACTGAGGGGTGAATGGAGAGCAGCTGGGGACATCTCAGAGTGCTGCTCTCCAGCTGTGCCCAGCTGTGCCTCCTCCAGTCCTCCAGCCATTCCCACAGATGATGAGAACTTGAACATGGTGAGAAGGAGATTAAATAGCTCTCACAGCTCCTCCTTCTGTCTGGGATGATGGTCTGGGCATTGCGAGTGACGGGGTGAGGAAGAGGATGGCGGAGGGATGGGAAAAAACATGGAGAGCAGGCAAAAAGGGGGATTTGTCCCAGAGGGAAAAAACCTCTCCTGAAGGAGTTGTGCTGGTCATGTCCCAGATCCATCTCCCTGGGGTGCAGAAAGACAGTCCACTAAAAAAAAAACCACTCAAATCAAAATAACAATGCCCTCAGACAAGGGCTGCAGGATTTCTGCCACAGGGAAAAGCTCAGCAAGCCCAAACTCCCGTTTTCCATCAGAACAGGGATAAAAAAAAATTTAAAATCCATCTTTCACCACTCCTTTCTGAACAAAATGGCAAACCAGAGCTTCTGGCACGTTGTGTGGTGATCGTGTCGAACCTTGAGGAGATGAGATATCGAGTACAGCAGATGTGGGATATAAAAGCGAATGTGTAGACACTGCATGAGAAGCTGTGATTTAATGTAGGCAGAAACATCAAAAAAAGGCAAGTGAAACAGTGAAGTTGGAACAAAATGTTTTAGTCGGAAGAAAACCTGCTGGCATTAGAGAGAGCGGCAAAGTGATGTGTTGCTGTTTTCTCCCATCGAAAGCGCCGATGGAAATGTAAATGTTTTAGAAACATAGAAGTTCCTCTTCACCATGTGAAGCCAGCTGTTGGGAAACACCAGCCGTCATTACCCTGCGCCCCATCTGCACCAACATAAGGGACAATACAAGGTCACGGAGGTCCCCAAGGGCCTCTGCACACCACATAACTCGAGTGGAGCATTTGTTGAGGGAGAAATGCCCTTCCCTCTCTCAGAGCTCAGTTTTCCACCAGAAACCCCAGTGGGTGTTGAGCCGCAGTGCCCCGGACCTTTCTCAGTGACTGTGACCGGTCATCATCCCGCTCCTCCTAACCCCCATGGTGGTGGCATGGTCCCACCCAGCATCACCCACCCTGCTGTGCCCACAAAACTATTCAGGCAGGCAGACCAGGGAGCTCATCCAGCTAAAAACATAACTTCTACATTTTTTGCCAGCTTATTTTTCAGTCCCAGATCTGGGAATTGTTGAGACCCTCAGATCCTGAGCGGTAGGTGAGGTGGGATTATTTAAAATGCATTAAGAAAAGCAGGGAGCTGAACCCATCCTCATCCCTAGGCCGCTGGGTGCCACCGAGGAAAGCACTTCCTCTCATTTCACCCTTTTTCCCCTTTGGTAAATGGGGGAAATCTCTGTACACAGGAAACTCCGTTCTGATGCTGTGGACAGGGAAGGTAAATGTCAAGCAGATGAGCATCAAATAATAAAAACCAGACTGATGGGCAGGGCAGAGAGATAAGAAAGATGGTGTTTATTTGAACAGCCACAGGAAATCAAAGATTGAAAAATGTCTAGAAAAAAAAAAAAAGCAGCAGCATATTGGTTTGAAAACAATCAGAGCGTGCAGATGTTTGATACCTTATCCAGTGAGTCCCACCTGACAGTACCCAGTCCCGTCACGGCCTTGACTATCATTTTTTGGCCTTGTCTCGAGGGTAACCCCCATTGGTCTTATTAAGTGACTCCATGCTGCCATTTCCCGTCACCACGCTGGTGAGTATTCGCTCCACCTCCCCGGGCAGAATCTGCTTCTCTTCGTTCTCTGTCTCCCTGTGGTAGAAATAGTTGAAGTTCGAGACGATAACGGGGACAGGCAGCGCAATGGTCAACACCCCTGCGATGGCACACAGAGTCCCCACAATCTTCCCACCCAAGGTGGTGGGACACATGTCTCCGTAGCCAACGGTCGTCATTGTGACCACGGCCCACCAGAAGCCATCGGGGATGCTGGAGAAATGGGACTGCGGCTCATCCACTTCTGCAAAGTAGACGGCGCTGGAGAAGAGGATGACGCCTATGAAGAGGAAGAAGATGAGCAACCCTAGCTCCCGCATGCTGGCCTTGAGGGTCTGCCCCAGGATCTGTAGCCCCTTGGAATGCCGGGAAAGCTTGAAGATGCGGAAGACTCTGACCAGCCGGATGATCCGCAGGATGGCCAAGGACATGTTCTGCTGCCCGTTGAGTTCACTCTGCTGGATAAGTTCAGTGGTGAGCGTCACAAAGTAGGGAATGATGGACACAATGTCGATAATGTTCATGATGTTCCTGAAGAACTCAGTCTTGCTGGGACACACGACGAAGCGGACAAACAGCTCAAAGGAGAACCAGATGATGCAGGCAGTCTCTATGACGAAGAAAGGGTCCGTGAAGGTGCTGTGGCCCAGCAAGGTGTCTGTCAGATTCTTAGAAAGCTCCTGGGTGGATTTAAACTCCCTTTCCTCCCTGAACTCTGGCAAGGTCTCCATGCAGAAGATGATGATGGAGATAACAATGACCAGGACGGAGACCAAAGCTACACCCCTGGCCGCACTGGAGCTTTCAGGGTACTCGAAGAGCAGCCAGAATTGCCTATGAAAGTCATTGGTTGGTAAGAGAGTCTCAGGGTCCTTGATGAACCCTTCATCCTCCCTGAACTGGTCCATGGCTTCATCACCCAGCTCGTAGAAGGTGATTTCATCAGCAAAGACATCGATGGGGACATTGGCTGGGCGCCGTATTTTCCCACCAGACTGGTAATAGTACAGGATCCCATCAAAACTAGGCCGGTTCCTATCAAAGAAATATTCATTCCTCATGGAGTCAAAGTAACGCATCCTCTTTTCTGGGTCCCCAAGCAAGGTCTCGGGAAATTGGTTAAGGGTTTTGAGCCGTGTCTCAAACCTCAGCCCAGCGATGTTGATGATGACTCTTTGGTCCCCCTCATCCAAGCCCACCCTCTCCCCCATCAGGTGCTCACTGAACTCAGCAGAGAACCTGGAGAAAATGGTCTCATTGTTGGCATTTTCGCTGTTGATGAGGATTCTCAAGTTGGAGAGAAGGTTGGCGCAGCTGGAATGGCTTTTCCGTGACTGGCTGGCGGGGCTGAGGTCGTTTGAATAACAGGGATCCTCCACGATCTGATCAGCGTTGTCAAAACTGACCAGTGCCACCTCCATCTCCTTCCAACTGGACACGTCCATCATACACTAATCAGATTAGCAGCGTAAATCCCCAGGTCGGATGCCGGCAGCTTGCGTCTTTCCCACGCTATGAGGATCTGAAAGCGAATGGACAGGGAGAGAGAGCTGAATTGTGTGCATGCATCACTCGGTTCGACTCAAAGGAATAAACCAAACCTGAGGCCAGAAAACTTGGTGGGTTTTTTTAATGCAAACATTAATTTCATTGACTGGCAAAAGCCTTGTGCTTCCAGTAAGTCATTCATCTCCCGGTCCTGACAGCCCTTTCGGTGTGGTTCATTATCATCATTAAACCTCCCAAAACCATTTACAGCACCCAAGGATAAAAGGTCAGGCAGTGGCAGAGGGTGGGAGCAAACCCAGGTGTCCCACCCAGCCCTTCCCCAGCAATCCCAGCCCTGCAGAGCAAGGGGTCATTTCAGACATTTCCAGCTGTAGCTGGGTCCACCAACATTTGGGAATTCCCAAACTGGGGCCACAATGGGATTTGGGGAGTGCAGCCCAGCAGGAAAGCAGATCAGGAGGAGGAGGAGTTGTCCACCAGCCTTGGAGAACCCCTTTGCTCTTGATCCAGACACTGGGGCGGGCAGCGGACGAGGTGACGTCCTCCAGAGCTCCTCCTTCATGGTAGACTTGATATTCCCAGCTGCAAGAAGGTGGGGCTAAGCTCTCAGGTCACTTGGAGAGGCTGGAGCGCATCTTGCAGGCCATGGGGTCCTGCAAGTCCTGTCCCCAAAATGCCCCTGGGTGCATGCCTCCCTGACACTCCACTGCTGTTGTACTGAACTTGGAGGCAAAGTCAAAGAGGAGCCCAGGGACCAGGCCAAGTTACAGAGCTGGGAAATTACCTGTCCTGCCTTCAGCGACAGGCACGAACAGAAACCAGATGTTAGCGGGAAATGGTTCTGGGGAGATTTGCCCAAAAATACACTTTCCAACTAAATTCAACCTCCTGATTTATTTCCCCTCTGGCTCTTTCCTCCACAGATCTATTTTCTGGACATGAGAAACCACAGAAGGACAGACAGAGCTGCTCCGTGAGACCGCTAATCAGCAAGGGCACGCTGGCTTTCCCAGCCTGCGAAGTTCAGAGAGAAGGAGCTAAAAAACCCAATGCCTTTGGCTGCCAAGAATAGCAACGCAATTTGGGCCACGTCCGCATGGAGCAGCAGCAGTGCTGGGGCCGGTCCTGCCATGGGGACGCTCTCCACCGCAGGTTTTGCTTCCCAGGCACTGGGAAGGGATCCATCCTGTCCACGGGGACCGAGCGGCACCCACTGCCTCACCATCTCTGTTTAATGGAAGCCGTTTGGGGCTCTGAAGTTTTTCCTCCTCTGTTTCCCAGGAGCAGACTCATCCATCCATCCATGCTGATGCACTGCTGGTGAAGCTGGGTAGGATGAGCTAGAAACCCAAATCTTTTGCAGAAGTAGGTGTTACCATCCTACAAATCCTCCCTTTTCTGCTCTCAGCATCACAACCCTGAAAGCAAAACTCCATACAGGAGCCAGCATCCATATCCCAGATGAGTGTTCATCCTCAGCAGCGTCATGAGAGTCTGGATTTTGGGGACATATCCCACAATGTGTCATAAACCAAGGCAAAGACACTTAAACACCATGTTTCTTTGCCTAAAAACAAACAAACAAAACAAAACCATGCAGCGTGGCTTTTCTTAGGCATCCATCTCTGTAGAGCTGCTTCTGGCCCCCCCATTTTCCCACCTGGGGACATGCAGAGAGGAGCACTCAGGGCAACGGGGCAGAAACGATGCCCAGAGGAAGCAGCAGCAGCTCGGTTTTGCTCCTCAAAGCAACCTGCTGCAAAGCTGAGGAGCCCCAGTGACTCCAAAGCCAAGTCCTCCAGCCTCAGCTACGGCCGCGTGTCCTGCTTGGGCATTCCCAAGGCTCTCCATGCGAATTCAGCTCGGGCTGGATGTTTTGGTGGCTCTGCTGAAGAGCTGTTGTAGGCAGAGCTAGAAGTCACCCGGAGCCATGTCAGGTGCCAGAAGTGTGACACAGCCTCCGTGGGGAGACGGCAGCTGAGAACAGCAGATAGCCCATGTGTCAGAGGGATGGGTGAGCTGACCCGACCCACCGCACGCCCCGGCACACCTGGCTGTGGTGGGAGAGCCCGACGGGGACCACGTGTCGGGAATGTCTCTAGTCAGAGTTAGAGCAGCTAAAGCTGACAGGGAAATCGCATACTAAGTTAGCGCTGTGAGATGATCTTGGTATTTTAAGCATTAAGTGTGCTTAACTCTTAATACCGCAGGCTGGCACCGCCGGCAAGAACATCCCCTGGCTTTTCCTTGGTAGGACTGCTTCAGCCCGAGACTTCTGGTCCCAGAAGAGATCAGGATATCTTGAAACCTGGCTTTGCTCTGGAGCCTCCGTGCACATCAAACTGAGCCCCCATCCCACTCCGGCAGCATCGTTCATAGGGAAACTGAGGCACGGAGCTGGGAAGGGACAATTTGCACGTCATGGTCATGACAGAGTGGAAAGTTGCGCTCATCCTCCCCACTGGGACATGGAAAGGTGCTTTTAAGGTCTGTTTCAAGCCCTCAGAGCAGCTCAAGAGATGAAGGGCTCTAACTTTCCTCTTCTTGCCTTCAAAGCCCCAAAATGTGCTGATATTTGCCTGTCCCCATCACCAGAGGTAGGGGCCCCATCTGTCCCCAAAGCCCTGGACCACCCCATCTGTCTCATTTTTAATTTAAACTAAAATTCATGGTGCTGCCTGAAGCCTCACAGCATCCTCCCAAAGTGAGAAGGGAGCCGCTGGCTCTGCCACGCACGGTCCGGGCTCCAGTGGAGGCTTGAACCAGAAAGTTGCCTCATTTTTTCTTCCTAAATCACCTAACATCTGCTTCTCAGAATCTGATTAACTAATACGCTTCGGTTGAAATCCCTGGCAGGGGAAAATAATAAAATAAAATCACAAGCGAGGGAGAGAGACAGCAAAAGAGAAAGGTCATTGTTAGCGAGGGAGTTTGCGTTTTGCCCATCACATCCCAGTAAATCGGCGCCATGGGTTCCACCAGCCCCTCCGCAACCATCGAGACCTCCCCACCTGTGATTCCCTTCTGCTTCCCACCGGTCGTGTTTTCATCCCCAGCAACCCCCCGCACTCCTGGGGCGAACAACAGCCATTTCCAAGGTTTTTCCAGAAAATTGGAGATGCTGAGCCCTTCTCTCCCCCTCATCCCCACCGCCCCTGTGCTGGGATGAGGTGATTCCTCCCGTAGCCCCCCGGCACCGTCACCTACGGGGACTTACCCGCACAGGGCATGGAAGTGCCAACGCTCTCTGCATCTGGGAAGAGAGTTATTGAACACACACAGGGACGTGGAGGGAAGCGGAGGGGAGGAAACAAAAAAAAAAAAAAAAAGTCCAGCCATACCCTTGAAAGGTCCCGTTGGGATAATGCCGGCAATGTCATTTAAAAGGCTCGTCTCTATTTGGTTCACCGTATAATTGGCAGCCCAGCGCAGCAGCAGGATCCGGCGCAGTTCGGGGCCTCGGCCCTGCCATCGCCCTGGGAGCCCTAAACCGAGCTGGGGATCCATCAGGGAAGGAGGCTGGTGTGGCGCAGAGGACATCTTATCCCCATGCCCCGCGCGCCTGGGGAGGGGGGACCTGGCCACCCACCTCCCGTCCCCACCCGCTCGATGGCGAGCGAGACGGGAGAGGAGGACGCGTCCTTCTGGCGGATGCCACCTTTAATCCCCAATAATGCTCCGGATGCTCCCGCACGGACACGTCTTGTCTGTGACGTGGCAGGGTCTGAGCTGGTCCCCAGGAGGGAGATGGAGAGGGGGGACAGGGACCCGCACACCACTGACACCGCAAGAGAGGTTTACAGCAGGCGACAGGGCTCGTTTCGTTATTAATTTATGATAAATGTATTAAAAAGAGGAGGGGAAGGGAAAGCTCAGAGGTTGGAGCATCTCCCGCCACCCACCTACCTCGTGCCCGTGGCCGCAGGAACAGCGGGCTCCCTTCCAGGAGGGGACGGCCACGGTGCCACCGCCACGTGGGACATCTCCGTCCCCTCCCCGGGGCGGCTGGGACAGGCTGCAGCAGCCGGTACGGCATAGCCCTGCGGACGGCATCAGCGGGGGAGGAGGGAGCGGGGACGTGTTGCTTCCTCACGCCGGCCGGCCTTTGGCTCCGGCTCCAGCACTGCTGGGCTTATAACTTCCAGTGATAAATAAATAAATAAATGCCCCGAGTGGATGGAACCAGGCAGGTTGGCACAATTCTCTGAAGTAACAGGGATTTATTTATACTTTTTTTTTTCTTTCCCCATTTTTTCTTTCTCTCCTTTCCAGAGCTCGCTACACTCAGAGGCATCCTCGCCATGGGTGCTCCAGGGTGGATTCATCCTTGTCGGGTGGCCTCACACAGGGCTGGGTCCCACCTCTACCTTCACCCATGTGACCTCCCCACCCTCCTCCTCCTCCTCTTCCTCCTCCATCTCCCCCCAGACCCCACATTTGGGGAAAGCAGAGGAGGGGGTGGCCCATTTCTACCCACGTGCTGCAGCCTGAATTCCTCCACGGTGACGCTCCTTTGCTCTTCAGGGCCCCGCTCACCTCGATTTCCCTCTCTCTGGCATCCTTTTCTGTCCTCTGAGCTACTTCTCCCCTCCGTGACGTTAATGAGTGCATTAAACGGCCCCGTCCCGGAGGAGAGCCCGGAGCCTGCTGGTTTGGAGCATCTTACACCCATCTCCGGCTGTCTGTGATAGAAACGGGACACAACATGATCCAGACCTTTGATCAGGCCCTTCGGGGTTGGATATCATTTTACATACCCGCCTCTGCACCCCTACAGACTACGGTGCTTGTATTCACCCTCCTCAGTGAGGCAGCTGGAGATGTACTAACAGAAAGTCATTAAATCGATATTCATGGCGGCAAAATTCAGCCTGCGCCCATCTCCCCTCCAAATCCAGCTTCAGGAGGCCTTTGACCACAGGGTGACGGGGTTTGTTGGACAGATTTGACCTCTTTTAGGTTTTTTTTCCCAAAAAAAAAATCTTCCTGGCACTCACCAGGGTCACATCCTGCACCTGGGCAAAGAGCATCTGTGGCAGAGGGAACCTAGAGTGTGAAAAACATCCATGGGAGCCGAGGATCTTGGGCTGGGGCTGAGAAGTCAGGTCTAGCAAAACCATGCTGTTCACAGGAACATCCCTGAAATCGCAGCAGGGTTACGGTGCAGGGGAGACGGGTGCAGGGGGAGATGTCCGGAATAACATCGTTGCCTTCCAGAAACAGGACGGTTATACAACTCACTCGTCTCCAGAGATTTTGGCTCCTGGACACTCTCAGGACCGTTCTGCCTTTGTGTTCAACCAAGGTGACTTTCAACACCCCTTCGGCCCCAAGGATTTAAATATCCCCTCCTAAGCGAGCTGCCCCGGCCACCCCGTCCTCCTCCTGCACGTCTTTCCCTCTAATCCTCTGCTCCGCGCTCCTGGCATCGCCGCCTCTGCCAGGATTTATCCCACGGACAAATTCGGCCCTCGAGGGTGCCCCACGTCTGGGACGGACGGGCACCCAGTAAGCGCTGGTACGGGATCGCTGCCCGGCAGCTCCGCAAGCACAGCTCGGCCGTGGGAGTGGAGATGAGCACACCCGCAGCCTGCCCCGCTGCAAAGAGAGATTAGTTGGTAAAGGCTTTTTGGTTTTTTTTTTTCCCTGGCAGGTCTCTGAATTCCTGCACAGACCCATGTTTACACAGGGAGCTTAATTTTCTCTGTGGGGAAAGGGGCAGAGAATGGACCAGCTCATCACGCTCACTTCCCCTGTGATCTGACACGGGGTGAACTGGAGCAGGGTGGGAACATGGAGAAGGCAGGAGGGATCCCTGCAGACCCCGTCGCCGCTGCTGTGCATCGAGGCAATGGCACCTCATTGGATTTTTCCCTGATTCCCAAGCCAAGACATGCCCGCCGAGACTCCTGCACAGCAGCGCCTGCCGGGCTCCACTCCGCACCAGGCACGTGCTTCAGTCCGCAGAGCAATTTACCGCAGTAATGACCCCCTGCTAATTTTCCGTTTTCTTAGCAGAACTAATTAGCTACTATTTCAGCTGCGCAGCTCCTGGATGGAGCCGGGTTGGCTCCATGGGACCTCTGCAGTTCTTGGAAATACTGGGGGGAATTTTTCTGGTTTCCCAGGGCTGCATGAAATGCCCTTAAATTAACAAACACCCCCAGCATCAGGGAGGGCTGGATTTTGGGGGACACATAAGGGTTGTGATATGTAGAGCACAACCCCAACCCTTCAACCCGCTCGATTTAGGTCTGGGTTTGTGGACCAGTTCCAGTGGGATGGGCTGCCCGGCACGGAGGGCAATGGAACAAGGGATGGGGATAAATCAGGGAGTATTTGAGCTCTGGGTCAGGCAGGGAGCATCCTTGGAGGCTTGGTGAGGTGGACAGGGTGTCTGCTGCTGCTGGGAATGGGGCAGGAAGAAATCCGAGAAAACCCTGGAAGAAGACCGAGGAAATTCTAGGAAATCTAGGAAATCCTGGAAATCCTGGGTTTGCTGCCAGGGAAGATCCTGCAAAAGTTTGCGGCTCATGCCCCTCCTCAGGAGACATATTTGCAAATCGAGCTCTTTAAATTCAAGGCAAATATGTGCAGCTGCAAAGGAATAAGCAAAAGGGGAGATGCTGGCAGTTTATGAATGATTAAAAAATAGGAAAAAATAATTCAAACCTTTGAGGGATGATAGGGGTCTGGCAAAAGCTGCCTCCTCTTTCAAGTCCTTGGTGTGGGAACAGTGGAGAAATAGAAAAGGGGCCAAAATCTCTCGAAATAACACAGTGGCTCAGAGCGAGCCCAGGGTTCCTCCTGCCCCAAGGCACCAAGGGAGCCCAGAGCTCAGCAGCAGCCCAGCCCGAGACCGCTGCGCGAGAGCTGTGCTTATAAAAGGAGAGGTCAGAACAGGTCTGAGGCAAGGTGAGCCCCAGCATGTAACCCCCACATTGCACCAGCAAAGAAACAATTGGCCTGAACAAGTGGCCACCAACTCCTACGGGCTGCTTCCAGCTCCGTGCCTCAGTTTCCCCAGAGCTGTAGAGCCAAGCAGAAGCCCTGTGGTTAAAGATGTGCAGCAGGAAGATCCCAAACTGGATTCCTGGTGCTGGTCCCTCACCACTGACCCTTGTGGCAGGCAGAGAACCGTTCCCAGCCGGACCCCTTTAATCCTCCCCAGTTTTCATACCTCATTCTGATTTTTCCACTCCTATTTTTTATATATTAAAAAAAAAATCAGATTAACAGAGAGCCCGGTACATACAGTACACGCCATGAGACAGATGAAACCTTTCTGATATCCAGCCGTACAGTTCAAAATTAATCAGCTGCGGATTAACCGGGTCAGGATGTAATTTAATAACAAGCTAGGGCGAGTCCCTGCTAGGAAGGAGCCAATGCAGTCCCGCACCAGGTACTCCATAAAAGCTGCCGCAGCCCAGTGCAGGTAGCAGGAAAAGCCAGCTGGGGTGAAACGCGCTCTGCGGCGACGCGGGCTGCTCGCCGAAGGGAGCTGGCGATAGCCTGGGACGGGGCCAGGCTTTGCCACAGCTGAGCCCTCCTCATCCTCCCCTCGCTCGGGGTCAGGTTTCAGCCTTTCCCTGCTTCAGGGAAAGATTTAAATGGGTTTTGTGACTCTGAGGGTGCTGTGGTGGCTCTTGGGGATGCTGAATGGGCTTTTTGGGGGCTGGTGGTCTGCTCTCCGCTGGGATTTGCAATGCAACTGCCACTGAAAGTGGCTGACGAGCTTTAGGAAGTGGCTGGCAGACGGACACCAAGTGCTTTTAAAGTGCTGTGATCAGCCTGCACCAGAAGAAATGCAAGAGAGTGTGGGTGCATGGAGTGACCTCTTTCCCCTGGAGCATCCCGGCGCCAGGATGGGGACGGGGGAGGCAGCTCTCGCCCTCCTGCTTACTGCAGCTGTAACGCAATAAAGACAACTCGATCCCGAATCGATGGGGAACTTTCCCAGTCTGTCCCAAAGCGCTGGGATAAAGGCAGAACCCCCACTCCACTCCCATCCCAACGTCCAGAGCTCAGCGCTGTATCCTCAGTCTGCTCCTAGGGACAAATAAGTGACCTTGTCCCCCTCCCAGAATCTGCACCGGCAGCAATCCCGGCCAGGAGGTTGTTGGCCAGAGCCAAAAATGGATGGATGTGTAAATGGAAAGCAATAGGAAGCGGCTAATCGGGTCAGATGGATAGCTGCATTGATCCTGATTCTTGCAACAACGGCAGCTAAATAGAGCCAGTGGCAGGGCTGGGGGTCCGGCATCGCACGCTGAGCCAGAGCCGCTGTGGAGATCAGCGCAGCTCCCCTGAGCGCACCACAGCGACCCGTCACCTCACGGCCCTGGCCAGGCGAGGACGTTACAATTTGGACGGAGCAGCAAGAAATAATTAAGACCTAAATCAATTGAGATGATGGCAGTGGGACCCTCTGGCTCCCCCGGCAAAGCTGGGGTTACTCGCAGCACATGCAGGACAATCAGGAGCACTTCACCCTCATGTTTCCTCCAAGGACAAACTAAACTTTGCCCCTGGCCACCACCACCCAAAAAATACCCACCAAAAAAAAAAAAGAGTGCAACACCCAATTGTCTCAAATCAACCTGTCAAACTCCCCTCTCCTCCACCCCCAACTTCACCTCGCCACAAAGACTGCGTCAAAGAAGGGAGCAACAAACCTGCCTTTTGCATCATCCTCATCCTCCTCCAGCGCGCAGGGCGCCCGGTCCCCCTGCCTCCATCCTCCTCTTTCTCCTTCAGCTCCGATGGCCAGGGGCTGCTGGGCGGTGCTGCCCCTTCGCCTCTCGCAGGCGCATGGCCGTGGCAGCGCAGGGACGCTCGTACCTCTCCCACGCCGAGCGGAGAGGCAATGCCAGTGCCCACGTGAGCCCAGTGGGATTCCTTGTCCTCATTCTCCTTGTTCCTCAAATGGGTTTTTGCTCCCTCGCTGGGTCCTGCCCGCCAGTAGCAGCGGCATCTGGGGCCTCAACTCCTCACTGCAAATGTGTGCGCGGCCTCTGCTTTGCGAGTGAGGGTGAGGAAGGAGCTGCCCAGAGCGGAGGAAGAGGAGGTGATGGTCAGATGTGGCCCTTTCTGTCCCCTCCACACTGAGCTGCTCGCTGGGATGCTCTGGCACGTTCAGCCAGGACGATGCTGATTTCCCAGGGACTCTGTTGCACCCACTCGAGATGAAGAAGTCAGAGAAGCAGGACCCTCCGCTGCTCCCACCGGCGTGGCTGCGTGCTGAGGTACCGGCTGGGTGCAGGCATCTAGGGCTCCTCTGGTTGTGGGTCCCCTCAACTGCTGCTGACATCTGAGCCTGACTTTGTCCTGGCGCATGGGAAAATCCTCCTATCCCGGGAGCTCGATTGCCATTAGCCACAGAGAGGAGCTTCCCTAACTGCCAAAGCTTCGGGAGCAGTAATGGCACCCCAGGTGCTTTTCCATCCCATTTTAACACAGCCAAGGTGCCCATTCCTCCATGAACCTCTTTGGGGCAGAGGGGGGTCACACCTTGCCCATACAACGCAGGGTCCTGGACGTGCTGTGGTGCCCAGGCGGGCGCAGAGCAGAGGTTGCAGATGTGGCCGTAACCCCTCCATCAGCCCAAGGAGCCGGCAGGGCCGTGAGCATCACCCACTGCCTTCAGCGAAGGCGTCTGCGCGGCTGTTGCAAGCCCCGGCTGCTTTGCCAGCGGGATCCGATGGAACTGCAGCTCTTCCCCTTTCCATTTCCTTCCCCAATCTCTGCAGCGAGCATTGCCTGCCTTCCCTGCCCCAAAATTTCACAAGAAAAAGCAAACACAAGAGCATCACCCCAAAAGGGACCCAGCACACAGGAGCAGGGCGAGTGCCATCCAGGGCATTTCCCGACCGACCTTCGAAAGCTGTCCCCAGCCCTCGGCTGCATCCCGAATCCTCCTGCCAGCAGCTTGGCATGCTGAGCCTTTCCCTCAAGCTTTGTTCCAGCCTGTGTAACTGGGGCAGGTTTCCACGCTGTGTCGCTAAACTGGGAAAGGAAAATATCCAGATCAGCCTGCACGGAGCCTTTTCAGCAGCATCCCAGCCACGGGGTGTGCAAAGCCGGGGTCTTCCAGAGGTGCTGCTCAAGAAAAACCCCAAGGAAATAAAAAGAAATAAAAAGCAAACAACATCCTGGAAAATCAGGTCTGGAAAATCTGCCCCCAGCTGTGGGGAACAGGAGATCTCAAAACTCAGACAAAGCAAAAAGCTGCCCCTCGGGGTCACCCTCCCCTGGCAGCCCCAGGCTCCTCGTGAGAAGCTGGAGCTGATTTTGCCTCGGAGCAGTTTCCCGATCTCCTTCCCATGACCTTGGAAAAGGGATACGGCCAAGCCCAAAGGGGTGCACAGCTGCCCCAAGGTGGGGTGTCCTGGTGCCCGCTCCACGTCCAGGGCAGCACTTCAGCGGCCACGGCAAAGCCGTGCTTTTCCCAATGCATGCCGTAAGGCGCATTTCAGCCCGGGAGGCACTGGGGGCATGGACACGAGCTCGGTGGTAAAAGCTGTGGTTCTAAGCCACTTTGGGGTTGGGGGAGATGCAAAGGGAATGGCTCAGCTGAGGGAGACAAATTGCATTGCTCCAGGAATCAGCAAGACAATAATTATTTCCCCGTTAAAAATTAGGCTTTATTTGGTTGAGGCTTCCCTTGCATGGAAATTTCTACAATCTCTACAGAGATTGCCTCCCCCTGAGACTGTGAAACCCATCACACATCAAACACAAAACAACTTTTATGGAATAACTCTGGGGTGATGCTTGCTTGAACCCAAACCCAGTCCTAACCAAGTACTGGCCCCTCCTGAGTCTTTCCACCCAGCCTGAACCCCCGTGACTGGTTTCCAACGGGCTTTTTCATTAGTGCTTGGAGAATGGAAGTGTTCGTTCGTGCGAGCGCCACAGCGAGCACTGAGCCAGTGCTGGGATCAGCTCTGTCTGCACTCCTGCATGGACCCATAAGACCAGGGAATACGGTCTAAAATCAGACTCTGAAAATCGTATGTTACTCTTCACCACAAAATGCAAATTGTACCGAATCCACTGGAACCAGAAGCAATTTTGACCCAGTATTTCCATTAACCCTCCTCACATCCCGCTCCGCGTCACCGGCATAAGTGCTGCGCAGCTTTGTGCGGTGGGGATTCTCACGCTCAGTCCCCCGGGATCACCTACATCATCTCTTTTGTTGCCAGGCCAGCCCAAGCCAACCTGAAAAGCAAGATCCCATTAACTATTGTTATTGCAGCCTGCGTCTGATGTTGTCCGCTTCGGCGTCTCATCCCCTCTCCATTGAACTCATCCCGATAAAGCGGACGCTCCCGCCGCAGTTTCAGGTTTTAAGTGACTACTTGGCAGCCATCGGTTGCAGCCTGTCAGAAGGACTGATGAATTATCTCACCCCACGTCCTGACGGTTTAATCTGAGCAGGCTGAAGACAACTAATATTTCCTTGCCCGTGGTTCAACATCTTCAACACTCCTTGCGTCTGCTCCAATCAAGCAGATTGCAACAGCCGATGATTTCCTAATGGCAGATTTGCAACGCGCTCAGAGCCATTAGAGAGACCGCAGCCAAGAGGAACTGCTTTATTTAAGTCTTGGAAGGGAAACAAAGGCTGTAAACGCTCAAAGCGTGGAGCGTATCTGTCTGGGTTCAGGCACAAACCCAAGAGCGTCCAAAAGTCCTGCATCAGCACAACCCGGTGTAAAACCAGGAGCCAAGCACCAATTTAGCTGGAGATAAATGGAAACCTTTTCAACCAGGCAGTTCTTCCACATCCTAGCAATAATAACAGGAGTGGCTTAATATAGGTGGGCACTTCCCATGGGTGCTGGGATGAGTTACATTTCCATGATATCATCAGAGCCATACGGAATTCTATAAGCGCAGTGAATAGAATTAAAACCAGTCACTCACCTGCAGCCCCGTTCAACCGGCCTAAATTACAGCCCTTCCCGGAGCAATAGGAGCATCCGAGTGGTCACAGACGTGGCCGGTGCCTGCGCGTCTCTGACACGCAGGTAAGGATTCGAAAGAGTTTGTCTCAGGAAAGACTCGGATTCGGAAATCCTACACCCTGGTGAAACCCTACCTTGCCCTGCTGTCCTTGGCTTTAAAGGAAAGACGGGGAAGGAACGTGGTGCTGCAAGCAGAGCTGTGGGGCATCTTCACACGCGGGGGTAACAACTGCCCCAGACAAACCCAAACTCTTCGGCAGCCAGCCCCAAGAGAGGGTTGCACCCCAAAAAGCTCAGCTCCTGAGATGAACCCCCCCAAGTGACAGCTTCATTACGTGGGAGCAGATTTGTCCCCATCATCACTCCACGAGCAACATACACATGGGGTGGGGATTCCCTGTGACATTAAGAGCTTCCCACCTGGCAGCAACACCTGTTTCAAGAAGCACCATTCACATTTTAAGACTAAAAGGCACCAAAGAGTTCAACAGCTTTTACGTGCCTGGACGCGGGCTGTAGCCCAGTCTCTTGGTCCCTCCAGGGCACGTTGCTGCCTGAATGGGAGCTGTGTGGCTTCAACCTTGGGTCCTGGCCTCACCACTCTTCCCTGTGCAATGCCTAAGGGACATGAGGCCAATACTTTGGGGACTGGTTGACTTGTAGCCCTTCCATGTCCCAGGTAGGCCCTGGGAGCCTTTCAAGAGGTTTACCAGGAGGCACTGAGCATCCCGCACTATGGGCAAACTCAAAAAGCAGCCCTGCATTCAGCTCAGAGCAGCAGCAGCAGGCAATGCCAAGGAAGAGGTGATGTACCCCAAGGTCACAGAAGGGTCTTCCCACTAGCAAAGACCCGCCTCGTTCCCTGAGCCACCAAGAACCAGCTGTAGGAGCCTTTGGCTGCTCTGATGGGTCCTTCCAAGCCTGTGGTATGGTGTCCTGGTCATCTTTATCCCAAGAATACATGCAATGGATTAAGCCCATCTGTCTTGTGCTTGGTCAGGATGATGGGAGGAAGGTACATGCTGGAGGCTGCATGGTAACCATGAGTTTGTTGACCAGGATGGATGGGTCTTCTCCATCTCTCCTTGCCATGTTGAGCTGATCCGCATCTTGGTATCAGGTACCACGTTCAGTCCTGGGGTAACCATGCACAGCAGGTGGTGGAAGGAAAGGACCATGGCTTACCCAAGTCATCAGCTTGGCCATTTTGTTTTAACCCAACTCACAAGGAAGCCCCAAAGACTTACCTCATCCTCTAAGCACCACCCAAGGCCATGCATGCCCAGTGTCCCTAGGAGATGGTACTGCCTTATGGGTATTTCCCAGAGGTTACAGTTACACTGCAGTAATGGGGAATCTCATTAATTACTCGTTCAGCTGAATGGTGGTAACGAAGGCACGGGACATATCAAGAATCATGTTAGCATGGCAAGTGGCACAGGAACACCCAGAAAGGGTGATGCTCCGCAGAAAGGCCTGAAGTTGTTACAAGGACGTCGGGAGACTTGATACAAAAGGCCGGCTTATTAATAGCTAATGGACAAATAAATTATGTACCCACTTGGGAGGATCGAGTTTCTCCCTCCTCAGTGCACCCTGCTGTCTCCATCACCTCCTTTCTCCCTGGTTTCTGTCCCACTTGGCTCTTTCTCCTTTATTTTCCTTCTTTGTGGGACTTCGGTGCATTTGCGCATCACTGAAAAGCTTCAAAGCTATAGTGCTGACCCCACCTCCCCCCAGGGTCTTGGCCACCCACATCCATCCAGAGCACGATGAGGGACCACCAGCTGCCCACATCCATCCAGAGCAGGACAGGGGCCCACCAGCTGCCCCGAGACCTCTCTGAGGAAGGTCAGACACCTCCCCATCACACCAGGGCTGCCCCACTCCCAGACACCCCTCCATGCCCTGCCAACGCCAAACCTGAAAGAGAAGCTCCAGGCAGCACAACAAAAGCTTCTCGCGGTGGCTTTCGCCGGGGTGCTTTGCGGCATGAGACGTGTCCTGCCTGCCATCTGCCCGGCCCGGAGCAGCCGGTGGCGCAGGCAGCCGAGCGCCAGCAGCTCTGCACCGGCCACGCTCCAGCGGGTCCCTGGCAAGCAGGGAGGGGAGGGGAAGGCTGGGCAAAGGTACAGGGGGAGAAAAAGGGGGGTTGCTCCTGCAGTTGGGAGTTGGGTTCCCCAGCACCCCAAAAACCCACACTGGGAAAAGGGAAAGCTGAGACTAACTCGGTGAAAGGAGGTTTGGGGATCTCCCTGTTCTCTGCATGACTTGGCCACTGGTCCCCAGGTCTGCAAGGCCCATGGAGGGCACGGATCCACCTCGTCAGTGCGTCCCTGGCTGGGATAACACGGCAGCAGGTTTGAGCACCCGCATGGGTCGCAGGCAGGCCGGGACCGCCACCCGTTCGTGTTTCAGGAGGAGCAGCAATTTCCCCTCTCGCCCTCCCCAGCCCCGTTTCCCATCTGGTTTGCGGGCAGCACTCTGGCAGCTGCCTGATGGACCATGCAGTGGGATCCTTCCCATCGGACGCTTCCTCCGCGAGCTCTGAACACTGTTTGGGAGCCCACGTGCAACACTTCCAGGGGCAGCCGTGGTCTGGTGGAGCCCGTCTGCCGGCTCAGCATGCTCAGCCTGTTCCGAACACCACGGGACACAGCAGGGTGTTTTATTAAGCACCTCGGAGCCCACCCCTGAGCTTTGGGGCTGGCTCCCGTCAGCAGGCAGAGCACGGACAATAAGGGATGCTCACACAGGCTCACCCTCCACTGTTGCTCTGAGCGGCAGGTCTGCGCTACAGCCCCGTCCCCAACACACAGAGGGCGTGAAGAACATTTTGGGCAGAGCCAGGAGCAGCATCCCGGTCCCTGGACCAGCTCTGTAACTGAAGGACAATGACCCCACCATTGCTGTCCCTAGGTCCCAAGGCCCTGTTTGCCCAGTGTTCCCCCCTTCTCTAATCTTTCTGATCACTTTCTCTGCCCACTCTGATTTCACCGGGCTATGCTATCCCTCACGCTGGGGTGGTGTTGGGCAATGTGATCCCCACTCCCTCATCAGGCTGCCTATAAACGCTGTCACTAATCACCCCGGACCCCACGCTGACCCCAATGAAGTTCCACCCCGTGGGTCTTCATTGACCAACTTGATGCTGCCCCATCAACGGGCAGGCTCCTATTCCACGGCTGTCACCTTCTCGGCGTGTTTGCATAACCCCAACCCACGTCATGGCAGCTCCTGGTCACTGAAATCGGGCTATTCTGTATCAGTAATAAGAAACTCTCACCACCACCTCTGACCAGAGCACATATCTGCTCACACTGCTGCTTCCTCTCTGGGGAGAGCAGCATCTCACCCCAGCATCCATGAAGGATGACATCAAAGCATCCATCTCCAGCCCTTGTTTAACCCCCACAACAGCGTCCTCCATGAAGGCACCATTGCTTGTCCATTTTCTGTCAGCCAAAGGATGAGGAATCATAGCATGGTTTGGGTGGGAAGGGACCATTAAAGCCCACCCAGTCCAACCCCCCTGCCAGAAGCAGGGACATCTCCAACCAGATCAGGTTGCTCACAGCCCCGGCCAACCTGGCCTGGAATGTTTCCAGGGATGGGGCATCGACTGCCTCTCTGGGCAACCTGGGACAGTGTTGTACCACCCTCAGTGTAAAATATTTTTTCCTAATTTCCAATCTAAATCTACCTCCCTCTATTTTAAAACCATCACCCCTCGTCCTGTCACACCAGGCCCTGCTGAAGAGTCTCTCCCCACCTTTCCTGCAGCTCCCTTTAGGCACTGGGAGCTGCTCTCAGGTCTCCCCGGAGCCTCCTCTTCTCCAGGCTGAACAGCCCCAGCTCTCCCAGCCCGGCCTCACAGCAGAGCTGCTCCAGCCCTCTCAGCATCTGCGTGGCCTCCTCTGGACCCTCTCCAACAGCTCCACGGCCTTCTGATGCTGGGGGCTCCAGAGCTGGACGCAGCGCTGCAGGGGGTTCTCACCAGAGCAGAGGGGGTGAATCCCCTCCCTTGAATCGACAGTAAAGGGAGGGGGAGATGCACCCGTCCACCTCGCCTCTGCCGCTGGACCAGTGCAGGGATGTAGATGGGGCTGCGCCACATTTTGTGGTGAGCAGTGAAGCAAAGGAGAGGGAGACAATTTCTTTTCACTCAGAGAAGAAAAGAGACACAGATGGAAAACAAAAGGCTGCAGCAGGTGGTGATGGAACCCTTCTCCTTCGGTGCCCCTGATAACGAGGGAAGATGGAGGAGCAAGGGGGAAGGTCTGAAATCAGGACCTGCTAGGTCCTTTCTTCTTGCTGCACATGCTGGGGACAGCCAGGAGGAAGGTGAGGAGGTGGCTCTGGAGCCCTGGTCATAATCGGCCTCATTGGAGGGGAAAGCTCCCTCCCGCAGGGTGCAGGAGGCAAGCATAAGGCAACATCCATCCCGAGCGGATATTCCTGCTTTACAGAGCCATATGACCAAGCACGGCTTTCCTCCATCATCTCAAACCCCTGCCCAAGGCGAGGGTCTAGACAGGGAAACTGAGGCACAGAGCACACAAGAGAGCTGAGCTGCCGGAGCATCCCTCCAGCCCTTTGCGGGGGGTGAGGGGGGTGCAGGTCTGCTCCCCCCATTCCTCCTTCAAAATGCGGCAGCAGCGTGAGGGAGCAGCGCTGCCCGCCCAGGTCACCGTGTCCGAACCTCCAGCCCGAGTCCCTGCAGCAGCTAAAGCTTGGGAATGTCAGAAAGCGCTTGCTCGTGTCTCCAAAGCAGCAGCTTCTGTCTGCTCTGCGCTTATCAGGTCTTGCTGGCTAAGGGTGGATCTGAAAAAAATGACCAAAAGAATTAAAGTTACTGTCAGTAATCTTAAATTCACCTTGCAGGGGAATTTGTGCCCCTCACTGAGAAGCGTTAGTGGACCGTAAACCAAAAATGAACAAAATATCTTGTACCAGGAATTAAATCCAACAGTGCCCCTGTCTGGGGGATGGAAAGATAGCAGCTTAATCCAAGATTATTTTGGTAGCACACCACATTTATTTAAATCTCTTCAGGATGGGGAGCAACCCGCTGCAGCGCCCTGCAGTCCCCAGGAGCCGGTGGCTGCATCCAGAGCCCTCGCTGCCCAAACCCAGGGATGCACTGCTGCCCAGATCACATTCTCTGCGGCTGGGAGGGATGGCATGTGGCAAATCTACCCCCAAAAAAGGGTTCTGCAGGTCTTGGCAAGCGCCTGTGACAGGCAGAAGAGGCCAGTTGTGCAAGGTTTTATCCAGGGTTTATTTTACCTACGGGCACGCACGAACTGAGGCGGGTTTTGAGGGCTCTGGTTCCACTCCTCACTGTGAAAACCACTCGTTTCCACATACACAGCAGGGTATGACCAGGGTCAAGGTTGTTCCCAGCGATGAGAACCCATCCAGCCGTGGGCACGAACGAAGCCATGGCACTAATCGATGCTCAAGGGGACACCGGGTGCAGGAGGTCCCAGCTCCCACAGCCTCAGGCTGCTGGCGGGGAGCAGGGATGCATTGCAGTGAAGGCTGAGCCCGGAGACAAGAAGAATCTGTCTTTTTGGGGGAAAACTTCAATGTCAAATGAAAATGGGCCTTACTGGGCTGATTAGAAAGGTGTTGAGGAAGCTGCTTCGGCTGGTGCCATTGCTCTCTAGGGAAGGAGTTAAAGTGTGTGTGTAGATATATATATATTTTTTCTCTCTATCTGCACACATATAGAGACAAAAGAGAACACAGACACACAAATGTCAATATAAGTACATAGGAACGGGCACTCCAGCTGTTTCCCCTGTCTCAACATACATTCCTAACCCCCAAGCCACAACTAGCCGACCCCGAAGGCAAGAGCTGCCTGCCGCGGAGGGGCTGGCACCGGCTGCCGGGGTCATTTCTTGTTTGTAATTAAAAAGCTGAGGAATTGGGGTGAAAGCAGAGCTGGGAGCCTGCCAGGCCCCACGTGTGCACCAGGCTCCTCGCTCTGGGGAGGAAGGCAAGAGTAGAAATCCAGGGAGGGACCCTTCTGCTACCGAAAGCCACTGGATTTAGGGATCTAGGATCAAACTGTCCCGGGAATTTGGGCACCAGCTCTCGGGAGCTGCAGTAAGAGGCTGGGTCACAGCTATTCCACATGCTGCACCTCAGGTCTCTCTATGTTCCTCTAAACGTCATTCACCCTGGGATGAAAAGCCAGGTTTGTCCCACAAGTATTTTCTCAGCCCCACTCCCCAGGGCAGGGACACTCACTTTTCTGCTGGTTTAGAGCTCAACTGGGCTCTCGCCAGAGCTGGGGAGAAGGTAGGCACGTGTCTTGGTGACAGCTAAGCGTTAGATCAGGAAATGTCGCTCCTGCCATGGAGGCAGAGATGCTGACGCAAAGGGCAATGTTATGGTTCAGGAGTGGTCTTGGTGGAGACAATGCTTTCCAACAATCTCCCTAAAAGCTGTTTTCTCCCCTCAAACTCAGCTCTTGCAACCCAAAACCCACTTTTCAGAGAACCCCCAAAGCTTGGCAAACCGGTGTGCTGACCTGTCACATCCCGCTCCGCCAGCCCCCCAGCTGCAGCCCCCCACAATCGAGCAAAAGTGATGGGAAAAGCCCGGCAGACGGGAGCCCCTTCGCCCTCCTTCGTCCTTTCTCTCCCTTTTTCACCCCAATGCAATGTTTAAAAAGCTGCCTTGGGTCCGTAGCTGGTGTCAACCTGCCTTGGTGCAGTGATGCTCCTGGAAGTTAAAGGGGTACAAGTGCCCTCTGCAAAATTTTGAGGTAAAAAAGAGGAAAAGCTCACCCACTCAGCACCTTCACGCAGTGCCTTGGGCAGAGAGAGGTTACACACAGACCCTCTTAAACCCCGATAGATTCACTGGGAGCTCTTAGAGACTGATATATCCATCAGCCCAATGGCCTTTGCACCCCACAGCCTTCCTGGGGCAAAATATTAAATGCAGGCATTTAACAAAAAAAAAAAAAAAAAGTCAGGTGCTTGCTGTAACTCCAGGTAACTCCACCCACCCCCAGCCCTGCTGCCGCCCACTCAGCTTCGACGGCGTGCACCCCGAAACCAGTCAGCAAAATTCACTGGTGTAAAACAGAAAACCCACAGAAGCCCACCTCTCCTCGTCCGGTCCGTTAAGAAACCCTCTTCCCCCTCCCCGGATCCCGCAGGGGAGGATGAGGCAAACAGGAGCTGCCGGAAAGCTGTCACGACACCCCCGGCGCTCTCAATTAGTCACATTTTATTGCTGTCTAATGACCTAGACACCCCCCCCCCCTCGCTCCTCCCTAAACTCCGCTCGGCCTCACTCACCCGCTTTAACCCAAGAGCAGAACGTACCTGGCCGAGGCCAGTAAGCCCAGCAGCCCCAGGGGTGGTCCCAGACTGGTTTCCCTTTGCCAGAGCCCTTTTCGAAGCTCAGGCAGGTGGAGCTGCTCACCAGATTTTCAGCCTCCTTCCTCAGGTGCCCAGCCAGCCCACAGCTGTGGAAGGCTGCGGCTCCCCTGGTGATGCTGGTGAGCGGGTTTTCCTGCCGGTCAGGACCAAATGTGCTGGTTGGGCTGGTGAGAAATCTAGGAATTGGGCAGGGAATAGGAAGGAGAAGGACCTTGGTGGTGACCAGTGCCCATGATGCTGGGCAATGTGTTTGGTCCCAGGTCCAGTGCTGGTCGCAGCATCCTCCCTCCCCGTTCCCCCTTTACAAAGAAGGCGAAAAGGAGTGCTGGATCATCACTGGGAGATGCTGGACCATAGCTGAGGGTTGGCCCATCCTCCCACACGCAGGGGCAAATTCACGCAGAACCAGGCAGATCCCCAGGACACGCATCCCTGGAGATGGGACGTGGGAAAGGGCTGCAGACACTGTCCCCATCCCTGTCCTCCGCGGGCAGCTGGGGTTGATCGCTCCGGGAAGGTCCTGGGACAGACAAGCCCCTGTTCGTGTCCATCAAACTGCAGGTTGTGCTGTACGCCTTGGAGAGCTGAACCCGGGGGAGCCTCCCAAAGCAATTCCCAAGCGGAAAACAGCTCCCTGGATCGTCCCCTCTCCAGCGCTGGCTTTCTTTGCTGGGATTAGGGGGAATTGCTGCTTTTCATCCTAACATTACCTGCACCCCTCATCCTTGCTGGCAACGAGAAAGAAAAATAAGAAATATCTTTTTTGGGGGGCCAGCAATGACTAATTCTCCTCTGGGAGCAAGGAAATAATTACGACTCTTTCCCAGGGAAGGGACAGCCCTTAATTACGAGGCTGGCAACCCTCGGTGTAACCTCCTGGATGTCCCTCTGCCTCGGATGAGCTCCTCACACCTAATTTCCCCAGCCACTAAGCAGGAACGATCCCTCTCCTCCACCTCACTAGCATGACACAGCCCTCACTGGGATACCTCCAGGGCATTAATTACGCAGGATGATTTAACAATTTTTTTTTTCGTTATGGCTGAATACCCTCTCAGGGAAGCCCAGTCACACACAAACAGAGAAACCCAGCTTTTCCCATCTGCAAAAACCTGGGGCATCCTCTGTTTGCTGGCTGACGACGCCGAGTCGCCAGCTGTGCACGCAAAATGCTGCTGCTCCACAAGCACCCAGGTTTTGGGGTGTGGGCATCCAAATTCTCCCTTCTCCAGCCTTTAATTTCCATCTGGGAGGGCACACAAGGAAACATCCTCCCAGGAAAAGCTAAAAAATCCCATGTTGCCAGCAGTTCCAAACCCAGTCCCCCGGAGTTTTGTACGGTGGCTGTTTCAGGCGTGGGGAAACTGAGGCACAGAGGGATCGTTCTGCCAGTGCAGGTGTTCAGCAGGGCTGTGGGAGCTGAACCCAGGGCCAAAAGGGTGCAACCCTCCCCGGGACTGCAGATATGGAGTCGAGGGGCCAAATACCCCAGGACCTTGGGGCATCCCCAGCAAACCAGGCTGGCCCCCATGTCAGCGGTGACTTAGCAGGGGAGATTTTAGGTTGAATAATGGGAAAATGCCCCTTCAGAAAAGCCTCTGGTGCTTGGCATGGGCCAGGCTGGCAGCAGGGACTGGGATCTCCTCCACCCTGGCAGCCCCACGGGGCCTGATCCTGCTCCGAGCAGCACCATGCGTTGCGCTTCGGTTGCCCGCTCCCCTCATCGAGGATTTGCAGCCTCCACGGGGAGGCAAGGGCTCTAAACCCCCGTTTTAATTCTGTTCTCACCGGGGATGGCGAAGGAAATGGAAACGCAAATCAAACAGCCTCACTCCACACCTCCCACTGCCGGCAAAGAAAATGCAACAGACTAGAAAGGTGGAGAGGGCCAGACCCTCCCGCAGCGGGAATGAGCGGAGTGGAGGGGCAGGGATGTCCTGCTCCCTGTAAACCACCGCAGAGCCGCAGCCAGCGCGGCAGGAGCAGTGCTGGCTTCCCTCCCTCTGTGCTGGGCATTTAGCAGGGCTGGCAGCACGCTCCTGAGTTCTTCTGCGTGTCCATGCTGGTGAGACTGGTCCAGCACCTCCAGCCCTAATCCCAGGGAGAAGAGACACAGCGTCGTGGGTGGTTTTTTCCCAGTGTGTTTCTCCCACACTCCTCCCCTCCAAAAACTGACTCTATCTTGCAGGGGGCTGAGTCACGCTTTCTGCGAGCATCCCTGGGGTAAGTTGCTCAGGGGCAAGCAGGAGTACTGAGGGAAGGGCAGCACATTCCCCAGACACCGGAAACCACTTGCGTGAACAGCGTCACCTCCATGAAATCACTCCCTTTCAAGCCACACAGGCTGGGCTACCAGACTGCTGGGTGCCAGGGATGCCGAAAGCGACGGCAGTGGGACCCAGACCCTTTTGAAATCAGCCCCTTGCTGGGGCACAGGGACACATAGGCCCAGGGACAAGCCTGGAGCTGGGACTTACATCCAGACGTGGGGCGGTGCAGGCATTGCGGCATCTCCTGCGCCCAGAGACCTTGGACGTGCCTAGGCACGTCAGGGTACCAACGCGTCCTCCCGATGCACCAGCCCTGTGCCACTCAGAGATGTGCAAGGAGGAAAAAAATCCATCTCACATTGGTGCCAGGTTCATCCCACCATGCACCATCCATGCCCACGCGGTTTCCCCCAACAACCCCGAGACGCTCCCTCCCTCCCCGCTTTCTTGAGCACTTTGCTCAGCCCAAACCAGCCCACCCTCCGCCGGAGGAATTCTCCCTGCTAGATACAACGGCCCTTGCCACGATAAAAGCGAAGCTGTGAATAATTCATGTTTCAATCTTTTTTACCACTATCTGCTGTAAATATTTAAAAAGCACCAAGATTTCTAGAGCTAGGTCTTGGGGAGGATGAACCTAAGCAGAGCCTCTGGCTTGGGGGGCAGCCCCACTGAGAGGGGGATGGTACATGGGGAGATGCCATGGGGACGGGATGGGACATTTTCTTGGTTGTGTGTACACTGGGGCAGGGAGAAGGGAGCCTCAGGGGGAAAAAAAAATTGATTTATATCTCAGTCAGGAGCAAATGTCCAAGTCTTTCTACTTTTCCAAAAAAAAAAAGGGCATTTCAGAAAGAGATGTATTTCCATCGTAGGAAAGCAGTGAGCATTTTATTGAAAGGAATGTCCAAATGCCATGGCTCACCTTTTGGTACTCTCCTCCTCTCTCCTCTGCTGCTTTACCCCAGCTCAAAACCTCGGTGGAATTTTACCCCAATTTATGATTGCCACAAAAATGATCAGCGAGTCCCCTCTGCTCTGATCTGTAGCTCCCTAAGCCCTGCTCTCCTCCTGGAAAACAAGAAAATAACACCTGACATTAAAATAGTGCGTGGCCCTGTGCCACGTCCCAGCTCCTGGTGCAGCATCCAGCCAGGACAAGAGGGGCAGCTACTGGGGATATTTACCCAATCCTAGTGGCTTGGGAATATTTGGGAGCTCATTGTAGAAATTAGGGATCCCCTCTGGGAACAAACCCCATCCTGACACTGGTTTTATTTTGGTTTTATTTGCAGCATGCAGAATAGCACATCCAGCACATCCTTGGGAAGCTGCCGTGTGCCCGAGAGCCTCCTCCTGCTTCAGCATCACTTCATATTTCGCATCTCTTCCCGTAGGTGATGGCTTGGAGCAATCATCACCACCGTGGCCGCAGAGACGCGCTGCTCCTGGGTGCTCTGCTGACGTGTCCCTCACCGGCCACGTCATCTTCCCTGGTGCACGGCAAGCCTGCCTCTCCCCAGGGCTCTGCTTCGAGTCTCCACTGGGGATGCACTCAGCTGCTGAAACCCTGGGCATTTTCTTCCTGCAGATTCAAGAGGTTTCCACGAGGATGGGGACTGTCCAGCTTTGCAAGAGTGGTTTTAAATGCATCAAGTGCCCGTTGCTTTTGCATTTCTCCCTGCACCAGCCTTCACGTCCGAAGACATGCTCGTGGTACTGTCGGTCCTCCTCCTTCCGGTGAGACACTGGTTGCAAATCCCTTCACCATCCTCCAGTGAAAAGGAAAAAAAAAAAAAAAAAAGAAAAAATCCAGGATGAGTTTTGCTGCTGGCTCCAGCCCTTGCTCCACACCCCGACGCGATGTCCCAGCACCGAGCCATCAGCCAGGGAGCGGGGACCAGCCAGCACCAGCAGCTCCCGCTCCCGCTATGCTCCAGCTCCATCACTGCGGTGGCTTTGGGGCCACCCTCTAACAAAAACCAGGTCCAAGGTAACTCCACAGAGCCTGACCATACCATCCTTCTTTTAAAGGCAATTTCTGGGCTGGAAAGAGTTTTCCCAGCTCTGGAGGCTCTTTGAGGGGTTGGTTGCCTTTCCTCCCTAGAATTAAAGTAAATGAAGAGTTTGGGACAAGAAAAAATTTGCAGTTTGAAAATCTGAGTGAGTGTTGCTTGAAGCAAGCATTTCACTCATTTTTAACATTTTAAAAGCCTTTTCCCAATGTACTTAACATTTGAAACAAAAGAGATTCTGTTTTCCCAATGGGATGCTTCGAAAACTTCAAATCTTTTCCCTCATCTACATTCCCAAGCCAAGATATTAACCAAAACAATATGTTTCTCACAACAACAACAACAACAAAAGGCAATCATTCCATGAGTCATCACTTTTCTCTGAAAAAAAAATTAAATATTTCCCCAAGTCCCTGCTCGGGAACGGCTCTGATCTCTGCACCCGCCCCTGCGGCTGAAGCAGTTGTGGTGGGTCCTGGCCAGATGTGGGGGTTTTCCGGGTGCAGGTGCAGGTTCAGGTTATCTGGGCAGGGTTTACTCCTTCCTCAGAGGTTGACAGCAAGATCTGCAACTTTTTTGGCACTGTGGGCTTTGCCTGGTTGGTTTAGTTTGTCCATCCTCAGCGATTTCGAAGCCTGCAAAGGGCAAGGAGAGAATGCAGATGAGCTAAGCACCAATGCGCAGGTGGGCTGGGCATGGTTTCCCAGCTCTGAGTTGCTCTCCCCACCTCTGGAAATGAAAAGAGAAGGAAATGTCCATGCACCAGAGAGACTTTAACTGATATATATGGATTGAAGCACCCCAGAGGGGCATGTCACCCTCTTTCAGCCCAGGGACCTCATTGAGTGCGGCAGAGCCTAAAGGGAGCTCAGATACCCACTCCATGGGACCTTGGCCACTGGATGGGCTCCAACTCTCCCCCAAACCCCAGAGCTGATGGGAGGAGCCCACTGGGCACAGGGGCATCCACCCCGTGGCTTCGCACTACTGCATGAGAGGTGGGAGCAGGAAGGACCCCATTGGGTGCCGGGTGCTGTCACTGAAGGTGCCCCAGGTGGCTTTGGAAATACAGAGGAAGAGAGAGAAAGGGGGGCAAAAAAAGAAAATGCCAAGATTAAACCCTTGGCTGATCAATTTTCTGCAGGAGGCTGCTGGGAGGCTGGCGGGTTCGCTCTGTACTAAGTGGTTTATAGATTTCCTCTAAATAGGAGGATGCAGCTGCCGGTGTACCACATGCAGGAGGGCACAAAGCAGGTGCGCAGGGACAGGGGACAGAGGTGGGGACTGCCCAGCACTGCCCTTGGCCCCTTTCTTCCCCAGCACGCACATTTAGCAGCAGGCAAGGGGTTGACAGGGGGAGACACCCCAATACATCCTCCCTCCCATCCAGGATAAAACCACCTTGGGCATAACCATGGGCAATTATATTTTGTTTTTAAAGCACCCATAGGACACCAAGCCCTTTTTTTTTTTTTTTTTGAGGGTTTGTGCTAAAGGAACTTGCCAAAGACCTGGTAGGAGGGAGAAAAGAGGCAGAGCATCCTTCCCTGTGAAGCATGGGGCAGGCTGGCTTGTGGGCATGATCCTGCCTTAATGTACCCCCCGCCTTGGCCAAGTCCCAGCAATGAGGACCCCAGAGTGGGCACATCCACCCCACCAACACCTCCGCTCTAGGGATCTGCATGGACCCCATCGGTAAGTGGGCGAGCAAGGATAAAACCAGCCCTATGTCTAAGCAAGGTGGGAAAAAAAGGTGAAGGAGAGATTTTCCTGATCCTTAAATACTCCTACCTCATCCCAAGGGGAATTGCACTCTGGTACCATCTAGAAGAGTTTGGAGGAGTTTCCATTTAAGCCAACAAACAGTTGGGGGTGAGAGGCCTGGAGTCAGAGGGAAGTGACTAATCAATCCACTCATCATTTATTTATAAGAATGGCAGATGCGAGCGTGAGCTGAACTGCTGAAGGCAGCAGCCAATTACAATCATTGCAGGAGGATTTTGGAGGAAAAATGGACAACTGAGGCAATAGCTTTCCGAGGAAGGTCTTCTCTGGTGGGTCTGATCAATAGAGAGAAGAACCATACGAGATTTCTTGTCTCTCCCAGAGCTACTGAAAATCTCCCCATCCTTCCAAATGCTTTTAGGAAATGAGCAGAAAGTCACTAAAAAGGAGTGGCTTTGCTCCAGAGCTTAAACATCACCAGGACACGCTGAGAAGGACATTCTTCACTCCCAAGACACTTGGGTTCAGCCCAATCTCCCTGTGGATGCCTCATCCTTGCAGTATCTTTTGCTCCTCTGTTGGGCATGGAAACCCTCTTGTAGACAGAACTGGTGGAGAGGACACCTCTGCTTGGCTTGGGAATGTGTAGCCACGAGGCAGTTCCCAGGGGCATAGCCTTCACCCAGTATTAAGAGAGCAAGGAACAGAGAACAAAGAACATCTTGTAGTTCTTACAAAGAACACCTTGTAGCTCTTATTGCATAGACACACATGCAAAATATTCACCACCAGGCAGAGTCTGGGCTCTCCCATGGGACCTGAAGGGATGAGCCTCCCTGGTCCCATGGGACTTGGGCACCTACACCTTCACCATCAGCCCCCTGCTGTAAAATTTCACCCTTGATGAAGCCAGAGAAGCAGGACCAGGATCTCTAGGCATTTTAAGGTCCATTAACTGTCAATGTAAGGCCTCGGCCTCACCAGGCATAAAAATGGCATAAACAAAGTGCAGGATCAGGGCATGGAGTGGTGGCAGAGGGGTGCTGGGGCAGCACTGGGAGCCACAGGCACTCTGAGCTGTGCACCTGGGGCTGAATCAGCTCAGTAGCACAGAAAATATACAGTGCTGAGCTGCCACAAAGCCCTACCAACCATTGCATTGCCATGGGACCTTGATGCTCCTCTGGGTTCCTCTTGCGGCACCAGAAACCCCTGTTATAAGCAGTGATGACTCAAGGATACAAGAAGATGACTCGCATTTGGTGTGGTAAAAGACAGCACCAACAGGAACCTGGAGCCCCATTGATTAATCTCCTCATCTCTCACACACATGGACGTAACTCCAGGAGGACTTCATGGGGTCATGTTGCCAAAAGTGCTGTCATGGTCAGCAGAGAGAAATAGGCCCTTCTCCATGTCAATCATCTGGCTTAATTTAGATATCTATCTTTAGGTGAAAGGAGCCAGGGAAACAAGCCCAGATGGATCACAGATGCCCACTGTTGGTACAAGGGATGCCACTCAGCAGAGTCACATGAGGACCCTACTGCCCCCAAAACCCCTTCTCCCATGCCATCGCCAAGGCTCATGGCACCTGCAGCATTGTGCTTGCTGGCCATTCAACCTGTCTTCACTTGGCAAGAGCTTGCCTTGGGAAACCATTTGGCCAAGGCGTGAGTGGGCATTGTGCCACTGCAGCAGAAGGCAGGAGCACGGGCAGCCAGGAAAGCACATCCCCAGCATGCCAGAGGCACATGGCCCGGAAAAGAGCATCCAGAAGGGTCTTCTCTCTTCTCTGTAGGCATGAAAGGCACCAGCTGAGAGAGTGGAGAGCATATCCTTACGGCTTCACTGTGAAAATATGGATCCAGAGATGGAGCTGGTGATGGGAAGCAGTCACAGTCACGCGAACCCCACATCTCAGCACCACTTGTTCTGCCTGGGCACGTGTCAAAGCCGTCCCATCCCACGCAGCTCCTCACAGCTAGGTTTTACTAGGAGTCTTTCAGGCATCAGTGCCCTGGAAATCCAAGTGGCATCCCTTGCACCAACAGTGAGCATCTACGGTTCATCTGAGCTTGGTTGCCTGGCTCCTTTCACCATGAATGTAGAAAAATGGGCTTTTTTAGGGCATGCCTCTTCTGGCCCGGAGGCAAATGGCTAAATTAAGCTGGATGAATCATGCGGAGGAGTTTCTCTCCGCTGACCGTAATGGGGATCCCAACACTGAGACCCAATGGAGAGGTTCTGCTGGGGATGCCTCCGTAGGCATGAGACATCTCCCAGGGGACCAGCCCGATGGGGAGCCTGGCTCCAGGGCTCTTTGCTCCCAAAGAGCACCACCACGTTGACAAATCCTCAGCTCCTGGCCACAGGGTCAGGCCCTGGGTTCAGCACAGGGCAGCTGGGTCACAGCTCTTCCCGGAGGAAGGTGGAGAGTGGGATGAGGACAGGGATCGATAGGACAGTCATCTTCCTGCACATCAGCAGCCTCTCGGAGTATATTTAATACACTGAAACACATTTCCCCAATTTTCTATTTATGGCAAATGAATGTCTAATCCTCGAGCCACGATGCTGCAGCTTTGTGCTGAGCTGGCGGTTCTGCTGATGCTGGTGGGGAGGGAGAAGATGAGCTCGCAGGAGCCGCAGAGTGCAGCAGGGCCAAACCGAGCTGTCCCCCAGCCCTGCCAGGGAGAAGGCACCCAAGCAAACCCCCTCCCTCCAGCCATCCCAGCGCCATCCCATTTATCCTGCACCGCACCAGAGCGATGCCTGCGCTGCGGTCAAAGGTGTCTTTGCTTCTCTTTCTGGAGCACCATGGCCAAGGTGCCACCGTCCCACCTGGGAACCACCTCAGCTAAACCCATGGGCTGTTTTCCCTGACAGCATCATCACTAAGGCTGAACTAGGGGAAGGAGGGGAAGGGATCTGAAACCAGTGCTCAGTGGGATTTAATGGATGTATTTGCACGCCCGTACATAAGAGAGAGAATCCAGGCACATCCTGTGGTGGTGGACATGTCTGGGTGTGCGCACGCTGGGGTACCCACCTGCAAACCAACGCAGAGGAGATTTTCCAGGAGCCAGATGGGGAAGGCGACTGAAACCCTGAGTCCTGCACGCGGCGGGGGCCTACGTGCAGCCCAGGCTGAGCTCGTCGCAAACCCCCCGCAGACAGCCGGCAGCACCGGCGTGCCGCCCAGCATCAAACCCAGGCTCCTTCCAACGCGGGCTGAATGCCAGCAGCACCCAGGAGTATTCACGTGGGTTCAGAGTGCACCCAGAGTCCCCAAAAATGAGGCACAGGCACCAGCTGCTGTTGGGCTGGGCTTTTGCTGTTTTCAAAGCAGGATTTTCACCGAGCCGGCGCACGAGGCCAGCTCACCCTCAGCCGCCCCTCCATGCCCACGGAGGCTGCTCGGCCCGACGCGGGACGGGCCCAGGCGCCCGGAGCCCAAGCTCGCAGCCGCATGTCCAGGGCTGTGGTGCAGGGCAGCTAATGTTACCTGCCTGGCCCCCAGCCAGAGCAGGGAGGAAGGTCGGAGGAGAATTTGTACCGCAGAGCCGGGCCAGGCAGCCCTTGCAATGCCCTTGCTCTCCATCCCTGCACGGCCCAAAGCCGTGGGGGTGTCCCCTCCTGGGACCTCGCATCCCTGCCTGCCGTGGGAAGGCTGCTGCTCACAGAAATGTGCAAACGGCCCAAAATGCTGGGATTTTTAGCATCAGTCATTGCAGGTCGAACAGGAATGATGGGGGGGTTTGGGGCGGGGGGTTACTTATGGAGGGGGTGTCCGCCCGGCTCTGCGCTGGTTTGTCAAGACCACATCCTTGGGCTGTGCAGCACAGGGAGACTTCTGGAAGCTGAATAATGAATAAAAATGCCATGAGGGTGGCTGGGAGCTGAGCAGAGGAGGCCCTTGCCCCGCAACCAGTGCAACTGCAGTGAGAGCTCCTGCATGAGACCATCGCCCGTGCTCCTCCGCTGAAATGGCTGCAGCCAGCTGAGACATCTGAATCTCTTCTTTCCTAAAGCACTTTAGAGCTACTAATGAAAAGCACTGTGTAAGAGCCATGTAACGTCATCATCGGAATAGTAATAGTTACTATCAATGCTTGCTTCTTGCCAGCTTTATTGGATGCCACAATTATTTTTTTTTTTGTGTCTGTCTTTGTGAAAATATGCCCTGCTATACCAAATGCTCTGCTGGTTTTTTTTTTCTGTTTTTCATCCTTGAGGGTTTCAGGGCAGTACAGTAAGCCAAAACCTTTAAAAACATTTGTGAGTAAAGTGCTTTGGGCTGCAAGGCTAGGAGATGTTATACAAGCGCAGAGCATCGTTCTCATCTGATGGAGGTCCTTCAGGGTTAAATTCTCCTTCTTCCTTTTCAGGAGTGGAAATAACCAGCATGGGAATGCTCAAGAGCATGGATTGGGCTAGTCTGGAAGTTGAAGATGCAACCATCTGGACCCCCTGTGCAGTTGCCGGAGGGAAGCCAAGGGCTGAGTGGAGCCTCCTCCCTCAGAGATGCCCGTCTCCCCATTGAGCCCCAGGTGACCCCAGCAGACCAGGCTGCTTTGTTTTAAACAGCTGAAACTGGAGAAACAGCTTCCAGCCCTGCTCCTTTCCCCCGGGCCTGCCCAGCCCTCCCACGGGGATAAAACACGCAGTTTGGAGCAAAGCCCTTCCGCCGTGCAGTGCTGGCAGGGGCAGAGAGCAGCCGCAGCAAAATGGGAAGGCAAGTGCCATGGTGCATCTTCCCTCTGCCCTTTCCACCTTCCCAGCCTGGATTTGGGCTCCCCATCTCAAAGACCTCACCCAGCATCAGGGATGTGGAACCAGCCTCCCTGACCTTCCTCTGCAGCAGCTAGAGCAGGGTGATACCCTTTCCGGATGGGATCCAGCTGCCTGTAGACATCTCCTTGGGGATGAGAGGACTTGCACCCAGAACCGCCTGCCCAGGGACCAGCAAACACCTCTGTTTGCTCAGACACGATTCACCCCAGCCATTCCCCACAGCATTTCCAGGGATCGGTGGGACCTCACCACAGCCACGTCATCTCTGAGGTCCTCCCCAGGGACGATCTGGGAGTTTAACTGGTCCATCCAGCTGATCCTTCTGTAAACACGGACAATACGGGGCTGTATCCGCTGTTGCCTCCTTCAACAACTCACAAATTTATTATCCCTGGAGCCAAAGCTGGTGAGCTGCGAGATAAAAATGCTATTTCTGCCCAGCATTTCTGCAGCTGCCTCCGAGCGTTTGCAGCCACTTTCTAGTTATTAAGGCTCAGCTATGAAGAACTGCATTCCTTCGGCAGAGATTTGCCTGTAATTAGCCAAGGAGAAAAGGACAGTGGAAGACAACCCCGTGCCTAAGCGGAAAAGGCTGCGCTCTCAAACGATGCGCCATCGGCAGTTTTTGCAGGCCAGGGAGCAGGTGCCTGGCAGAACAGATTTGTTCTGCTTCTCTTGCCCGCCCCCACTTTCACCTCTCGCGGGACCAAACCCGTGTCCTTGGGGCCTGATCCTGCCCTGTGCCCGCACACCGGGGAGGCGAGCGAGGGAGGGAGGGAGGTTGCGATGGATGCAGGGGGCAGCTGGCAATGGCGCCCAGCTGATCTCCGTGCAGATGTGAGCAGCACGGTGACCTTGGCACCTCCGGCTCCCCAGACCCCAGCGCTGTTCCGGTCGGGAGCTGATTTTGGCTGCATTAAAACAGCCGCAAAGCAAACTCCCCAGGTTCTCGCCAGCCCTGGGATTTCTCTGCTAATCCTGAGGCTGCCATGCCTGATCCCCTTGGGTCCCTACAAACTCAGCAAACCATCCTTTGAACCAACAACCTCCCAAGGACTCATCCATGGAGCATCGTGCAATTCCGGCTTGGACCAACACCCCCAGGGCGGAAAGCAAGCTTTGCCCAAGCCACAGAGAGTGGGACAGGGGCAAACCTTCCGCTGAGCCTTCGGGAAATCTCCCAGGCACCCTGAATCCACCTTCTCCTACCATTTTTAGGGATAACAAGCCGAGACAGTCCCACCATGGCTCTTTCTGTGTTTTCCCAGCACTGAGAGGCACAAGACAATGTGACGGCTGAGCAAGACCTCAGCACGCTGGGCTGAGAAAGAGCTGGGTGCCTGCCTTCCCCGTGAAACCGGGGTAACATTGGAGCAAGGGGCCTAAATTTCGGTGTAGCTCTAAATGGTTGGGTAGAGCTGGCCTTAATCCTTGGATCACAGTGCATTATTTGATCTGCCCTAATGTTTCTTAGCTCCAGGGCCTCAGCAGACTCAGTTCTGCGTCTGTAAAAGCGTAGGTTTCTGTTTCTTTAGTACATCCAGCTATTGCTCTCATTTGCTAAAGCTCCCCTTCTCCTGCCCCGCACAGAGCGCCGGGGTGCGGATGAGAGCACTGCTCCCAGGAATAAGGTTTTCAACACCCAGCCCAAATGCAAAGGAGGGAGAAGAAGGAGTAAGAGCAAGTGGGAAGGAGAACGAGGGACCTGGCCTGATTTCCAGAGCTGCAGGATAAACGTGCATCTCGGCGAGAGCTCTGCAAGCGCCAAACCTTTGCCTGGAGGTTACCTAAAGATAGGCTGCACGCACCCACGCTTGCAAATTTTTTGTACCCAGCTGCTTGGTTAAGGCTACGCCAAATCAGTGATGGTTCCACTCTGCATCACCTCCCACCCAAGACCCACCGCCCCGGGCACCCGCAGAGCATCACCGGGAGGGCAGCAGCATCCCGCGTGCGGGATCATTTTCCTTTCCCTGCTCTCAGCATCTTACTTAATGGCCTCTCCACAGCTCCACTCCGGGAGGTGATCTCCAGATCCAAGTGCCCGCTTTGCCAAATGGAAGCGGACTGGCTAACAGGCGGGAGGGCTAAAAATTCCCACCTGTCCCTGGGGCAGCTGCGATGGGCTGTAATGGTGTTTGAGCATCCTGAGCTTTGACAAGCAACAGAGGTAGTGCTTTCCTGGCACTTGACTTTTTTCCTTCCTCGACGTAAATGAGCAGGATTTTGAGGGCTTGAGCCCCTGAGCAGAGAGAGGAGCTTTTGCAGAGGCATGCAGCGCAGTCTTCCCTATGAAGAGCATCACTGGATGCTCTTCCCCTTGGAGACCTCTTTAATTTTAGGAGCTGGAGCGGATCTGTGAGGGGTTTTGTGGGGTTTTGCCTGGCGGAGAGGCAACGCTCAGCGAAGAAAGTGGAGGAAAGTAGGCCATTCAGCACAGGCGTAACCAGCCGGGCTGTGCCCAGCAGGGATCAGCCGCTCGCCGCAGTCGGGATGGCAGGCTGGGAGCCGCCGGTTGCGGAGCCGAAAGGGCTGCCCAAGCACGGGGAGGGCTCTGCGTGGGACCCTCTCATTGTTCCATCCCTCTGCTTGTCTCTTTGAACGGTATAAAAGCACAGGCAGCTGGGCTGGCAGGAGGATGCAACACCTCTGATGGCATCTCCCGCATCCTCCGAGCGCGGCTGGGATTGCGCAGCATGCTGATAGACCGGCAATTTAAAATAATTACTGTATCTGCCTCGCAGCCTCCTCCTGCCGTCTCTTTGGAGAGCAGACTCTGTTCTGCAAACTCCTTGTACTGCTTCGTGTTTAGATATTTATGAGCCCACGAGCCAATGGGACACAGACAAGGGAAGGGTTTGGCATCTGCCAAAGCTGGCTGGAGCTTCTCCTGGGCTCGGAAATGATGCTGGGGAACACAAACCGGCCCAGTTTGGGGACTGCTTCCACGCAGCGTTGTAGCAAATACCGTGACATTTCGCTCAGGAAGCAGCGCTCATAAATACTTACGTTACTTTTTGTGCACTCAAATAGTTTTCCATACTTAAATGTTCAGAATTGGCTGCTCTTAAACACCTCCTCCTCTCCCAACAACGTCCATCTAGGGGTTCAGCCACCTCTTTATGCATTTTTGCCGTCCAAATCCTGAGCTAAGCTTTGTGATTTGCTGGGTCCTTGGAGACAGCTTAGCAAGTTGTGTTACAGATGGGGAAACTGAGGCACGGAATGGGACGTGACATCCCCTGGGCCGCACAGTGGCCTCGCTGGCACAAGTGACACTCAAACCCAAGGACCTGGACTTTGAGCCCACACCAGAGGCTCCTCCATGACCAACGTGAGGGGATTGGGGGTGGACATGGAGGTTTAGCACTGCTAGGCCAACCCTTGGGTGACAAGGTGGGCTACCATGGAGTAGGTGGGCCACCTCAGCTCTGCTTTGTGAGAAGGGAAGCCCCAAGCAGCAGCGTTGCTTGCGAAAGCCATTGAGCAAATGGGCAAACACAAAACACACCTGCCCCCTGCCCCCGACGGCTTCCCTCCCTTTGCTGCCCCAAGGCACTCCGAGGAGAGGAGACAAAACAGCAGGAGGAAATACGGCTGCAGGGGCTCCCTGGGGATGGAGCAAACCCACCACTCCTCTGCAAGAGGAGCTGGCGCTGTCCCGGGAGAGTCCATCCCCATTCCCTGCCGGAGATCCCACCAGGAGACACCTCTGTGGACACGAGGTTTGTAAACCCACAGAAGATGTGCTACCGTCCCTGCCTGTTTTCTTCTCCCTCTTTCAAGAGGGATCACAAGCTTAAAAAAACCACCCGCTGGGTGCCTGCCAGGTTTCCCGAGAGCAGGTTTGTCCCCTGGCATCACCCATTCCCCACGACCTGCACAGATATGGCCAATACCCAAGCTGGTGGAGTGGAGAATGATGGGGAACGTGGGCTTGACCCTGGCTGCAGCCTCTTCCCCTCCGCCTGCATTGCTGCTGGAGCTTTTTTTGGAGCAAATCCCAGGGGTGATCCCATGCAGCATGTCTGTCCTCACTGGCGCCCATCACCAAGACCCACCAGCTCCTCCCAGGGGGTCTCCCTCTCCAACAGCCCCTGCATAGTGGAGCACAAACTGATTTTTCTTTGGTTCAGGCTGGTTCTTTCTTTTCTCACAGAAGGTTTAGACATACAGAAAAAAATACCCAGCCTACCAAAAATATAGTCACTTGTCTTTTTCTTCCCCACCCTCCACAGAACTGATATCAAAATAACTCCTCAATAATATACATATTTATTTTCTCTTAATTAGTGCCAATATTTACAAAAATTGTGATACTCTGTGAAGAATAAATTATGTACACTCATGATAAACCAGACAGCAAATGCTTGTTTGGAGCATGTATGTACACAGATCTGTATACCTATGTACAACGGTGAGCCTTATTGATCGGGGCGCCTCAGCCCGCAGATCCCCCCGGCCCCCAGGACGCCCCTGCGCTGTCAATAAGAGCAGTAACGTCTATACACACTGTGCAATTCGGGTACAGCTGGTGGCTAAATTTTCATCTAGCAAACACATGGTTAAATGACTTGACATTCCCACGAGTCCTCCTTTAACGGTTTATAGGCCTCTCTCCATTCCTGGTCCCATTTCTACCGTAACCATGGAAACAAAAGGTTCAGCTTCAGCATCCTTAGGATGAGTCCTTCTTGGATTTCCTCTTCCTATCGATTCACTAAAATTAGGCACTGCACGCAGGGTTGATCCAACGTTCATTTTTTCCCCCCCTTACGGTTTGGCGGATGACATTGGAGGACAAGAGTGCAGTCTCAAGCAAGTGCAAACAGATGATTACAGTCTTACAGGCAGCAGAAAAATTAAAAAAAAATAAATAAATCCCAGAACAAACCCCAAAAGACCAACCCCAAGCTCAGGACAGCCAGGCAGGGCTGGGGAATGGACGTGGTCCCCAGGAGGGTCCACGTGTGTGGACTTTGGTGGTTACATGATGTCCAGCAGCTCCTACAAGCCAAACCATCCCCTCCAGAGGAAAATGATGGATAAGGAATTTCTCTCTCATCACGTGCAGTCGGGCTGGGAGATCTCATCCCCGGGTGTAAACCAGTGGTGTGCTCTCAGGGCTGATTTACACCGCAGGACCCTGGTCCCTCTCCCCTGCGACGGGATGCGGCAGGATCAGAGCACCCATTTCCAATGGGGTGACGAAATTTGGGTGGCCAAATGCAGTAACACCATGGGGAAAGCGAGGCTGCAGGATGCTGTTCACATGGGGCTGGGGATCAGTGCTTTGGCTGGAGGCAGGACAGTGGCTGGTGCATGGGGGGGACCCTGTCCCCACTCAGGGCTCATGGTGAGGGCAGCAGCCGGTCCCCAATGGGAAGGACAGAGGGATGCACTGGACACGGAGGAGGTCGGATGCTGCAAGGAGGGAGTCACAGCCTTTTTTTCGGGTGCGCAGTGTGCTGACCAGCTCCTGCTGACCAAAGAAACCGCTGAGACCCCGCCCCGGGGATGCAGGTCCTGAGATAAACCCAGCTCGGCCCCAACACGAGGAGATGCATCCTGCTGCCGCCCTGAAACGCAGGGTGCAGTCCACGCACAGCTCTTACACTGCAAACAAATCCCTTCCACTTCTGCTTGGCTTTCCCCGCACAGCCACAGAAAGGGTTGCGAGGGGTCCAAGCCGGGGATTCGGGACTCAGAGCAGAGGTGCTGCAAAGCTGCTGGTTGTCAGAGCGATGCGGGGAGCCGGATGCCACCAGCCCCTGGGGATGCTCCCAGCTCCACAGCCAGCTCCAATCTCCTTCCTCACTTGGGCCCATCCCTAGGTGTATTGCAAGCTCTGGAAAAGCTGCAAGACTTTGGCGGCAGTTTGAAGGGCTGACCCAGGAATTATCTGATAACAAAGCAAGCCCCTTCCTGAAATACCTCCTCCCCCTCTGTCTTTTTCTCTCCTTCTGTGTATTTATGCACAAATATGCCCATATTTATACACCCACGTGCTACGCACTCATAATACCAATCCATCCAGAGATCCTTTCTTCATATAGCTCAGTATTCAAATCTGCAGGACTTTGACACAAAACATCGCTGCAGAGATTAGTTCTCCTGGTAAAACACAATGCCCCGTACAGATTTTTTCCTAGCAGCCCCAATCACTTGGTGGCATCCAGTCAGTGTATGAGCCTCACTTCATTGCCCTTAGCAGAGATTTTGGAAGATATTAAAGGGCTGATGAGTTTCTTGTAGGCATGGACATGTGGTTGGGTGTTAGAAGACAACCCGCGCTGAAATCACTTTCCATCTCTCCAAAACCACGGCACAAAGGATAACGCTAAAATACAGCTGCTGTCTCCACTGGGGCCAACCCAGTGGCACCTCCACAGACCAGAGAGCTCCAGTCCTCTGTCCCACCCTGGAGAGAGGCAAACATCTCCACGGGATGAGGACAGGAACCAGACCACCTATATTAGGCATCCCGATGCGATCTAACGCAGACGGTGGGCTCTCCCCCTCCCTGGTCCCTAATTTAGCATTGTCAGTCTGAGCCGCTTTGCAGCTCATTTTTGCACCCTTTCAGAGTGAAGGGGAGTTGGGATACTCAGCATCTCCACAGAAACAGGCCCAGAGCCTCTCAAACCAAATTCCTCAAGAAAAAAAATTTAAAAAGAAGATGAAATAAATCACAGTCTCCTCCTGAAAACTGGTTCAAGATCACATCAGTGAGTCAGAAGCAAAGCTAGAAATAGCACTGGAGCTCCGACCTGCAGGCACAAATCCCATTAAAAGCTATAGGGGAACCATTTCTCTGGGTGGGGGAGAAACCTGAACCCTTCTGCTTCGTGCAGCCCAACAGACCGCTTCCAGCCACGGCCCCCCCGGAACTTTTTTGCCCTGAACCAAACATCCGAGCGCCTATGCGGGTGTTTTCCCTATTTCCCAAACACGGTGCCAAGGGCGACCCAGAGATGCTCTCCCACCCGGCCTCATTTTCCCCAGGAACATCTGCCTGGGTCAACGCAAGACGTGCAGGATCCATCCTATGGAAGGGACCGGCCATGCTGACCCCTGCCATGGGGACAGAGGTCAGCTCACACCGGTCACAACAGGAGGAACGTGGCCTCTCGCTCTTCAGCCCCGTTCGTCCCTGAGAAGCAGCTCTGGGGCTTCCCAAGGCATCCGGGACACCCAGCTTGGCACGTGGGTTTGAATGGGCCTGATCCTGCTCGCAGACCCGCTCTCCCCTCCTGTCCAGCCTTGGGAAGCCCACAGGAACACCATGCCCAAAACAGCCATGATCCTCCTGCTTACCCAACCACAACTGCGCTCACACTCCCGAGATGCTCCCAGCACTTTGGCAGATCCTCTCCCCAAATTATCCAAAGCCCACAGGCATCAAAAAACCAGGCACTTTGCAAAGTCTCCCTGAGTGCCAGCACCCTCCCAAAAAAACCTGCAGCAACCCATCCACCTTGGTGCTTTCCCACACACCAGGGATGGGATCACCTGATGGTGGGAACACCCATGGGTGGGTGGGCAACATCCTGGCCCATTATGCAGCATCCCCATGGACCCACGATGAGCTGGATCGATGGAAGCTGGCCCATGGCCCTCGGAATTCTGCCCAAGCCGGCGACTCATGCCAGCCCTGTCCCAATCAACAGGATGAGCTTCAGAAGCAGAGATTTATTGCTTTTGGTTGCGTTGCTTCTTTTTGTGTGTGCTCAAGAAATTAATGGGCTTCAGGGGCACCCATTTCAGACCTGCAGCAGCAGAGAGGGAGGAGAGGGCTCCTAATATAACAAGATGTAACTAAAGACAGGCCAGGGTCCCATGCTGCGTGGTGCTGAGCACCTTTGAGACCCAACACATTGATGCTGCTGGTCCTCTCCACCAAGAAGAAGCCAGGAGTCTTGGGCACAACCATGGACACTTGGTATAAATTATAGCCAGGCCTGAATCAATCAATCAATCAAGTAAAAATGAGGAGTGATTCCACCTGGCTGAGTGAAGCCACACCAGCACAAGCAATGGACCTGGCCCCAAAGCAGCATTTTGAACCATTGCTGTAGAATACGCTAGCACCATTTGTTTTATTGTCATTGGTCTGGTTTTCCGCTCTGAGCTCAGGAAGGGTTTGGTTGACCTCCCTCACACTCTACAGTGGGCTTCCCTCCTCGCGCCCACCCTTCACCCCAGCGGTACAGCACTGCCCATGCCCCGGGTTGGCCCAAATTCACCTCAACAGGCTGCTAAACCCCATCCCATACACCACGACCTCAGAAGAGGTTGACAGATGAATGGGGTGCCCATCCCCAGGGATTGTCAGCAATGGGAGGAAAAATGCTAGGAAATCCAGACGGAGATGGGGAAAGCAGATGAGATCCCCCTGGACCGCCAGCTCCCACTCATCCCCAAAGAACACCGGGGATGAAGAAGCAGCAGAGACAACCTCGAGGTCTCTGCACCTCAACTCACCCCTTCCAAAAACACTGGAAGGCAAAGCAAAGGCTCTGAGGCACGAGCTCGGACCCATCCCAGCCTCGGCACATGCCCTCTCCACCACAAGGAAACAAACCACCAGCCCTGAGGTTCTGCGCGGCTGGAAAGGAGTTTTCCAGCCCAAAACGTGCCCTGCTCTGGTGATCCCACAGGCACTCTGGGGCAAGTCATCCTGCTCCAGCCTGCGTCCCACCATCCCAACACCCCTGAGCCAGGAAGCCCCCGATGCCCTGCGCGCTCGCACTCGCTGAGGATTCAGCCCTATGGTCGCTCTCTAAATATCTATACACACACAGTAATTGTACGGGAAACGGCTGAAAATTGCTGAACAAACAAGTCAGGAGAGCCGGTACCTGCTATTCCACCTGCTCCTCGTGCCCTCTCCCATCCATCATGGGCTCTGCTCATGACACCACGATTAATGACTAATTACTTGCCCCATAATGAGCGCAGGTGTTTCACTTTCAGCTCACCTTCCCTCGCTTGTATTAGTCGGCTCTCGTGTCCGGATGCTCGGATGCTCAGGCTTTGTCTTGTTATCTATCAAACTGTTGTCAGCACAAGCCTTCTCCATCCAGGTTTTAAAGATAATGGAGGCTTTTTAACTTCCATGAGTCTCCTTTGAGCCATCAGAGAATCTATAAACACTATAAACATGAATACTGTATAGTCTACTAAGAAAATATATATTTGTGTGTGTATTAAATATTCAGATTCATGCAACAACTATCCATGCAGCTGTACTGTGTTACTGGCTAAATTCCACTGCAGTATAAATATGTTATAGGCCACAGCATAGTTGCTCCAGTTTTATATATAGATATAAAAAAAGATGCTTTTTCCAACTCATTTTCAATGTGTCAGTGGAGGTGTCTTTGGTGATCCTGGAAATATTGGTGATGGAAGTGTCATCTAAATAAATAAATAAGATCCAAGCTCCTGATTTATTTACTCGTCCCTCCCGATGCCTAGCATAGAAAATTTAAGACTTAATAAATAATGTGCCGTCATACTAATTATCCCTCCCCTGGGCCTCACACTGGCATACTGCAGTAGCTGAAACTATTGCAGCATGCAGCATTTGCAGTTATGAAACATGAGCCTGGGCAATGCACTCGCACTTGGCATTCCCGGGGCGGAAATCCGAGCCTTCCAGCAATTTGGACACACGGCTGCGTCTTCCCTTCGTTAAGCTCTGCCTGACCTTTCCCAGCCGTTCCCGGTGCCTGGAAGCTGGCTATCGCCCAGCTCTGTGGGCCAGGGACCGGCGTTGGCCGTACCCTGGGATGGCCCGGAGCCGCCCCCACGTCCCCATCCTGTTGCTCGAAATGCCCAATTGCTCCATATCTTTGGAAACCCCCAAACCTGGGATGGGAGAAGGGAAACAAAATGGTTTGTTGTTGGTTGGTTTGGTTTTTTTTTTTTTTGCACAAACGCTTATTCGGTGTGGAAATCAAAGGTTAAAAGTCACTTACACAGCTATTGCTTCCCATGCAGAACCAAATATACACCGTAGAAAATACTGTGTTAACTACAACGCAGAGCAGCACTCAATATCTGCAATTGTTCCACTTCAGCTTTAGATACGGTACTAGATTTTAGCGACTAGACATCGGTTAGCATTTTGGTGATATTCACATAGTTTGTGTTAGCTAGGGTGCAATTGGCTGTCTTCAAGTTCTCCTCCCTAAAATCCTCATTGCTATTGTTTACGCCTTCCTGAATCTCCATATAATCAGACTTACTAATAGTAGAGGCACTTCTGCTTTTCTTTAGGTCAGGGGAAGAGGGGATCTTTGGGCAGCTGGTTACTTGCAAATACTGAGCCTGCTCCTCTCCCTCCGTCTCCCGGTGGTAGAAGTAATTGAAGTTAGACACTATGACGGGCACTGGTAAGGCAATCGTTAACACGCCAGCGATGGCACACAAGGAACCCACTATTTTCCCCCCGATGGTTGTGGGGACCATGTCTCCATAACCAACAGTCGTCATGGAAACCACGGCCCACCAGAAGGCATCGGGGATGCTGGGGAACTGGGACTCACTCTCGTCGGCCTCGGCAAAGTAGACGGCGCTGGAGAAGAGGATGACGCCAATAAAGAGGAAAAATATCAAGAGGCCCAGCTCCCGCATGCTGGCCTTGAGAGTCTGCCCCAGGATCTGCAGCCCCTTGGAGTGCCGGGAGAGTTTGAAGATCCTGAAGACCCTCACCAAGCGGATGACTCGAAGGATGGCCAAGGACATGGCTTGCTGGCCTTGCTGACCATCCTCCGGCTTCTCAGCCAGCTCCGTCCCTAAGGTGATGAAATAGGGAATGATGGCTACGATGTCTATAATGTTCATGATGTTGGTAAAAAACCCAGCCTTGCTGGGGCAGGCGAAAAACCTCACCAAGAACTCGAAGGAGAACCAGATGATGCAAAGTGTCTCCACGATGAAGAAGGGGTCTGTGAAAGAGGTGGACTGCTGGTACCCCATGCTGCTGTTGGAGTAGGGGGGATGGCTCAGCCCGCTGCCATGCATGTCTTCGTTCTCATCCCGAAAAATGGGCAATGTTTCCAGGCAAAAGCTAACAATGGAGATTAAAATCACCATGACGGAGACAATAGCTATAATCCTGGCAGGGCCTGAGCTCTCGGGGTACTCAAAGAGCAACCACACTTGTCTCTGAAACTCATTCTCGGGCAACGGTCTTTCCTCTTCTTTGATGTAGCCTTCATCCTCCCGAAACATCTCCATCGCTTCTTCTCCCAGTTCATAGAAACGAATCTCCTCTGAGAAGATATCTAAGGGCACGTTAACTGGCCTCCGCAGCCTCCCACCAGACTGGTAATAGTACAAAATTGCATCGAAGCTGGGTCTGTTCCGGTCAAAGAAATACTCATTCCGGAGTGGGTCGAAATATCTCATTCTCTTTTTAGGATCCCCTAGTAAGGTCTCTGGGAACTGGGCCAGTGTCTTCAGCTGTGTCTCAAAGCGCAGACCCGAAATATTAATGACCACCCTCTCACAGCATTCATGGTCGGTCTCAGGGTTATACGTGTCCTGCGGGTGACCAGGAAGAGCTGCAGCTTCATCTGCAGGATCTCCAGTAGCAACTGTCATATTGGGGTTTAAAACAAATCTTTATGCTAAACTCTTCCCAGCGCCCGGTGGTGGGATCGGATTCAGGGCAGGGCTACTATCCTGCAGAAGGACAGGTACGTAGGTTTGGAAGTGTCTCATGAAAAGGCGAAGGGATGAGATAAAAAAACAACAGAAAACAAAAAAAAAAAAAAGGAAAGAAAATCGCCCCTGCTGAGAAAGAGAGAGATGAAATAAAGTTGGGGGGAGGAGAGCAGCTCCCTTCACTAGCACATCTATCCCCTTCCTCGGGGGGTTAATTTGCCTTCTTTGGGACTGAGTTCAAAAACTCCCACCTGAACTCATTAGGAAGAGAGAAAACACCTGAGGAACCGTCACCTACACAAAACCAGTGTGGAAAACCTGGCACTGGCAAAGCAGAACTTTTTTTTGGCTAAAAATAAAATTTCCAAATTAAAAAAAAAAGAGGGAAGGGAAGAGAAAGGAAGGAAGAAGAATAACCCCATCCAGCCCTAAAGTGGTGAGGGGACCCGGGGGGGTGCTGGGGACCCGGCTCAGCTCGTTCCCATGCATGCAGCTAAGGGTTAATATTTCACCGTGCAGTCTCAGGCAAGCTACCCTCCTCTCGCTTTTAAGTTCCACACCTTCCCAATCCTCCTGCCCTGGCCATAGAGTGGCGAGGCGACATGCTGCCCTCCCTGCCCACAGCCCACCGGGACTGGGAACTGCCCGGATTGGGAGCTGCCCTGCGGACCACTGCAGTCCCCCTCCTCGACCGCTGGTGTCCCAGCTCCTGTCATCCTCTGCAAACCACCATGGCACACAGAAAACAGATCACATTACCTGGAGAAGCCAAATCTTAGTGTCTGTTAGCGACACCGATTATCTGACCCTGGGGAAATCCTAGAGAGAAACACAGGCTTCCAAGATCCCCATAATTTCCTCTCTCTTCAAAGTTAAAAATAATGGCGAGTCATCGCAGAAAAAGGAGAAGGGACACAAAAGGGGTTAGAATCCCAGATGGTGGAAGTCAGGTCTTGTAATGGTTTGGACTGGAGAGAGAGACAGAGACAGAGACAGAGACAGAGAGACGGAGTCCTCTCGGTAGCTGTTGCAGATCTGCACTTCAGGGCAGATGAACGTCTGTCTGATGCCTTCGGTATGCCGGCGAAAAGATGCTAAGCTCAGCAAAACCCAATGTCCCCAGTGTCCTCGGGAAGTGTGGCATCGCCTGGAAAAAACACGGAGAAGGTAAGGAGCTGCTGGGGGTTCAAAAGGAGCATCTGCAAAGCCTCGGCTCCTCCAAGCAACCCCTTCCTCCTCCCCACGAGCTGTCTGCCCGCCGCCTGGCCAACCTGCACTGCAACATGAGAGGAGGGCGAGAGCGCGCTAGCGGCAAGGCGGAAAAAAACAGAGACCCATCTCACTCCGCTCTCGCTCAATGCCACAGTGTGCAGCTGGGCCGGGCTGCCCGTGGGAGCCGGTGTCAGGCAAAAGGAGAAGGGGGGAGCGACGCAGCCCCTCCTCAGCCGCTGAGGCTCCGCAAAGCCACGGTGGGTTCCCACCAGCGCCGGGCACCTGGCAGTTGCTGGTACCCACTGGGCGCAGCACCCACACCATCGCGTCACATGCCCGGGGTGATTCAGGAGGCTCCGGCTTCATCCGCGATGCTGAACCCCCCACCAGTCCCTGTTTGCCCCCCCCCCCCAAGGCCACCTGCCACCCCAGATGGCTTCAAGGAGCCTCGAGCACGGTGGTCCCAACCCTGGGACCCACGCAACCTGCAGCTGCCCTCCCCGTCCTCCAAAAAGCCAACCCCCCCGGCCCACCCACCCTCTGTGGGAATTTGACTCCAGCGGACAAAATTTCTGTTTGGGATATTGAGGCTCCAGTCCCCAGTTGTCGGGTCATCGGCATCCCTGCTCCTAAGGAGCACTCATTTACATCATCCCGCATTGCCCCGCGCCATGGAGATGTTCAGCCCAGAGAGGTCCAACCAACCTCTCATTTTTTCTTTTTTTTTTCTTTTTTCTTTTTTTTTGCCCTTCTAAAGAAAAAAAAAAGCCAAACAAAAAACCTCTAACCTCCCTTCTTCAGCTCCAACTCGACTTGTCTACTTTGAGCCAGGATTACAGCACCGGGTAGGGGTGGCAGGTGGAAAACAACCCCGTGGTCCCAATCTCCTGGGCAAAGATTTCAGCCGGCCCCAGGCCATTTGTGCCCCTCGGTTCCTCTCCTCATCGCTCCAGGTGCAGATATTGCCGCAGATCCCTCTTTTCCAGGAAATTTCCCCTTTCTGTGCAGCCCTCCTCTCCCTTCTCCTTATGCACTAGAAAAAATAGTACAACCCTGCCAAGGCTTGCAGCATCCAACTGCCTCGCTTAACCCTTTTCTGCCAGGCCCGGAGGAGAGGAGGTCGCATTTGTCCCAGTTTTTCTCCTTTTCCTGCATTTCCCCCCCACTTCCACTCCCCGGCGGGTGGCTCAGGAATTCGGCTGACTTTGACCTTCCCGGCTGCTCCAAGCATCACGCTAAACCACCACCATCACCATCTTTCTGCTGCTGCAAAAAAAAATATCTGGCAGCCACAAACCCCGGTTTCACCAAAAATCAACTAACCTGGATTTTTTTTTTTCTAAACACAGTTTTTCTCCTGCCTGTAAACTCTCTCCTCCCCTTTCTCCTTTCCCAAAACACCCCAGGTTTATTAACAGCTCAGCAATTTACTTTTTTTTTTTTTCTTTTAACATGTTGATTTTCATTTGGCGTGAGGTTTAGGCTCCTTCCTCTGCGTCCAAATCCCAGTGGTGACGCTCGGATCGGAGATGGTTACAGCACCATCCAAGTTGACACCCCGCATCCCAGCACTCAGTTTCTCCCACTTTCTCCCCATCTCATGCTTTCCTGGTGCAACCCCCTCCCCAAGCATCTTTGGGGTTAATTCATGCAAATTTGGGGCTTGGAGGTGGGAGCATGGAGGAAGGGAGGAAGGTTTGCCCAGAGCCCCTCAGTTTCTCGAGCACGGCAGGCAGCAGCCATGCCTGCACTTCACAGGGCTGAGATTTCGGGTGGCACCCCTCGAGGCCAAGGTCGTGCTGGTGACTAAAACATGAATCCCTGCATTTGCTGGGTTCTGGCTGTGTTTAAGCAGGGCAGCGGCGGGGAGGAAGAGGATGCGAGAAGAGAGGGGAGAGAGAAAAAGGCACCAACTCACAATCGGCTCTGCAGTCAGGCATGCAGCGAATGCACAAGCAGCCGCTCTGCTCCACGCACGCCCGGCACCTCGCACCTCCGGCCCCCCAAACTCGGACCCCAGGAGTCAACCTCCAACGGCAGCAGAGCTTCTCCATGAATATTCATAAGATTAATATGAGCGTCTGTCCCCCCCCCCCCCCCCCCCGCCCCTTCGCCTCGCTCCTCCCAAGCAACAGACCTAGATTTCAACCACTGGGAAATAATCATATCCCTGGATACGCGATGCTGCTCTGCCGTGCGGCTCCCATCCCTACCACATTCCTGGTAATAGCCTGCATCTGCTCCGGGACATCTGGGGGATGGAGAAGCACCAGCTCCAGGCAGATTTGGGGAAGGGGATGGGGCAGGATTGGGCTCACAGGGACCACGCTGGGGCTCTTGGCTGGGGCGGGGATGTAAAAAAGCAATAATTTGGTATCACTTTGCATTTACAGACCTTCCTTCACAAGGGGCCATCTCCCACCCCCCAAAGGACGGAGATGGCTCGGCTCCTACAAACGTAGGGCATGAAGGAGATGCATCCATTTGGACCAATCTGCCATTACCCCATGGCCCCACGAAGAGCATCAGGGCAGCAACGAGTCCTGCAAGGCACCTGGCACCCAGCAAACACGCAGGGCTCTGGGTGAGGGGGTTTCATGTCATCTGCGTCGCTTTAGCCTTTTCTGAGGACAGATCTGCCACAGCAGGGTAGGCTGAATCCAGACAATGATTTGCCCAAGGCTGATCCTTATGCAATACGCAGAAACCGAGGCTGGGCAGAGAAGAATTCCAGTGCAGCTGAATCTCTCACTTGTTATCCCTGCGCCGCCTCACGAAGGTTTTGCAAAACCGGGGGGATTTCGCATAGAAACAGCACCAGCTCCTCGCAAAGGGCCACAGGCCCGTCTCCAGCAGATCGGGGGAATTCTCTGAACTGAGTGACGCTCTCCCGATTTACTATCCTAATTGCAGAGCTGTTATTACAGTGTCTGCTCCCACCTCCCTTCACCACGCTGACAACTCCAGGCGAAACCCAGCCTTGCAGGGAACGAGCCGAGCCGATGCACTCCACCCACTTCTCTGTTTCACGCGGATTCACCCAGCCGATATCTCCACATCAACATCACCATTAAAAAATAAACCCCTTCTGGAACACTTCTCCTATCCAAATGGACTTTACAGCCACCCAAACCAGAAACCTCACTCCACCCGTGTGCGCGGCCCTGGGAAAGGCGCTTGGCGTGGGGATGTCCCAAGAAGCAGGCGACCCGGTGTCCAGGTCCCATCAGGAAGCTGATGAGCTCCCCTCGCTCTGCTGCCTTTATTCCCAGGGAAGCCCCCAGGGCTGTTCAGACCTTGTACTTGTGGGTTTGCAGCCAGCCTGCACCATACAAACAAAAAGCAAAAATGTGATTTTTTTTTCACCCTTTTTTGGCCCTGTATTCTGCTGGCGGTGGGTTTGGAGGATGCTCCATGATGTGGTGCTGCGGGGGCACAGATGAAACCCACAGGGCAGGGTGTCCCCATGCCAAACAGCAAAACTCAAGCCCCAGAGTCACACTGCAAAGCGCAGCCCATGCCTGGCCCCACGCCCCATCACCTGGGACGGGCACCAGTGTTTCCGCTGCCGCCGTAAGCCAAGCTGCTCCCTCCAGAGAGGACAGACCCTGTCCCACCACCTCCACGCATCCTGCACAGCCCCAGAGGATGGCACCTTCCCATAGTGTCCCTCCTGGGGACCCCGCGGCACCTCCTGCAAAGCCAGAGGGACTCTGAGGGTCGGAGCGGACACCAGCAGCCGTGCCAGGAGGAAGAGCTGAGCTGGACCAAGGCTTGACCATGGAGCCAAGCAGAGTGGGCTTGGACAGGGCAGAGCACTGAGCCCCCATCTCCACCCCAGCCACAGCTTTCCAGCAGAAGGGGCTGACATAACTGGGCCCTGTGTCATTTTAGGAGCTGTGAAAGCTGCGAGTGACTTTCCCAGGGTTGTGAGTCACCCTCCGGGGAAAGCATCTGACCTCCCACCTCTGCCTATGCCAGAGGACCAAGCTCCCGGCCCCCCAGCACCCCAGCACCCTGGCACCCATGCCTCGGCGTGTGGTGGCAAGAGGAGGGGATGCTGAGAGATGTCAGTGACCCTGATGCGGTGGCACGGCATCTGAAAATGAGGGCAGCCAGGGAACAAAGTGACGTGGACCCGCGGAGCAGGCTTTGCTCTTCCATAGCAGATGCTGCTGGTGAATCCCAAAATATCGTGGTGAGATAGGTCAGAGCAGCTCCTCCTCTCTGAGGAGATGGGGGAGGGCGAGGCCTTTGCCCAAGATTGCGCAGGAAAGGAGGAGCAGAGCAAAAAGCGAAGCTGGGCTCTGCAGGACCTGGGCAGGGCTTCTGGGCCATGGGAGGATGTTCTGGTCCCTGGGAAGGCCCATCATGGCCAGAGGGAAACCAGCAAATATCGCCTGTCTGCAGAGTTAATGTTAAACACATGCTCCCTCTGTATTTCTCCAAGGTGGTTTTCATAATAAAATAGCTGATTATCTTAAAAACAACTCCTTTGCATACCGCTCCGAATTCTCATTTGGTTGAGATCACTGAGTGGCAACATCTTTGCTTCCAAAGATGCTCCACCAGCCTGAGCGGCCGGTCTAGAGAGGAGCCGGGCACCGTTCATTGACAATAAAAGTCATTTAGCTCAGCCAAAACACAGCAGAGAACTTCAGCTCTTGAAGGCTTTGGAGCTCATCGAGATGCTGGTGAATATTTCGTGCTCGCTCCAGGAGAGCTAATGGCCCCGCTGCCGGGCTGGCGCAGGGCAGGCAGCGGTCCTGAGTGGGTTCCTCCCACCTGGGCTGCTCTGGTTAAAAGGCTCTCAAAGCCACTTTATTTCATTTGCACAAACAAAAAGGACAGGACAAGCCAAATCAGTGAACAGAAACTAAATTGATAGCCTCCTGACGGCCAGGTGTGAGTGCTTTCAGCTCTGGAAAGAAAGCCGGCTGGCTCGCAAGCCTGCCCATCACCCGTGGACAAAGACCCCTCAGCCCTCCCTGGGGCTGGGGCTTGATTTTGGGTGCCAGCTGAGTCCCTGTGTCCCCACGGGCTGGCTGTCCATGTCTCCCCATCCTTCCAGTCCTGCTCCAAAGGGACCAAGACAGTAGACTTACTTCACGGCTCCAGAAGTGCCTTTATCTGAGACACCAACCAAACACCGGCTTTGCCCAGCCAGGGCTGCTCCTGTGACCCCGAGGCAGAGGAGAGGTGATGAACATCTCATTTTCTCTCCCGTGATTCATTTTGCCCAGGTCTGAGCCAGACCATGCCCACCTGCGCAACAGAGCATCCCTCCTCCTCCAAGAAGGAGGGAAATAGGGCCAAAAGTTGAAACCTTCTAGCTGTTGAGTTTAGGGAGGAAAAGACCAAGGGGAAGTGGGAGAAACCTCCCGTGGAGATGGCCAGCACCTGTGGGCGGATTGCTTTTGCCTCGGGGGAGCGGTTAGGTGACCTCAGCATCCTCTCTGCACTGCCATGATGGGGCACAACTCGTTTTAGCAATTGGTCCTGGGACTGGTTCCCCATCTAGGTGATGACTGGGCTGAGAGCATCTCCAATCACAGCACAAATGGGACAAGCAGCACCACAGAGGCTGGTTTCAAACCCCATGGGTCTCAGCCCAAGTGTCTGCTGGTGCTGGTGGGGCCCAAGAGCTGCTGAAGGTCAGATCTGAGCCGTGGAGTGGGGCGGGATGTTCCCGTCACCCCAGACGTTCATCCCTCCCCAGTGTGCAGCAGGACTGCAAACAAACCGGGACGAAAAGTGGTTTGAGAGGACGATTTGCCTCTTCTCTTCCTCCCACGTGGACATGCTGCAGGGAGGAGATGCTCAGGCTGGGGAGCGCCTTCCCCACAGCTTGATGGTGTGGGCAGGATGGCAGCCTGGGCACGGTGGCCCTGTGGGCACGGTGGCACCATGGCAGCCCCAGCCACAAGATGGCACTGCGTGGCACGGCACCAAGCGCCGCTGAGCCCGGCCCACGGGGCCAAATCCTGGGCTGGACCAAGTTTTGGGGCATGCCAGCCCCAACGCTGTGCCAGATGGTGAGCCAGGCCAAATCATGAGCTGTGCCAAACTGTGGGCCACACCAGGTCATGAGCCATGCCGTGCCAGTTTGGGAGCTGTGCCAAATTGTGTGTCATGCCAGCCCAATCCGGCTTGGCCCCTGATGTTGCCCTAAGCCACTGGTTGCCCTCACCATCCGGCCAAGACCCCCATGCCTCTGCTTCCCAGTGCAGCTCCCTTCCCTGCAGGGTCTCTCCAGTGGAAAATTCCTAGAAGAAAAAAAATCAGGATTCCGTGCACTTTCTCAAAGGGTTTGGAGGAAATTCATTATTTTATCGCTGTTGCCCAGCTGCTGGGGGCGGCTGGAGATGCTCCATCACGGTGACACTGACCTGGTCCCCAGGCGTGTCCCCAGCATCCCTGGGCTCGCTGTTCTCACTGGTGACTCAGGCAGGTGACAGCCACAGCGCTGCAGGTGACACGGGGAGGACAGGAGGTGATGTGCCCAAGGCTGTGCGGGCAGGCAGTGTCAGAGCCCCACCTGCTCCCCGCCAGGACCCAGGCGTGCTCGACCCCACAGCCCCCTCCGCTCAATCCCTGGGGAACACCGCCGACTCGCAGCATCCTCTTCCACGTCACTTCTGCCGTATTTACTATTTCTCCATCTCCCACCCCCTCTTTTGGGAAGAGACAGACTTCCCCATTTCCATGGAAACCCTCCTCCTCTCCCCTCACTTCTTCAAAGAGGTTTTCATCCATTTCTTTCAAAAATAGCTAATTTTAGCCCCGGCTTCCCCTTCTCCCCCTCCCCACTCTTTGCTCTCAGCTCATGCTTTCCCAGACAAGCAGCACCCACCGGGGCTGCCGCCACCGCCACCAAGCACCCATGGGAGCCACGGCACCACCCATGCAGCTGATGGCTTGGCTGGGGCAAGAGCAGCTTCACTCCCTGCTCAGGTCTGTGGCCCAGATCCCGGCAGTTCCCTTAATTTGTGCATAATTCCTCTGAGGGCGTGGGGATGCTGAGGAATAAAGGAAACGCTTCGGTTCTGCAGGAAGGTCCTGGCAGCATCAGAAATCCCCACCGCTCTGTGGGCTGGGTCCTTGGGAATGACCATCCTTGCAGCACCCTCTGAGTCCACGACCCCGTGAAGCCGGGGGAATGTTTCCTTTCCTGCAGTCGCCGAGGGGACAGAGTTCCAGGCAGACCCAGGCAGCCTTGCCCTGAAGCTCAGGAGCTCTGAGCGTGTTGGCTCCTGCTTGGCCCCGTGCTGGCATGAAGGCAGGTTGCCCAAGTGGAGCCGAGAAAGCCACATGTGGCGGTCACCTCCTGCAGAGCGTGGTCCCCTCTGTCATTCCCCTCTTTGCAAAGCCAAGTATCTGCCACCCCCATAACGACGTTTGTTGGTTGGTGTCTTCATCCCATCCACGCTCATTGGCACGTCCCATTCACACGATGGATAAATCAAGTGGCGGCTCGCACACTAATGCCTAGAAGAGCAGGAGGTGAAGTCTGCTTCCACCCTTCGGGGAGAGAGGAAATACCCAGCAGGAACCTGGCTCCAGGCTGGAAGAGCAGCGACCTGGTGGGAATGCCACGGTTGGAGGAGCTGGATGCTCTGGCTTGGAAAGAGGGAGATGACACAGGTCATTAAAATCCTGCATGGTGGTGAGATGGTGACTACGACATGATTGATCAATATTTCTTCATAACACAAGAAGGAAATGGCACCCAGTGAAATTTCCAAGCAGCAAATTTCCAGGCAGGGAGTGAAGGATTGATTTGCCACGTCGCATCGGCGTGCAGAGCTGCAGTGCTGGAGAACGCCTGCAGCCATGCAGTCCCTGCATGGGGATGCTTGGGTATGGAGGTGAGCAAAACATCAGCCAAAAGGACAGCAGAAACCAGCCCTTCAGCAGCCCAGACCCTTATTGTAAGATGAATTTATACATCACAAACCCAGGCAGCACCACTGCTTGCTCCACGCGTGGCTCCAAACCCTCTCCACTGTGTCACTGCCACAGTGGCATTTACCCACTGCCGCTGACAACCTCCAGAGATGAAGCAAGAGCTATCCATCCTGTTGTCACACCATGCCACCCCCGGGCTGACCTACATCCCGCAGCCTCTGCGCTCCTTCCTCCAAAAGCCAACAAGCTGGTAGATAAAATCCAACTCGGAGGAGACAAGCTGTCGGCACTGACCGTGTCCAGACCCTCTGCAGCTGTTTGGGGCAATGTCTTCATGCGTTTATCACCTCTGGTACGGGCTGGAAACCCTGTAAAACCCATGGGGTTCACACCTGAGGTCTCGGTGATGGATTGGGTATGGGAACATCTCCCTCCACTCATCAGTGGTGTTGTGGAAGCTGCTCTTCAAGTAAACCCAAGTGGTATGTGCCAGACATGGCCCCTGTGCCCATGGTTCCTCCTGGGCTGGTTTTGGCTGATGGTATTTGTGCAGCTGCCTGTGTCTCAAACCCTGCGACATCCTGTTTTTCAGGGATGCTAAAGCACCTCCCCAGTTAACCACATCTCAGTCGAAACCTGCAGCTGGAAGCATCACAACCCTTAGGGGAGCTGATACAGAAATCAAGGTCACGGCAAAGAGAGAAGCACCAAGAGCTGCTAAAACCCCCTGCTCCAGCTCTGAGCACCCCTGAACCCGAGAGGCTTCCTCCTCCCAGCCTTAAATCTGCCCCTGCCACCAGCACTGCCTGCGATCTAATTTGATCCCATCCAGTGCAGCCACTCCAAGATAATTTGGAAACAATTGCACTGAAGCTGATTTTGCTCATTGTGGGTCACCCACCCCCCAGCTCATCCTCCCCAGCAGACCTGATGCTCACAGCAAACCTAGAGAGACAAAACCACACAAACCAGTCCCAGCACTCAACACTGCTCTTCTAGGAACTTGTTTGACACTGTCAGACTTCTTGAGGCCAACAGGGCCAAACAAGATGTTCTGTAGAATTCAAGACTTGAAGGCTGTCCATCACTGCCGAATTCCCCGGTTTGGTCCTGCCCAGGGTGGCCAAGGGCATGCTTGGCTGCTGCTCTGTCCCCAGTCCCGAGCTCCCCAGCTCAGCACCTGGAGCCTCTTACAGGATTTCTGCCTGGAATTCAGCCCTAGGAATGGGATTTGCAAAAATACCCAAGTCACTCGGGACGATAGTGTGTGCTCGTGGCTCAGTGTCGCTAAAATGAAATCCCCCTTGCAGGAGCCCAGGCCCCCCAGCCACGGGACACTGCACAGCAGCACTTACAGCTGCAGTTTGAGTCATTTTAGCACCATCTCTGATAATTTGTTAAATAGTGGTTCCTTTTAAGCGATGCAGATCCTGAGCCAGACCCAGCCTTCCCTGCCCTTCCCCAGGCTCCTCTGGCTCATCCTGAATCTTGGTTGGGATTTGGGCTGAGCTGCGGCTCCACTCCCTTCACTGTCTCCAGCTGTTTTCCCCAAACCATGAATGCATGTCTTGCTTTTTGAATTAAATCTGCCAATATCAGAAACAGGTGATTTAGAAGCAAAAGGAACCAGCAGAGTCTCCAGTTTTCAGCTGCTCCTGGAAATCCTCTCCTCGAAGGTTGTGGGAGTGCAGGGGATCGGGTCACGGCTGCTGCCGATTGAACGTGGCTTGTAAAATCCTAATTTATTTTTCCATTGTCATTATTAAATATTTTTAAGACAGCCAATAACATAAAAAAAGCCCTGACATTCTTTGGCCACGGTCGCTTTTGGGTGAAGCTCAAAGATGTGGTACAAAGCCAAGGGCAAGGCTTTCAGATGAGCTTCGAACTACGTTCCGCAGGATTCCCACCTGCAATCGGGACGAGCGGGTCAGCGCCGGCGCCGGCACCTCCGCTTGCATTTGCTTTGCCAAAGCATCGCCAGTGACATCCCTTCTTGTGACACTCATAATTAACATTTCAAGGGTTTGCCTTGAGCTTCTTCAGGCCATAAAGGGCACAGCTCTCCAGATGGCAGGTTGGGATGCTGGAAATGTGCAGATTTTACCCCGAGATTTTACTTCTCTAATGGCCTAACTTTTATTCCTGAGAATGGCATTAAATGTCACTTTATTTATCCTGAAAAATGAGTTCATCCAGGGGATGCATCTCAAACCTCATCCTTGCGCCATCCTTTGCATCCGCAACACCTCCCCTCCACCCCATTTCAGTTTCAAACCACCACGCGTCGAGTGTTTCAGCCGTTTTATTGAACTTTGCGTATGAAATAACAGTTTCAAGTTCTAATGAAAAAAACATTAAAAAAATAAATTCAACATCAGGTAAAAAAATCACGCAACCCACCAGAAAAAAAAACAAACCACTTTTTTTACCAGTAACTGAACACAAGGCCCACACCGCGGTGGAGGTCACCTGAACGACGAGATGCAGCGGCTTGTTTTAGCATCAGACTGGTATCAAAAGAACAAGTTTAAACAATTGCAACACAGCCCACGGGCAAAACCAGAGTTTAAAATGAAATTGGAGTAACAGGATGGCGCTTTGCATCTCCAATCCAAAACTGCATTGTTTCTGTGCCACATATTAGTCAGGATTTAGCCTTCTCGCAGGGAAGGCTTTAGGTTTCCAGTCTGGTACCCTGAATTTCACAAGGCAATATTTCTCTGTGCAAACACACCCAGCTGAGACAGTCACGGAAACAGCTCAGCATCACCCAGCTGCGCACGCGAAGGAGGGAAAGCAAAGTCAAAATGACATCCAGCCATCTCAGCCCCAGGACGACACCACGAAAATAAGTTGCATAGTGAAGGATGGGGAATTGGGAAAAAGGAGCTGTTCCTGTGCGGGAGGCCGATGGGCGAGTGTCCTCCATTATGTTTTGGGACCTCAGGTGATGAATCAAGAGCCTGCTCTCCTTCGGAGATGCTAAATTCAGCCTTGGGAACATCTCACCTTCAGCAATGAAGGCGATTTCCCGCACGACCTGAGCAATTTGAATAACCAAATCCCATGTCCAATACACTAACGGCAGCACAGGACAGGGCAGAAATCACACGGTTTTGCATTAAAACTGCCCCACTCCAGGCACTGGTTTCCAGTTCCCTGGCTGCGTCTCCTCTCAATACCATCTGACTCGCAAGTCTGTCAATGACTTGTGGGTTGCCGGATGAATTGTCCTGCTCTGAAACCATCCTTAGCACCAGCGGCCTGGCCTGGCGATGGTCAGAGATGCCGTGTTACGGAAAACACCAGGCCGTGACAGCGGGATCTCAGACAATCCGCTTTAAAGATGCACGGATGATGTCATCTTGGCAAAAGTGGAAAAAACATGAAATGTAATTTACCTGTGTCAGAGGCTGGGGGATGAAAGCACGGGGATCACAGAGCTGGGCAATGTAATTCACCCTGTGACCTGGCTTTAGTCTCAGCCCAGGGGACAACTTCCCAGCTGACTCCATGCGACGCAGAGAAAAGCAAGAGAGTGTGGAGCACACCGGCTCCCAGAACTTTTTAGGGGAGAAAAATGCTATTCCACAAATTCCACAATTTTAAAAGAATTGAGGAGCAGTAACAGCATTTGAACATCTGTCTCAGAAAGCGTCCAAGTGTGTGCGCAATCAAAGCCCCTGGGGTGCTCAAAGGCTCTGAGACGTGAATAGCGCAAACTTTTTCACCAGCACCTGTGGAAAGAGGCTGGAGGCCAGGACGGGACTGCAGGAATCCTGACATTTCCCCCAAATCTAGCAGGGCAAGCACACCAGCCTGCTGTATGCTGTCTCTGACAGCTTTCTCCAGCCACGCCGCGAAGCCCCATCCCATCTGCTGTGTCCACTGAGCCTCTGTCAGTGGCCTTAAACACTTTTTGAGATACTTTGCTTTCTAATTTTGCTGCCTTCTTAAAACTTTTTCTTAAAACGAAATGGCTTTACACCAGCCCATCTCCCTCGATCTGATTTCCCTGCCTATCCGCCAGGACGGACCCAACAGCAGAGCTCTCATCGCTTTAATTCCACCCTAAAATGAAAAGGGGGAAGGGATGGCGTACAGCGTTTTCTGGAGGCGGCAGCTGCACTGGGCACAGAGGAGAAACATCTACGTGTTCAGCGTCTAAAGAGCACGTCCAACACACAGCATCTCAGAGATGCGCTCAGCATCTCGGAGCATGGCTTTGAAGGGCTATGAATAAAGATGAGCAGCCTGCGTTCGGATGATTATGGGAATCAATGCATGCTATTTTTTGGATCTTCTCTTGATGTCAGCCATCATTAAATCGCTCCCTTTTTTGGTTTTTTAATCGACTGGATACATTTTTAATTTGTCTTCCCTTGCCAAATCCAGCCCTCTGCTCCAAATGACATTTCAATGCGGCTGTCCTGATATGATGGTTATCTTGGAAACGCACAGGGCTAGAGTCAAAGTCGTGGCAACACAGATTAACACACTGACTGACAGTTAGAGACTATCAAACTCTCAATTATTTTGAAAAAGCACATTAACAATTAGCTGGCTCAGCGACCAAGCAAAAGAAACCCAACAGCATGGAGCAACGTCATCAACACCGGTACGTACAATACCGAGGAGAACTTGAAATTTGGCAAGGTTGTCACCAGAGTGAGATGTCCATGGGGCGGGTTTGGTGCTGATCGGGAGGAGTGGAGCAGCGGCGGCCACGGGCTGAGCTCTGCTCCGGGAACCGGGCATTGCTGCTGCCAGGAGCAGAGCCGCTGGGACCCACGAACCCAAATGGGTGAACGGATCTGGTTTTTCCCGTCACATCACTTGTCAAAATACACCTTTTGGACTGTAACAGAGAGACGCTTTGACACGGTGGCTATTGAAAACAGACAAGGTATGATTACATTATATACACACGTGCTGTAAAAAAGCTTTCCATAACACTGGTGAAAAATAAAAATCACATTAGTACTGATACATTCTATCCCCCATTTTAAGGGCTACTAGATCATGTTCCAAAAGAAACTAAATTTAACATCTTTGGGACCAGGGCTTCCCAAGATCCAGGTCTGTGCTGCAATCCAGAAACTCAGTACTCCTCCTGTTAACGTGCTGTCACCACCGCGGCATGCCGGGGCCGTCTGCAGGGGCGCGGGGCGACGCTGGGTCAGACGGTCAGTGGGTGCTTCGGCTGCTTGCAGCCCAAAACTATCAGCATGGCAGAAAAGCGCTTTCTGGGTCAGCCCCTCAAGATTCAGGGTTGCTAAAGCTTTGGTTCAATCTCTCCTGCAGCCTGAACAGCGCGAATCCAGCATGCTCCAGGGAAGGCTGCAAACAAATAGACTTTGCAGCTCCTCAGTGGTTTTGGAGGTGAGATCTCCCAAAAAAGCCCAGCCCCATCTCCCCCAGCCTGCCCGCAGCTCCACCCATGGCAACGGGGAAGAGACTACTGCTCGGTTACTGGGGCTCCCAGTGATGGGAGCAGGCTCAGTCCTCACTCCCCAAGCACTGGGGACATTTCATAGTTTCTTTTAAGGGGACTTTTAAGGTCTTTTTAATGCCTCAGACTTTCTATGGTCTGAGCATCAGTTAACCTTGGTGCTGCAGGATGAGACAGCCCAGGGACGGCACAGCTCTCTGCAGAAGATGGGATGGATACCTGGGGGGTGGGTTTTGGCTGTGCCACGTTAAGATACAGTCGGCCACGAGTCAAAAAGCTCTGCAAGCCCATCCTCAGACCAGCTCCGGCTGCGGCAGTTACTGTCAGATCCCAGGGGATTTGCCGCAGAGCAATTTGCTGTAGGATCCCATGGAGGGACTCCCTCTCCTTACCCCGATTTGGGTTGGCCTCAGCACAGGACACGGCCAAACACAAAGTTAATGAGAGCCACCGCTCCAATTAGCTTTAATTTGTGCAGGCGGCGGTCACATCAGATTGATTTCACACCACGGGGTGCTTCACCTCCAGGATTCCCCAGCATCCCTCTGTCCAGCCTTGGCACCCCCAGCTCACCTCCCTGGGCTCAGGGACCTGTTCCTGGGGCTCTTCCAGCAGCCCTGGTCCCAACCACCTCCATCTGCCCCTCGTGCTGCAAAAGCCACGATAAATCAGGTGCCAGCAGCAACCACCCTGTTTAGTTTATCCGCAGCTCCAGTGGCCACAGGGTTTCTGCCATGCTGAGAATAAATGCAAACAAGCTCAAGGAGCAATGTCCCACCAAGTGCCAGATCCACGCTTGCTCTTCTTTCCCCAAGGCGAGCAATGCAGCTTTCACTAAAACTGCTGGTTTGTTCGCTTTCGTTTCTTTTCTCACCATCTCAGCCCGTTCTCCCCAGCCAACACCCATGCAGAGCCCCAGAGACTTCTGTCTTTGGGAGTCCAAAGTCCTACTCCCACAAACAAGGTCTCCATCACCAACGTTACATATGCCACAACAGGAGGAGGAATTCAAGCCAAGAAACTATCCTTGTTTAAAAACCAAACAAAATAAACGTGACCTCACCAGAGTCAACACATTCCTTTACAAACAACATCATTTCCCCTCCATTAAGGGAATTTCTCAATCCTAATTTTGGCCGAAGTTTGCATGCGAGGCTTAGACAGCCAGAAAGGAGGACAACTTCTGCTGAACTACAGACAGGTCTGGAGTGATCCCAACCCCAAATGACAGCTCAGAAACCCACTTGGGTTTTGTTTCTCTTCAAAGGAGAAGTCTCTTCAAAGTCTCTTTCTGCAAGGAGAGACACGTGGTGCAGGCAGCCAGTTGCTTTGCCATGATTATTTCCAGTTTCAGAGTCTTTCTTCCAGGTAGGATGTTTATTTTGAAGTGCATCCTTACTTAGGTTGTGTCTCAAAGCATCCCATGTGTGTCTCCTGTGGATGTTCCCCATCTTCTGCCTGGGATCTGGTTTGAAATGCAGGTTACTAGCTCCGCTCCAGGTTTCGGTGCTGTGTTCTGGGCAGAGTGGTCCTTGCTCCGCTTTCCAGGTACCCGGGGGGGACCTCAAGGCTTGTCCTTGGACACGGACCCAAAGCAATCAGCAGCATGAATTCAACAGTCCGCTTCACATATCTGATGATTCTGTCTCCTGTTAGCTCCCCTTGAGCATCCTCTGCTTCAGAGCAAGCCCCAGCTCACTGGTTTTGGTCCAGTCCAAGTTAACATTTCCCGACCATCCCCGGTGAATTACTGCAATGCAGATGCAGAGGTTCCTGTGCTCGCCTGAGTCCCACCGGCATTATTTTCGCCTAGAAATCCAATGCTCTCGCAAGTATCGCCTTGCTCCTCCGATGGAGCATGTGCCGGGTGGGTTTTAGTCTCAAAGCTGCGACGGACACAGCGTGCCGAGGAGGATGAGGCTGGGGCGAGAGGGGGAAGCCAGAAGCAAGAGAGACCATCGACCCCTTTGCCAGTTGCATTTATGGCTTTGCAGAGCATCTATCCCATCGCACTGGGCTAATATTTACCCACACGGTCCTAGTAAACACAGTGAGGTTATGGAGACCCCGGTTTCAGCAGCTTCGCAGAACACTGCAGGCAACGCACGGCTCTTAACCTGCCACAAAAATAACCCTCAGCATGCAAAACGAAACAGCAGCGGGCAAAGGAGCGATGGACTTCCCGTTTGTTATAGTACTAGCAAGGCAGTTCTAGAATATTCCCTCAGGACTGAAGTACGGAGGAACAGCAGAGAAGGTCGAACGGGCTCTCGTGAAATGAAGCAGGGCCACGACCAGCCAGGATTGGGTTTTTGTACCTTTTCCAGCCCTGGAAATTTGATTTTTCCTTCGTTTTTCATGGAGTGATCCTGAAAGCAAGGCACAACTTGTTGACGGTTCGACATAATTTTGCTCAGCATCGGCGGAGATGTTACATTCTTAAGTTAAAAGTGAAATAAGGGTTACTTAAGGACTTAAAATAAATCACAGCCTTTGGTACAGTACATACCTACTTATAAAGAGCATTTACAGGAAAGTCAGAAAAATGGAACAGAAATTATTCACATCCCAGCGCCAAAAACAGCCTGTGGCCTTCGACGGGGAACAGTGCGAGCAAATCGAATTTCCCCCATCTCCCTCACACCCCTAACAAAACCCTTGCACTGCTTATTAGCAACTCTGGTGAACATTTCCTTTCCAGTTGCTTCATCTTTCAAGAGATTTTTTAAAATAAAAACCAGACTGAAATAATGTCCAAATGACTTCTGCCTCCCCTCCCTCCTTTTTCCTGGCTTTGTTCAGTCTCCTTATATTGCACACGATTTGAAGATAATCTTCCGGCTGCAAAGCTGTTCCCTTCTACACAACGCACTTAGGAAACACAGATAGCGTGGCAAATATTTCACATATATATATGAAATATGAAATGGGTTTAACTGGGGAGGACAGACCCCCGGTTGGCTGGGTCCACAGCAGCATCCGTCACCATGTCAGTGACGTTTGCCGTTTCCCTGGAGATGTTTTATTTCTCGACACGGGCCTGAAGGTCTGAATTTTGAAACTTCTTCTGTCATCTGTTGGGCAGAGCAAAGAACAGCTTTTATGCACAGCCTGGTTTGGAAAACAAGCAACAGGTTATTATTTTTTTTTCAAGGCAAAGTAGAATAAATGTGGCACATTGGTCCCCCTTGACAACTTCACATCCCCTTTCCCCACAAATTAAAACGGGAAAAATTGCTAATTAAAATTGTTTAATAGACTAAATGCAACACAGTCTAAATCGAGCTAAAGACAGAAAAAAAGATTCATTAATGATATTCCGGTTATTAACTGTTATCTCACATTAATGGCAAGTTCCAAATGCAGAATGATTAGCACAAAGTGGGTTTTCCTCTTCATGTTTTTATCTTCATCAGGCTGGGTTTGTTCCAACCCGATATGATTCACACGATATTAAACAATTGCTTGATCTTATAAACCTGATAGAGGGGACGGCCGGAGCCGGGGCTGATCCCACGCCCAGCGCTCCCACCGTGCAGTCGCTCCCGCAGAGCTCAGACCTGAGATCTCGTTCTGAGGCGGGGATGGAGATGTCCAGCAAAGGGCAAAAAAAAATCCCCCAACCTCTGCAGCGCCAGAGCTGCCGAGCCTCCAGAACGCAGAAACCCCGCTGGTATCACAACAGGTTGGCTTTGAAGCAAAATAACCCCACAGCATGAAGGGACTCATCCTGACTCCCACTTTAATCCAGTGAGATGCTCTGCTCTGTCTTTAAGACACTGAAATTCTTCCAAACTTCACCCAACTGCTGACATCCCTCTCATTTTCAGAAATTGTACCCTCTGCCTTCAGTTCACACCGCGGCCACCGGCATCCCACCTCCTGCCACGCCACGTCCCGGGTTCTGCGCCCACCTGCAGATGGGGCGCAGCCAAATTTCCCGAGAGTTTAAGCCTGGCGCAAGTCACCAGCAGCCACACACCCAAATTCTGGCCCTTCCGTGGTGACTTTTCAAGGGGGAATTAGCAAAGCTCCCTACAGCCAGGTTCATTAGCTGTGCACGTGGTGCACACTAATAAGATGAGCGCTACCACCAAAGCAGATTATGTGAGCTGGATGCTTCGTTAGCAGCCGGTGATGAGACAAGGGTAGGAAGGATCGGTATTCATGGTTCAGATCCCAGCCTAATGCACAAGGATCCATTCCAGCTCATCCCCAAAAACTAGCCCATTTTTCCCAAGGGGAGAGTCAGGATGGAGTTACGCAAGACGAGACAGGATCCACGCACCAAGGAGGGCGAGAAGCGCTCTCTGGATGTCGCAGGGATGGTGTTACCAGGATGGTGCCGTGGGGATGGTGCCGCGGGAATGGTGTCACCGGGATGGTGCTGCAGGGATGGTGCCGCGCGGATGGTGTCACATGGATGGTGTCACGGGGATGGTGTGGCAGGGATGGTGTCGCAGGGATGGTGCTGCAGGGTTGGTGCCGCGGGGTCGGTGCCGCGGGATGGTGTCACCGGGATGGTGCCACAGGGATGGTGCTGCAGGGATGGTGTGGCAGGGATGGTGTCACGGGGATGGTGTGGCAGGGATGGTGTCGCAGGGATGCTAAAAGCAGGCGGAGAAAGGAGAAGGGGGATTTCTTGCAAGGAGCAGAGATCCCCTTGCAAGGCAGCGCGGTGCTCGGGGAAAATAAGCTCCCAGAGGGGCTTAGTGCTCCTTGCAAGGGTGTCAGGGCAGCTGGTTATTCAAGCACTGACTTATCGTGAAGTGCCAGAAGGACTACTCATGGGCTTAAAGCTAACTGGGGTTTACGCTTTATTGGACTGGGCTTGCTGGGGGGATTATACCCCCCTCCCACCTGCCAGCAGGGAACAGCTCCTGCTTTTTTGCAAAGCAATGGTTCAAACTGCCGGGATCCTCAAACATCACTGAGTATTACACAAATAAAACCCAAATAGCACCTTCCGCCTGGCATGGCGTGGGAAATACCGTTAGTTTGGCCAAGAACGGGACAGCAGAGTTGGGGCTCTGCGGATTAAGCAGTAAATAACAATTTTCTCAAACCAGGCAAATAATCCAGCATTTGGGGTACCCTGGTGCCTTTCCAGGCTGCATCCCTGGCCTTCTAGAAAGAAATCCCAAATCTTCAGCCTAATTATGACTTTATTTCACCAAATTCAGGAAGAACAGCAGTGGGAGTGAGAAGTCAGGAGCATTCAGGAGATATTGCTGCTCCGGCTCCTGAATGGATCCAAATGTATTCCCATGATATGGGGTGATGAAATCCTCTCCACTCCAAGAGAAACAGAAGATATTAAAGAGCAGCCACAAAAATTAGATGTTTTAGATGGGCCGAGCCAAATAACTTGTATCCAAGCGTTCAGAGCTGGCGAAGCAGCTCGTGATATTGCAAGTATTGAGGATCTCTTGAGCCCTGGACCTGGTGAAAATCCAGAGAGATGGAAAACGGCTCCTGTTGGGCCACTTTTAAGGGATAAACAAAAAATGACCTGCAAAATGATGGGTCTGGCCATCTGTTGCTGAATGCAAACAATATGCTGGAATGGCTGAGCGTCTTAACACAGAATTAAAGAGGAAGATATTATTGATGCCAATCAGCGCAGGGTTAGGGAAAACAGGTCTTATCATATTAACTTGATATCTTTTCTTACTGAGCTCCACATTTGGCTGGTAAAGGTAAATGCTTGTGCAATGCTCTCCTCTAAGGGAGCTGCGGGCCAGCTTGGTTAAGAAAATAGAGTGATAAAGCCAAATTCCCAGGAGATATCCCAAGTCAGAAAACCAGCTGAACCCAGGTCGCCTTTGCTGGTTCACGTCTCCTTGTGCTTGCTCTGCTTTCTCAGAGCATTTTGCAACCAGGATGGGTTCCAGAACCAGGACAGAACAGCCCAGGCTTGTTTCAGATGCAGCAGAAAGATTTCTTCCTTTAATGCGGAGGTTTCTGAAGTGCAGAACAGGATTCAGGCACCTGACGGGTAAAGCAGAAGCGCTGGGTGCCAGCGCCCGCCGGTGCACGCAGAGGTAGGAAACCCCTGCAGCCCGCAGTGCTACCCCAGCTGACAGCAAACCTCACACCCCTGCTGCGAGCTGCGAGCTGCGAGCTGCTCCGATTTGCAGCAGGCAGGTTCATTTTCAGCCCAGGCTTCTCAGGTCTCATTTTTGACCTGCTCCAAGGTTCAAATCGCTACGGAGTCACGGCAGCAGCTCCAAGTGGGGAGCAGTGAGGAGGGAGAAGAGGGATTTCGACTGTGAATGCACAGAGATTTCGGGAGAAATGGGCCATAAGGGTGGAAAAGCAAGAGCAAAGATGCAGAGTGAACAATCCAGAGGAGAGGAGGAGTTATGGGAAGGGGATGCACAGGGCAGAGCTGGCATCCCCAGGGAGCTGGGTGAAACCATGGGCTTCCCTCCAACTGGGGAACTTAATTGCAATTATTGGGGTGTCAGGGGAGGTTCTGCAGGCTTCAAGACAGCTGAACTCCATAAAGCCTTTGGAGGATTCTTTACTTCTGGCTCTGTGTTCTGAAAATGCCTCTTCCGTCCACAGCATGTGTCATTGCAAACACTTAATGACGCCGCTCGGTGTCATTTACAGATGGGGAAACTGAGGCCCGGAGGAGCTGACCTGCCCAAAGCCACCCAGCAGGCCGGCAGCAAACACCCAGCAAACACCACCGCGCTCCCATCCTCTGGGTCCGGGGTGCAGGGATGTCCCGGGCCACGACACGCTATTGTCACAGACCAACTCTGTGCCAAACCCCCCCACCCCGAGCGGCACAGCGTCACCCACCACCCTGCATCACGTTCGGCTTCTGCTACAACCAACAAGCCAAACACAAAACAGCAAAGGCAAAGAAACACTTTGCAAAGTGTGTGTTCATCCTGTCCATGCTCCGTCACAATCTTCAGCTTCCCATGAGAGCAAGACCCCGCGCACGGACCCTGCTGCCAGTGGCCCCGCTCCCGCTGCGGAGACTGAGCCTTGGGTGCTTCCACTGCTGATCGAACCGTGACACAGCCCCAAAGGATTTCCTGCATTTATCCATGACGGTGCTTCTGAGGAAGCAAAGCAAAGCAGCTGGTGCTGGTCAGCATCAAAATAAACCCGACTGCGCTCTGCATCCTCGCTAACCCAGCCACGCGAGCCGCCCATCCAAACCAAAGCTTCCCACCCAGTCCGTGTAAAGATGCTAAAAAATGAAGTGCAACAACTGTAGAAAAGCAACAGACATGACAGAGCTTAAACGCACTTGGAAAAGCATCTGAATGCCAAGTCTGAAGGAAATGAATCATTCCTGACCAAACGCAGCGGCGCGGGCCTGCACCAGTCGGGTGTCGTAACAGGAGCATGCAGCGCGACTGGTGAAAATGATTCCTGCTATGAGTGGGGGAGACCAGTGTTCGGAAGTGGTTTGGCTGCTCCCAACCTGGGTGACAAGCTGAATGAGATGGGAGACAGGTTTTAATTTACTTGAGCGTGTCTTGGTTGATAAGGAGGAGAAAACTGACAGCGCCCTGCGGGGAGGTTCGTGCGTGAAGGTTTCCCTGCCCTGCTGCAGAGCATCCTCAGTGCTGAAAATTCAGGCTCTGAGCTGTGATGAGACACAGACGGACCCTGAAACGTGGGAGCCTCCTAAAGCAGCACCTTACTCATGGAAGGAAAAGCATGCGGGGGCTCAAGGGGGATTTTCTCTGAGCATTTTTGGCTGAGTTTTGCCAGCAGCAGGGATAAAAGGGCAACGTGGGACCCCACACACGTCCCTCTCCTGCACAGAGGACTCTTCTCTTCAGCAAAAAAATGGATTTGGTTTTGCTGGTGACAAAAAGCAGAAGCCCTGCTGCCTTCCCAGTTCAAAGCAGCAAACACACGTCCCATCACTTTGACGGAGACACCATTACTCATTTTCCTGTTTGGGAAGTCAAGTTCGGGAGTAAAAGGTCTCAGTTGTGTCCCAGACTTGACCATAGCGGAGCCAGGAGAGCTTCGCTGTACCCCCCTCTGCATCCCAGTCCTATTTCTGCCCTAAGGGACCCCTGTACCACCACCCCCCAAAATGAAGCCAGGACCCTCCCGCTGCCAGAGAAGTGATTCCCAGCCCGGACGAGGCACCTCGGGGCACCCACCCTGAAACATCCCCAAAATGTCCCCATCCGAGCGATGATGGCCGCAGTCCTGCGGCTGTTTCTGAGGAAACCCTCCTGCCAGGGCAGCGCGTTGCTCCGGCCCTCCACGCTCCACACCGACTCCCACCGCTTCCACAGGGAGAGGGCTCGCACCCCCAGCACCCATGGGTGGTGAATCCCATAGTGGGGAAGGGTGCAGAGGAGCAGCACCAGCTCCGTGGCAGTGAAGGAGGCAATTTCTAGAATACTGCCCTGCCCACAGCATCCCATAATGTCCAGAAAGCCCCTGTTTCCCCGCACCCATCGCCCATACAACTGCTTCTGCACGAGGTGCCGGTGCTCTGAGCTCTCCTTCCTGCTATGCGCAGCAATTGAGACTGAGGGCCAAAATGAGTCACATTTAAATCCTCTTTGTCTGCTTGTACCGAGGGGTTTGTAGCCTCACCAGAGATCTCCTGTTACAGCAGTTAAAAACAGAAGGAAAAGGCCCTGTCTGCCATCAGCCCGCTACGGGAGCCTCCACGCGCTCTCACCAAGAGATGCATATTTTAAAAGCTTGGCAGGAAGAGGGCTCCAGACTACACAATCAAAGAGATTTCCCGCAGAACGCTCCCCACGCACACCAGCCGCTGCACGGGAGCCCTTCCCTGCGCTGCCGCCCTGCCAGGAGAGCCCTTCGCGCCCGGAGCTCCTGCCCCTCTGCTGGGGAAGCCGCTCCTGCGCCCTTTGCCTCCGCTTAACTGGCCATAAACTGGGGATTAAAAGCAAAACTCCACTTCTTTTGTTAAGTGTTGGAGCAGAAACAATTGCCTGGAAAGAAATTCAACCCTCCTGGAGGAAAGAGATACCGCAGCCCCTGTTTGTGCCCACTGGTGGGGCGGGACGGGCTCTGCTCTGCTCCCCTGGCCACCCCAGGCACCTGAAGGGCATCTATTGTGCTGGAGAACAACAGAACCTTTTCAGAAGGGTTCAGGCCTGACAACACACACAAAAAAAAAGGGCAAATAAGCAGGAAAAAAAGGTGACGGTGTCAAAGAACCAAGCAGAGGGCCAGGGTTGGGGTTGCTGCGTGTCCCCCGTGTCCTCTGGATGCAAGGGACCATGGATGTGTCTGTCCCTGTTTCAAGGTGGCATCCAGAGCTCAAACAGGGGAAGGGAACAGGTCCTAAAATACAAGCAGGGGGAAAGGGAACCGAGCCTGCGGAAGGAGGCAGGAGGCTGTACGAAGTTCTGTATCACCCAGCGCCCTGGTACAAACCGAATACGTAAAGCATCTGGGGAGGCAGCTGCAGCCTCCCAGGGCTGCGTCCCTGGGGTGGGAGCCGCCTGCTCCCGTCCTTCGGTGACAGCAGTGTCACTTTGTCTCTCTGATGACAGGTACGAAGGACAGAGGAGGACATTCCGGAGGGCAGCCCTGCCACAGGCAGACAAGCTGGGGAGTCCGCGCCAGGGACCAGCTAGGGACACAGCTGCTCCCCACCGTGCTTTCTGGGCGATCGTAAATGTCAGCCAGTGGCTTTCGGTAATGCACTCTCCTCCATGTAACGCAATAAGCTGAGCCTAAGCAAGCCCTTTGCCTTGCCTTGGGAAGGCTCTGCAGCAGGCAGGCAGCTCCGCTAATGCGAATCGCCTCACGCTGCCGCTATAAGCACAGCGGAATCCAACACGCTGCGAAGGCTGAGGCTCAGCTTTAACTCCCAAGTGTCCATGAAAACCAGTCTAAGTCCTAACAGGAGCACGCTGCGAGAGAGCAAAGCCAGTGAAATACGCAGCCAGCTGCAAAGAGCGCAGTCTTTCAGGGATCTCTCCAATTCCTGGCATGCCGCACGCGGCAGCCCGCTGAAGAGCAGCCGTCAGACCGTGCTGAATGGTACCTAACGAGACGGCGCAGGGGGAAGAGGCAGGCAGAAACGGGGCAGAGCGTGGAAAGGAATATCCCCATTTTTCCACTTCCAGTTTTTTGGGTGTGTCTTAAAGACAGAGCAGCAGTGCTTTTATATTTTTCAGCGATACAAAAACTGGCTTTTACTCCAGTGGATGAAACGGTCTCCTGGCCACCTCTCCCATGCAGCATCTTTTCCTGTCAAAAAAAATCCATTTGAAATTATTCTGCCCCTACAAAATAAGGCAGGAAGTAGTCAGGAAAGCAAACTAACAACCTGCACGGTTTCTGCTTTTTTTCAGATGACAGAGAAACTGAAAACTGTACTGTGCCATTTCCAGGAGAACATGTGGTTTTCGTACCCCGCGCAGCTGCCACGGGGAAAATGCAGACACAAAACTCCTCTGCAAACCCTCCTGAGAGGGACTGTTTCCACTGCTTTTAAACTCCAGTCCTCCTTTTAGGAACAGGCATGTGGAAAACTCTTAATAACACTCAAAAATGAGAGCTCGTAGGCAGAAATGACATTTCAGCTTGCTGGCAGCCTGCAGAAAAGGCATGCTGGGGTGTTCCCAGTTATCCCAGACAAGAGATCCCAGTTATCCTGGACAAGGGATCCCAGGTTTGTCACCTCCTGCAGTGCTCCAGAGCATTTTCCTAATAAAAATCATTCCTTAGATCCTCCGCTGGAGGAAACTACGGTGGCTCCAATAAAGTTGTCACATACCATTAGCCAAGAGCTTCTCTGACGTTTTTATTGGTTGTGAGGGTTTTAGCAACTGGGGCGAAGGGAGAGCATTACAAACTGTCCTGATCCTTTGAGGCCTGGGAAAAAGCCTAGCTAAACCCTGATTTCAGCATGGGGACGGTGTGACTCGCAGAGGTTGGGGTCAGACCTCTCTGTCATGGGAGGCGTTTAACAGCATCCCTGCGCAGGACACTGCCTCAAAGGAATTTGGGTTTATTTAACCCCAAACCCAGCAAAACGGAGCAGAGCTGGAGCCAAGGGGCTCAAGGCTGAGCAGCCAGGCCTTGCCTTCAGCCTGCTTCCATGGCAGGGGTGGGACCGAGGCATTAAATCTCTGCAAATAATCATTCTAGCACAAAATTGGAGAAATCCAGCTGCAAACAAGCAGCAGGATTTTCCTCCTATGCCCAGCACTGAATGGCAAAGTAAAAAGCAAATATCACCAAAGGAGCGACAGGATGTTACCCCACTTCACCTAACGTGCGCAAAAATACCTGGGAGCACCACGGGAAGCTGAAGAAGAACACTAAGCAGTGGAAAACACGAGCTTTGTCCCAAAAAAAGCAACATTATTTTATGAGGCTTAACAGATTTTTACAACTCTACCCCGTGCAGAGCTCACCTGATCCCATCAGCTGTCCCACGGCCCCTGGTGCACGCGTACAGACGAAGCCGGTGTACTTTCCCCGGCGGGGTTTTGGTTATTTTTCGATCCTGCTCTTTATAGATCTGTCCCCCTTGTTTCACAGAGCTGCTGAGGTTTCTCCACCGAGCTTTCCCGCTGGCTGCTCGGTGCCACTTCGCACAGGGTTTGGGGAAACAGACAGGTTTCGTGCGGCGCAGGGGGAGAGCGCGGGGTCGTTCTTGGCGGAGCGGCCGCTCGCGTTTGCAGGATGAGACTCCATCCCCAAATTTCACTGCCAAGGTGTGAGCTCCTCTGCGAGGGAGAGGTGGCTTTGCGGTGTGCTTATTGCCTACGGGCGCTTTATTCGGCACCGGGGAAGCCGGGAGCGGGGAGGTGGTCGGGAAGGGGGTGCCAGGATGGGGTCACAGAGTGGGGCAGAGCGGGATGACGGGGCTGGAACCATCTGGAAAGGTTTTTTTTTGCGGGAAGAGTGAGGACCAAGGGGGATGGGAGAAGGGATGCCATGACAACCTTTGGGGGTTTCCCAGGAAACCAGGGTCGCCATGGCAACTGCATCACTCCTGTCCGAATTAGTGACTTCCGCTGGAAGGCGTGTTCGCCACTTTAATCTTCTTGCGATAAGCGGCTGCATCTCTCCCAAACGCATTGCAAAAACAGGAGGAAAGATCTCTTTGTCTCCAGCTGGGTGGGTCTGAGGCTGCACAGCCGCAGCGAGGAGCCCCTCTGGATCCTGCATCCCCACTCCATGCCGGCATTGCTCCCCACGCACCATCGGCTCCTGAAATCGTTCCATTTTGCCTTTCGCCTCCCTCCTCCCCGCACACAGACCCGCTGCACGGCCACAAATTTGACATTGGATGAAATAATGCCATAGGGTTGCAGGGGAAGGAAATAAGGAAATTAAAAATAGAAAACAAGGGATTTTTTTTTTCCTCTTTATATCAGCATTGATTGCTCTCAGTCTCTGACCAGATTAGGATTCCACAAACGATCTAACGGGGAGAAAAGGGAATCTGTGATGTGCCCGTAACGGCACACCACATGCTGCAATATTAAGCATCATTTAACAATGTGGTAACAGAGCCTCTCCACAAAATTAAATGCCTGTTTCCACCCAACCCCCTTCCAGTACTCTCTGCAACATGTTTTCCTCATCTCCCCACCCAGTCTGGGACTGTTAATCCAACAAGCGACCTTACGTGATGGAAGGGAAATCAGCTACACGCTGCCTTTAGGGAAGGGGGGGAAAACCAGGAGCAAAGCGAGAGGTCCCCAAAAACGAGAAAACAAAAGCAGCCCCGCAACACGTTGCAGAACAAACACCTGTTTCAACGGTGAGTGTGTTTTGTCTTCATCTTCCCTCTCCTTTCCCTTTAGCTGTCCTCTTCTTCGGAGAATTTTAAATCCATTTTTTTTGGATCTTTAGAAAGGAAGGATCTAAAAAATAAAGGTATAAAAACGAGGACACACACAGACCGACGATGGTGCATGTTCCACACAACACCGAGTACACAGTCACTTTGCATTATTATTGTTAGTATTTTTTTACCACATCCTCAGATTTTTGTTGATGTGCATTTGCTTTTGTTTTTTAAACATCCGTAAAGATCTTTTTGATGTTCACACAGTTGGGATTGTTTGTGGTTGTGCAGTTGCCTGTCTTAAAGGCAGCCTGTTTGAATGCACTGTGGTTGATTCCCCCTTCCTCGATCACCATGTACTCGGACTTGCTGAGGGTGGAATTGCTGCGAGCCTTCCTCATCTCCTCGCTGGATGAGAGATGCTGGCAGCTCCCGACATGCATGTATTGGGCTTGCTCCTCACCTTCTGTCTCCCGGTGATAGAAATAGTTGAAATTGGAGACTATCACAGGCACGGGGAGAGCGATGGTTAGCACCCCCGCGATGGCACAGAGAGAGCCCACAATCTTGCCCCCAATGGTGATGGGGTGCATGTCCCCGTAGCCCACTGTGGTCATGGTCACCACCGCCCACCAAAAGGCATCAGGGATGCTACTGAAACCTGAACTGGGGTCATCAGCTTCTGCGAAGTAGACGGCACTGGAGAAGAGGATGACGCCTATGAAGAGGAAGAAGATTAGTAAACCCAGCTCCCGCATGCTGGCCTTGAGGGTCTGCCCCAGGATCTGCAGCCCCTTGGAGTGCCGTGAGAGCTTGAAGATACGGAAGACTCTGACCAGCCGGATGACTCTGAGGATGGCCAAAGACATGGCTTGCTGGCCGTTGCCTTGCCTCTCAGCCAGCTCGGTGCCCAGCGTGATGAAGTAGGGAATGATGGCCACAATGTCAATGATGTTCATGATGTTCTTAGAGAAGGTGGCCTTGCTGGGGCAGGCAAAGAAGCGAACCAGCAGCTCAAAGGAGAACCAGATGATGCACAAAGTCTCCACCACAAAGAAAGGGTCAGTGAAGGACGACACCATGGAAGTGGCCGAAGACGAGGAGTTGGTGAAGACATCAGGTGTGAGAGGGCCAGCACCCGTCCCAAAGGTCCCTCCAGTTCCTTCATAGTCGTGGTCATCCCTGAATTCAGGCAAGGTCTCCAGACAGAAGATGACGATAGAGATAAGGATGACCAGGACAGAGACTATGGCAATGCCTCGGGCCGGCCCAGAACTCTCGGGGTACTCGAAGAGGAGCCACACTTGGCGCTGAAACTCCTTGTCGGGAAGCGGCCGCTGCTCCTCCCGAATGAAACCCTCGTCCTCCCGAAACTTCTCCATGGCCTCCTCCCCGAGCTGGTAAAAACGGATCTCCTCGGAGAAGATATCGATGGGGACGTTGACAGGTCGCCGGATACGCCCACCTGACTGGTAGTAGTAGAGAATGGCGTCGAAGCTGGGACGGTTACGGTCAAAAAAATATTCGTTGCGGAGAGGGTCGAAGTAGCGCATCCTCTTACGTGGGTCCCCCAGCAGGGTCTCGGGGAACTGCGCCAGTGTCTTCAGCTGGGTCTCAAACCGCAGCCCCGAGATGTTGATCACCACCCGCTCGCAGCACTCGTGCTCCCCACCGCCCGCGGGCTGGCCGGCGGGGACGGCGGCTGGAGTCGGGGGGTGATCGTAGCGGTCCCCCCCAAGCAAAGGATGAGGATGCTGTGGTTCTTCTAGCAAAGGGTCTCCGCCGCCACCTCCGCCTCCCACCACAGTCATGCTGCCTTCCTCCCCTTCTTCACCGTCTTCCTCCTCTTGGTCGGGGCCCGGCTGGGCGGCGGCGGGGGGCAGCTGCTCGGTGTAGCCCAGGTTGTGGTGGCTGCTGGTTGAGTCGCCCCGCGGATGCCGGCTGGTGGAGGAGGCAGCCGGAGAGTAGAGCAAGCTCCGGCGCTCGTCCATAAAGGTGTGGGGTGGAGGGGGAAGGGGGGAGGGAGGATCGGAGAGGCAGCAGCCGAAGCCTCTTCTGCCTCTTTTTCCTCTTCCTCCTCCTCCGGGCGGAGAGGGAGAAACAGCCGCCCAACTCCTCCAGCGGCTGCCGCTGCTCTGAGGAGCCGAGGCTCTTCTCAAAAAATCCGCCCCCAGCCCTGGCACCGCCTCGCTCAGTCACCGCTCCTGGAGACACCCACCAGCACCCCAGCCCTCCCCCACACCCCTCAGCACCCCGTGGGCCCCCCTTCCCTGCCCCAAATCCGGGGGGGGGGGGATCCCCGTCCAGACCCCTCCCGGGAGCATCCTTCGATGCGAGCGGCAGGCGGGGAGAGCGTTCTCCCGGTTGCCTCAGAAAGACTTTTTCTGTCCTTCCCCCAGGAAGGCAAAATGTCCTTTTTCTTATTAATTCAGGGCTTTCCTGTTTGTTTCAAGTCCCCTTTTCGAGCCGCGGCAGGGCTGCGGGTAACGGAAAGCAGACAGCGGCGGCCGGAGCCACCAACAGTTGTTTTGAATCAGCGTTTCGGCTGAAGCGCTGGGAATTTTTGGTTTGGTTTGGTTTTTTTTCTGTACAGGCGAGAGAACGCGTGCATGTGGGTGTGCATGTGTCTGTGTGCACACGCATGTGCGCACATGTGTGCATTTGCACACGCGTGTGTGTGCGCGTGTGCAGCCCCCTCAGGAAAATAAACAGAGAAATTCAGCTGAGCCAGCCCTCCAGCAAGGCAGTTTCAGTCTGAACCCAAATCTGCGTTTCCGACTTTCCTGCAAGAAAGCCAAAAGGCTTCGAATTTTTTTTTTTCTCCCTTCAATTGATCTTCTTATGCAAATAGTTCAATTTTGGTCAAAAGGGATTTTTTAAGGCAAAAGTCTCCTCTGCAGGAGCCCTGTGCTGGAATACGCTCCGTCCCCAGGAGGTGTGCACCAGGGACAAACTCTGATCTCTGCTCTCGGCTGTGCCCCACCATGGGTCCCCATTTCCCCAACCTACCCCACAGCAGAAGCACTTTCATCCCCAGCCCCATGCCAAGCAGGGCTTAGGCAATTCAGGGAGTTCCCAACCAAAGAAGCGCGACTATGGGGGTCGGGAAGAGGCGAGAAGGGCGACCGCTCTGCCGTTCCCACGCCGGCCGGGTGGTCCCACTGCGACGGAGGTTAAACCCCTCCACCAGCCCTGCCTGAGCTCATCACCATGGTTATTTTTAACCAGCACAGCCTCCAGAAGGTAGGGAGAAAAACAGATGAAAAGATCAAAATTATTTATACTTCCAATTAGAAACAGGCTAGAAACAGGGGGAAAACAACAATAAATATTGGTGTAAGAGCTGACTCCAGACTGTGAGTGGCCAATTAACAGCACTGAGGAGGTCTGAGCAAGCCGAACCCGCCTTCCTCTTGCTGACAGAAAAAAAAAACGCTCTGCCATAGAAATGAGGGGGTTTTCCTGGAGAATGAGCCTCGGCCAGGTCCTGCGGGTGAAAAGCGGGACCTGGCTGTGGGACCTGACCCAACACAGCCTTTAGGCAAGCTGCCCGCTCTGCCTCCATCCCCACCAGCCCCCCGCTGCCAGCGCGGCCAGCAATGGGTGTTTCACCCCGGTAAGGCAGCAGCTCGTCGTGACCGTTAGAAGACATTCACCCGCCATCACACACAGGGACGCTCATCTCCGGGTTGCGTCACCTTGCCCCAGACTGGGACCCATGCCCTTGTTGCCACCTCCAGCCTTGGCTTTAAGCCCTGCTTTCGAGTTCTGTTCTGTTTGAGGCTGCAGATCTCCTGGGATGAGGGAGCTGGGGGGACCAGTCCCCTAGTCTTGCTCCCCCCATCACTCCTACAGCAATTAACAGTGCTAATGAGCAATGTGCTCCCAGCAAAAGCATCAACTCCTCCTTTCCAACACACAGCATCTCCCAACCATCCCGAACCCCAGACACAGCAGGAAGCAAAGCCCTGGAGCATCATTAACCCTTGAGCTGCCCATGCTGCTTGTAGATTGAGAAAAGTTCCTGGAAACAACAGTTCACATCCAAGTTTGAGGCTCTGTTTTTCACAGGTTTCATGATCACAAAATAACCGTCATCTGCTCACTACATACATGTGTGTAGCACTTAAAGACTTGTCTGGCTCATCACTTTCTTCTGCTAGGATTTCTGCCAATAAATCACTGTCATCTAGTCTAAGGCAAACAAACAAGGCTGCTTTAAACCATAAACATTTATTGATGACAAAAGGCTCGAGGCAACACGGCGTAACTTCCATCCTTGCAAGAGTTTACTCTGGATCTCAGTCAGGGGCAAACTCTGGAAATACTGAGAGCGTCACAGACCTCTGGGATGCTGCTAGGAAAAGCCCTTCCCTTAAAATGAGGAGGAGGATGAAGCTGTTACCCACCATCAGCTGCAAGACAGACATTAACCCTTGAGCTCCGGGCAGCTTTGGACGGCATCACGCTGGCTCAAAGGATTTCTCCGAGGGCTACAGCCCAGCAGCCCGAGGCACCGCATGGCCTCCTGGCCCTGTTTACTCCTCCGCTGCTTCCCCATAATCCTATCAAAGCCAATTAAGCTGTGCCAGGCAAGCAGCACGGCTGCAGGCAGCGAGCAGCCGGAGGGGCAGATCATCTCCTCCCTGGTGAAGTCCCCTCAGCTCCTTCCTTCTCGTGAGGTCCCCAGCCAAGGCTGGGTTCAGCACTGGGGATACAGCAACAGCATCACCTCCTGCTTGGCATCAGCCACCGCCAGCCCCACGCGTGTTCCCCGGAGGAGTTTTCACACAGGCACTGCACCAAGCCCAGAATTTGTCAAGCGGCAACAGAGGTGGCCTCGGTCGCACCCCAAAACCAGGAGGTCTGAGCACAACGGCAGAGGCAGGGAAATAAAAGCCCAGGGAAGGGACACCTCTGCGAGGTCCAACCCGGCCAGCACTTTCCTGCGAGCTGGGAGCTCGCCGGGCAAGGTGCAGCACCAAATCTACTCCTTGCTTTTCTGTCAAATGCAAGTTGTCCCAGTCCACTCTCTGCAAGTTTCCCTCTGCTTTTTCATCCAGCTCTTCTGATGCATCTGGTCTCGACAAATCTAATTTTATTCTCAACGGCCATTTAAGAAATCCCCCTGTGCAACGATGTACAGGCTGACCTGTAATATCAGATGCAGCTTCTACAAAGAAGAACAAGCGTCACCCTTTTCCTCCTTTAATGGCCTTCTCAGGGCAGATTTCCAAGCAGAGGGGACACACAGCTTCCCTCCTCCCCCAGCCAGACCAGGACCACGCGAGGAACCCCCCCAGCATCCCTCCCCAGGGGACACGGGCTGCACAAAACACGTCAGGACCTACCCCCCACCTCTCAGCTATTCCCAGGCATGGGGCTGCCTTAGCACTCCACTTCCACCTGGAAATCTTGCCTCCTTCCTGCTGAACCCCATCACCTCTCAAGCAGCCTTTTAGGGTTGTTCTTCTCCCACCAAACCCCCCTTGTCCCCCGTTAGCGCCAGGCAGTTGGGCAGAGCAGTACAGCATCCAGCCCGGCTGCAGCAGCGAGCGGGATCTCACCCGCCTTCCCCTCCCTCGTGTTTGAATGGAAACCCTGCCTTCATTGATAAATCTGGGACAAATCCGCTCTTCTCTACTTTGGAGGATCAGAAACCTTTCAGCGCAAAGGCTGTTACAATAATACCTTAATGCACTGTAAATGTATTGTCTCTCCTCCCACAGCGGGGAACGCACAAAGCCCCAACTGCTCCACCGAGGCAGCGCAGCGTTAACTCCCTGGCCAGGCTTCTCGTGCCATCGCAGAAATGTGAGCTCCACCTCTGCTGCTCCGAGCCGTGGACAAATGCTCCCGACTGCTCAAGGTTGTCACTCGGGTCACTAATCACTGCCTGAAGCCTCGGCAGACGGGACTGCAGGGGACCGTGGGCATCAGACAGACATCAGCAGCCACCCAACTTTTCAGGATTAACTTGGAGCAATCCATACATTATACAGCTAAAACATACATTGCACAGCTAAAACATACGTTATACAGCTAAAACATACATTGTACAGCTAAAACATACATTGCACAGCTAAAACATACATTATACAGCTAAAACATACATTGCACAGCTAAAACATACGTTATACAGCTAAAGCGTACATTGTACAGCTAAAACAGATGAACGAGCGCTCTAACCCTGCTCTGCTCCCTGTAGCCTTCAACTGGTTCTTCCCCACTAGATTATCCCTGATTTAATTAAGTTATTATTTGCTTGGCAATTAGGGAATAAGTTGTACAACATGAGCTCTGGCTCCAGACTGACCAGTTCCACCATCCTCATCCTCTCCTTTGCAGAGACAGGAGGTGGGAGCATCCCCACAGTCCCGAGGCTCACACCCTTTCAGGAGAGTGCCATGATCCCAACGTACACCACGACGGGGTGACTGACTCCATTCCCAGAAATCAGGCATCCCATCTCATCCCTTCATCAAGCCACAAAAGCACCAGATGAAGGCAACACCTTAGACACCTACACCCCTAACAGCTGGGGTACAACAAATTCTCCACCGATGTTGCCCAGAGAGTCAGCAGGAGGGATGGGAAATGCATCTTGATTTCCCAGGATGAATTCCGTGCTCTAACTCGGGAGCACACGGTCCCTATTCCTGTCCCACCTTAGTCAGACTCTGGGTGTACCTCACGCATGGAGTGAATCCTTCAGTCTCTCCGTGCCTCAGTTTCTCATCTGTACATTAAGAGAATATTTCTCGCCTCCCACCTAGAGTCTATTTAAATCCTACGCCAGAAGCCTTTCGCTGCGCTCATGGTTGCAGAAAATGAGAAAAATACTGAAATTTGGCAGACGGAGGAAAATTCAACACTCTCTGAACACTGCGGCTCGCTTAGCCCTCAGCACAGGTGAAGAGCATCTCTAGGAGATCCGCAGGGATAACCGATGCTTCTCTTTAACCGGGTATTTAGCACCAAGCACAAAAGGACCCCAAACACCCCAGGATCTTCTCCGACTGCTGCAGTCCAGCTCCCAAAGGCAGCATGTCTTCAGAGAACAGTCATTACTGTTAATAGATGGGGGGAAGTGAAAATTGAACCGCTAACCCAAAATAACTGAGCATGGACAGGAGCTATTTTTCATATTTTTTTTCCACTATGCTTTGGATTTAGCAAGAGCTTCACCAGCAAAAGCCAAGATTTGGTGGCTAAAAAAGATCAGCCAAGTCCCTCCGCATCACTCGGTTATGTCACCCGGCAACTCCATTGGCTTTAACGGAGCTGCCCGAGCTGAATCCCATCCAGCCCTTTGGGAATGCAGGGGTTACAACGCAGGATGTAGTGAGAACCTATTTTAATATCCTAAAAATGGGATTAACTGGGTGGGATTATGGTGGCCAAGCAATGTTAATGTGCATTCTGTTGTAATGGGGATCATGTTCCAAGGCCTTCACAACGACAGCAAAACGATACCCAGGGACTTCTTGCGCAGCTCCTGTTGCACGCCGTTATTTGGTCGTTAAGATATAACATTACATTGACAAAGCAATTGAACCACAAATCCAGGGAGACAACAGGGCAACGTTACCGTGTTTTCATTACAAAGGTACAAATGTCCGCAGGAGCAGGCAGGCGACCAGCATTTCGGTGACGGGGAAGAGGAAAGCCAAGGGCTCCTCAGGGACTCAAGGAGATGCCGGGAGAGCATCAGTGCCGAGTCAGACCCAGCCTCGGCATAAAGATGCAAAAATCCCAATTTCTGGCAGCAAAAAGCATCGTGCGGGTGAGGAATGACTGCTCGCCTCCTGAATAATTCATTCCACGGATGTCACGTCTGGTTGGGGTTGGTGACAGCCACCCAGCGAGGTGGCACGAGCAAGGCACAGCCTTCACAGCCTCCATAAGCCGAGCAAACTGCAACGCCATCCCATGGCAGCGAAAACTCTTGGTACCAGCCCCTACAACCAACCCCAGCAACCGCCCTCCATCTCAATGTGATTGGAGCAATTTGCCCTAAAATATGGGATCGACCCCTTCACAGCAGTGTTTTAGGTTGAATTTTCAGAGGATGCTCAAGATATTCAGGGTGAATGGGTGCCTAACTCCCTTCGGCTGCACAAACAACTCTGGTTTTAAGTAATATGATTTTGCTTTGCACAGAAATACTGGAGAACTCATAAGTCACCGCTGTGCCACAAAGCATCCCTTTTACGGGCTCAAATGTTTATTTTTAGAGCACGCACTCTCCACTTTTCCCCCACTCTTTAGCCAGTTATATTCAGAAAAATAAATTGCATCACAGAAATGAAATGACTTTTCCTGTGTGGGGCAGCTGGGATGGAGCCTGCCTCAACGCTCCTCTGCCCCAGCACCAAGCACCAGGGCCTCCCAGCAATCAGGTCAGTGGGAGCTGGGCACGGAGGAGCGTTATCGAGGGCACTGAGCTGTCTCACCCAAGCACAGGATCCCCGTGACAGCCGCTGTGCCGCCTGGAAAGCAGGCAAGGACTTTCAAATTGTGTTTTGTCTCTTGGATTTCTCTACCTTTCCCCAGTCCTCCCAATTTTTCTGTGCCTTTTCATTTGCTAGTTCAGTGAACATCGTGTTAGAGAGGAGAGAGATTAAATCTGAGCTTGCAGGAGTTTGATCGACACAGCCCGGGAGCAAACAACAAGAGATGAGGCACTGCCATCACATTGTGTTCCAGTGGGACATGACTCCCATCAACCGCACGTCTCTGGCATTACGGGGAAGAGCCAACATTTAGCAAATGTGGTGTCAGTAAGGAGCTAGCAGGAGGAATGCAAGCATCAATACATTCAGCCTGGGGACAAGGCAGCCAGTGCAGAATCAGGCTTGTCCCCCAGAGCATCCCAGTCCCCTAACGGGCTGGCCGGACTGGTGGAGCCTGATCCAGCTCTGGGTACCTACAGTCCCCATGCCACTATGCTAACCCAAAAAAAACAAAGCCAGGGAGCTCTCTGGTTTCGACTGAAATCACCCGACAGATTTTGCTGGAGGTGAAACTGCTGGTGGTTAAAATGGGGAACACGTTGGGTAGGGGAGTGCCGAGAGGGGAGAGAAAACTCTTTCGTAGCTTCACGCCTTCTAACAAACAGTGGAGCAAACTCACTGTGGTATAATTATCCTGGAAACATAAAACTTTGATAAAGTCAAAGAAACAGGGTGACTACTGCCTGGCTGCAATGAGGGAGCCAAATCACAGAGAAGGAGGCTCCAGCAGGCTGCATCCCCCAGCGACATGGTCCTCGGGCTTTGGGTCTTAAAGGAAATGGCTAAATAGAAAATTAAAACTTGCACAGGTCACCAGGCAAAACACATTACTGCAGCCCTGGCTTCCTGGCTTAAGTTAATTAGTTCATGTCTGAACAGTGCTTTGAAAGAAAAAAAAACCCACCTTGCACTAAGTGCTAATACTGTCATCATTCACTTTCCAGCTGGCAATCCAGGGGAAATTCTCTTCAGCCTGAAGGCCCTTCTGCCTGTCCTTCCCACCCTCACGGCCAGCTTAACCCCCCATCACCAGCGCTGGGAACTGGTCTGTCACAAACAGCCCTCCCCCGGCGGTAACGCTGCCATGTGGGGGTATTTTCTGCAGGGGAGAGGCATCTGCGCAGGGCTGGCCGTCTTCAGGCACAGGCAGGGAGCTTGCTTGGGTTTCGCTGTCGTGTCTGGAGGCCGGTGGGTCTGAGCCTGCAGGTGAGGCTGGAGCTCCCAAACGCTTCCCAGGCACTAAGCAAAGGCTCCATTTCCAGCTGGGAAACCCAAACCAGCCAAAATTCAGAACACAGGGATTTGTGCAGCATCACAAGGAGCCTGCAAGAGAGCACGAAGGCCCAAGCCCTGCAGCTCAGCCCTGTGATTTATTTTTAATCAGGTTTCTTGTTTTTTTCCTACAGCACTTCTTCTCCGGGATCCCCCTTCTTGCACAGCTCGTTTCCGAGAAACCCTCAAAACCTGCTCAGAAATCCCTTCCTACCATGGGCTGTTTGCAAGGAGGGACGCACCGAAAACGGGGTGTGGGGCAGCAGATGGGTTGCTTTTTTGTCTTCTTAAACACTCTGGGTGGGAGCAGGGCATGCGATGCTGGGTGCTGGGTGCTACAGTCCTGCCAGGAGATCACCCACGGGTGCCCCCGGGGCCAGGTTCATTTCACTGACCGACCGCCTTTTTGGCAAGAGCTGGTAATAACGAAGGAGATCTGCTGACAACGAACCCAACGTTCTCTCAAACGGCTTTTCTTACACAACATCCAAAGCAAAAGTAAAAGCCACCACCTTCCTCTTTTCTATTTCTCTGAGCCCAAAATGACAAAATAACCGATCTGGGGATCTTTTCTTCAGAGGCAGGGGGGCTTCCTGGAACCTGGCTTTTTGATAGAAGAGGGAAACCAGGTCCCCGCTCGGCTTGGGGACACCAGTAAGGCTGATCCGCGCTGTCACCTGTGCCAGTAACCCCAGCAACAGCTCGGCTACCGGCAGAAGCAGGAGAGGATGCTGACTCACTGCCTGCTTTGCTTTTGCAGCTCACCCTTTGAAAAGCATCGCTGGAAGAGTCTTGCTATTCCTTTCCTCTCACCCTCCCCTTAAAAAAATAATTATGAAACCTCAGTTATAAGTGAAGGCATGAAAAAAAAGAAAAGTATCAGTGCATATCAAGGAAAAGTTTAACGCCACGAAGGAACTCATTTCAGTTCAAAAGGCAGCACCCATCATTAATTCACTGAAGTCATTACAAGCAGAAATGACTCCCGAGATGGAAGGTTTTGCTGCAAATATAAATCACTGAATTATTAAGAGCCTGGAGATAGGAAGAGAGGGGAGGAAACTTGAGAAGACCTTCTTATAAGAAGAATTCTCCCCGAAATGACTGAAAGTCTCTTCTTCCCTCTGACCTTATTTCTTTGTCTGCTGCTTGCTTTCTTTTTTCATGTGAATCTCGTGCTTTCTCTGCTGCGTTATTCCCCTTCCTCTCTTGGGGAAGCACAAAATGAGACCCAGAACAGCCAAGTGAGAGGAAATCAGTTGAATTTGCCTCTTCTCACAGCTCTTCCTCCTGGTAAATTCATTTTGGCCGGAGAGCGATGGGAATGCGGTGCAGGCAGAGCACGGAGATGCTGGCGGGAGCGGGACCCCAGGGCGGCTTCCAGCATCCCGGGGAGAGAGGGAGCGGGGAGGGAGCTGAGACATCACGGGGGTCCCCAGCAGGACACAATTCTGCAGCTGCCCCCTTGGGAGCAAAGTTATGTGACACCCCTCCTAACAAACAGTGAATTTGGCAATGTTTTTAATTGCCAAGATCTATTTCTGCTTTTCATTCATCTGTTCAGTCCATCCCGAGGAGTATGTCTAGGTACCCCTGACAGGCTGGAAAGGTGCCTCGATGGTCTCACCACACGTGGTGATGTTTGGGCTGGGTTCCCTCTGCTGCTGACCCCAACTCCTGCTGCCCAGCAGCGATGGAAGACCCTCGCCTTTCACTCAAAGAGTGAGTTTCCAGCCCTCATGCTGAGTAGACCCTGCAAGACCCCAGCACAAGATGATATTATTATTATTATTATTATTATTATTATTACTTTCTTCTTTTCTTCTTCTTCTTCTTCCAAAAGCCTCATGATGATTTTGTTGAGGGGCGAGAGCAGAGAGTGAGATCTGACTCACGGCTAGGAAACACACAAAGATGCCTCCTTGCCCAACAGTTATCATAAGCCAGAATTCCACAGGGAAATCCTGCTAAATCCTCCAATTTCTGCAACACATGCAACCGCGTTCAGAACTGCAGGAACCCAATGATGCCAGAGCCCAGGGTACGTGGATAACGTGGCTCTGGGGATATGGTGGGACAGTGAAGAAGCTCTGCTGGCCACATAGACGCCGCACACACCCTACACACACCCTGCACACACCCTACACACACCTTTCTTCCCAGTTCACCCACGTTCCGGTGACAACCAGCACCCATTGATAAGCCTCCCTAGGAGCCCCTATGCCATAAGGCCAGGTCCCTCCGTGCCCAGCTGTTTTGGTTTTGTTAGTGAGGGGGGGCCTAAGGTGGTAGCTTCTGTAGGAAACTGCTAGAAGTCGCTCCCCTTTGTTCAGTGGACTCGGCCGGGCCTAGGGCGGACCCGCTGCTGGCCAAGGCCGAGCCAATTGGTAGCAGAATGTCCCGTGATAACGCCTCTGCGATAACGTATTTAAGTAAGGGAAAACAGGAAAAAGAGGAGGGAAGATGTGAAGCAGCTGAGCGGGGGGCAGAGAGGGGGAGGCGCGAGCCGCATGGGCCTTGCAGGCCTCACCCTCTGGCCTCCCGCCGGGCAGCCGACTGGGCCCAACTCGGCCCGGCCTGGTTGCAAGAAGTGGAGAGGAGATGAGAAGTGAATAAGATGTAAAAAGGATCCTGAGAGGCGTCTGCCAGCCTGTTGTGAGGAACGGCTGCAGATGCCAAGGTCAGTTCAGAAGGAGGGGGAGGAGTAATATGGCTCCTGGCCAAGATTCCTCTGCAACTCGTGGTGAAGACCATGGTGGAGCAGGTTGTCCCCCTGCAGCCCATGGAGGTCCACGGAGGGGCAGAGATCCACCTGCAGCCCGTGGAGGACCCCACGCCAGAGCAGGTGGAGGCCTGAAGGAGGCTGTGGCCCGTGGAGGGCCCGCTGGGACAGCTGTTCTAGAGGGACTGCACCCCGTGGAAGAGATGACCCACGCCGGAGCAGTTTCACGGAGGACTGTGGCCCGTGGGAGGGACCCCACGCTGGAGCAGAGGAGGAATGCGAGGAGTTCTTCCCCTGACGATGATACAGCGGCGTAAAACAACGCGTGATGAACTGACCGCGACCCCCATTCCCTTTTCCCCCCCCCGTGCCGCTCGGGAGGGGAAGGTAGTAGAGATAATGTTAAGCCCGGGAAGAGGGAGGGGTGGGGGGAGGTTATCTTGTTCCCTGTCTCATTCTCCTGCTAGTTTTAGAAAATAAATGAATAGTTTTCCCCAGGTCGAGTCTGTTTTGCCCGTGACGGTAACTTTAAGGATTTCTCCCCGTCCTTATCTCAAACCTTGAGCCGTTTTTCTTATATCATCTCCCCCTGTTCTCTCGGAGGGTGGGGGGAGCGGGAGAGAGACTGCGTAGTCTGGTCCCGATCGGGGCTGAACTACGACAGTTTATTTTGGCGCCCAACGTGGGGCACGAGGAATTTGAGATAAGGATTGAGTTTAATTGGGAGCAGTAACGGGCAAAACAGGGATTGAACTTGACAAAAGAGCAAAATTATTATGGGGAATTTATGTTCTGATTGTGGTGAAGGGATAAGTGGTGAATTGTTTGTTAATTGTCTACCCACTGTTGGTGGTGTGAGGATATTATTTTGATTTTGGTGCAGGGAATTCTATTTTCTTCTGTTGATGTGTGTGTATTTTACTTATAATACTTAAATACGTAATTCGCAGAGGCGAGGGGTGGAATGTTTTGGTTTTGTTAGTGAGGGGGGGCCTAAGGTGGTAGCTTCTGTAGGAAACTGCTAGAAGTCGCTCCCCTTTGTTCAGTGGACTCGGCCGGGCCTAGGGCGGACCCGCTGCTGGCCAAGGCCGAGCCAATTGGTAGCAGAATGTCCCGTGATAACGCCTCTGCGATAACGTATTTAAGTAGGGGAAAACAGGAAAAAGAGGAGGGAAGATGTGAAGCAGCTGAGCGGGGGGCAGAGAGGGGGAAGCGCGAGCCTCATGGGCCTTGCAGGCCTCACCCTCTGGCCTCCCGCCGGGCAGCCGACTGGGCCCAACTCGGCCCGGCCCGGCTGCAAGAAGTGGAGAGGAGATGAGAAGTGAATAAGATGTAAAAAGGATCCTGAGAGGCGTCTGCCAGCCTGTTGTGAGGAACGGCTGCAGACGCCAAGGTCAGTTCAGAAGGAGGGGGAGGAGTAATATGGCTCCTGGCCAAGATTCCTCTGCAACTCGTGGTGACGACCATGGTGGAGCAGGTTGTCCCCCTGCAGCCCATGGAGGTCCACGGAGGGGCAGAGATCCACCTGCAGCCCGTGGAGGACCCCACGCCAGAGCAGGTGGATGCCTGAAGGAGGCTGTGGCCCGTGGAGGGCCCGCTGGGGCAGCTGTTCTGAAGGGACTGCACCCCGTGGAAGAGATGACCCACGCCGGAGCAGTTTCACGGAGGACTGTGGCCCGTGGGAGGGACCCCACGCTGGAGCAGAGGAGGAATGCGAGGAGTTCTTCCCCTGACGATGATACAGCGGCGTAAAACAACGCGTGATGAACTGACCGCGACCCCCATTCCCTTTTCCCCCCCCCGTGCCGCTCGGGAGGGGAAGGTAGTAGAGATAATGTTAAGCCCGGGAAGAGGGAGGGGTGGGGGGAGGTTATCTTGTTCCCTGTCTCATTCTCCTGCTAGTTTTAGAAAATAAATGAATAGTTTTCCCCAGGTCGAGTCTGTTTTGCCCGTGACGGTAACTTTAAGGATTTCTCCCCGTCCTTATCTCAAACCTTGAGCCGTTTTTCTTATATCATCTCCCCCTGTTCTCTCGGAGGGTGGGGGGAGCGGGAGAGAGACTGCGTAGTCTGGTCCCGATCGGGGCTGAACTACGACACCAGCAAGCAGCATCTGTGCCATGGAGATGCCGCGGAGATGCTACCAGCAGCTCCAGCCTCCTCCTCTTGCTCCTGGCATGGGAAATGGGTGAGAAAACATGTTTTTTACCCCAGGTCTTCTGCGCCAGGGTTTCAGGCTGTACCTGGCTGTGTCTATTGTCTGCCGCCTGCCTTAAACCGGAGCTTTTAATAGCTCCATTATGGCAGCAAAGACGTGCGAGGCATGTCTGCAAAGCTGAATTGGAAATGCTTTTTAATGAGGATGATTCACAGCAGCACCCAGCCCTGGTGTCAGCCGTGGCACTGCGGACGGGGCACTGCCTTGCACTGACATTTCATCACGAGGGAGCTTGGAAGAAAAGCTTATGGCTACCAGCATCTCCTGGCTTTTTGCAGCGTGAGGTTTGGACCTGAGGCCGATCTCCACTCATCTGAATCTCAAAACCAAAGAGGTGAAAGGATTCTTTGAGCTCCAAAGTTTGCAGGAATGCCCCAAAATGTGATGTGACCAACACCACAACCACCTCCTCCACCAGCCCGACTCAAGGACAGCAATAAAGCCACAGAGCAGGGACAGGAGGAGGTCCTGGATCTGTATTTTGGAGGCTGCTTCACCACTTAAGGACACTCAAACTGCAAATCAGGGTCAGGGAAAAGGCAGGAGGCTCGAGCCGGTGCCCACATCTGGGTCTGTTTTAGCCCATCATTCATTAGTCCATTAAACAGATGACTTTGGGACTCTTTCCCAAGGTGATGCACAAAATTTTGGGGAAAAAGGACTAAACCCCATGTCCCCTCATCCCTGTCACAGAGGCTCTGCAATGCCCGCAGGGAATGGTGCCTCCGTCTCCCCATCCGGAAAACGGGTTGCAGGTATTGACCTTCCTCCATGGAGCGCCCTGAAATCTGGGGAAGACGTGATTCGGGGGACGATCGTAATCATTTACAGCACCCTAATGGCATTTTAGAGCCTATCATGGTCGTGGCTGGATTTCTGACATCTGTTAGAAAGAGATAAAAGATTTTTTCGCTGGTCGGTCTGAAGGCTTTCAGGCTCTCTTTGATGTGCTGTGGCTAATAGCCCCTTCATTTGATTAATTTTCATTTCTGCTGTCGGTCTTTAAGAGCTGCCACACAGACTTTGTGAATGGCTTGGAAGAGACGGAGCAGCAATCCACCCCGAAAGCTGCTCCAGTTCTCATTAATAGAAATCCCCGCAGGGCGAACTCCCAGCCCGGCGCTCGTGCACGAGGAAGCTGAAAATAGCAACATTTATAATAATAATAAATAACAGGGCGGGTGCTAGGAGCCATGAAGTGCCTCAGACGGATTTTATGTGTGTGTATATGTGTGCGGGAAGGTCCCAGAACACAAGTGACAGTGATAATCGAGGCTTTTGTCAGAGCATGAGTGTTAGGAATAATTGAATCGCTGCCTCATTACATATGGACCTATTTAGACCCTCATTATGCATTTGGCAAGTACTTAGCATAACGAATCGATTTAAAACGGCACATGAGACTCAAGTAATTCATAATGAAACTCCAAATCAAGATTACAAGGCAAGACTAAACCCCCCCAGCTCAACTTAACAGGATGGAGAGGCAACCTGTGAGGAAGATGAGCTGAGGGTGGGGAACAGGCTGGAGGAAGCCTCGAAGCCTGTGCCACCACGTCCGCATGGCCTTGGGTCAGGCAGTTAAGTCTCCTGAGGCTCTGGACCCTCATGCCATGCACGTGTGGTATTTCTGTTTCAGAGGGTATTTCACGTCTGGGTCCTTCCACAGAGGAGAGAGGCACACCCTGGTCTGTGGTTGCTGTCGGCTGTCCCTGGCTGTATCGCGTCTTCGTCTCTCTTCGGACTGAAGAAACAGCCCCAATTTTAACTGGTTTCTTCTCCCAAACTTACCCCATAAAAGCCCTTTTGCCACCACATGAGCTCCCTGCAGCTCTGTCATCCCTCTTTGCTGAGCCACAATGTTTCCCTGGCTCCCAAACATCCCGCAGTTTAACGGGCTTAAAACAGTGAGACAGGGGAAGAGGCATCAGACGAGTCACGTGGGCGAGACAGGGTACCCACAACACGACTGAGGGGGAAACAAAGCAAGTAAATCCAGAAAGGCTTCAGAAACATCCCTACACAGGCGTACGCAACAACTCCAGCACACGATGGGCAAAACTCAGCAGAAAGGACCTGGCTGCCATCCAAGAGGCTCGGAGCGAGGCAGAGCCTGGCATAAGCTGCGCTCAAGTCTGGCTTTACACATGCAAGGCAGCAGAGGAACGCAACAGCACACTCTTACTGCAGCTGTCTCCTCAGGCTTTACCTCTGTGCATTTTAGGAATTATCCAGCTGGGATTAAAAATGCCTCCCGCCCCTTCGTATTTAAATATAGGTTTTCAGGCTAACAAAAAAAAAACCCAAAGACAGAGACAAGGCTTTGCTCAACTAGAGCTGAATAATTAGGGATGACTAACACGACACACTGTGGACAAGCGCAGAAGAGACTCTTGCCAGGATGCAGACCCCAGCTGATAAAGCCTACTACATCCACAGGACAGGTCATCCGGAGTTTCCGGGATAATGCGGTTTCAAGTTTACAGCCCCTCTGTCTTCAGAGTCTCCAAACAGGCTGTGTTCCTCTGACACCATGGGTAAAAGACGAGTCTAAGTCCACGGGGAGTTCGCTGGGCTGGGACCACCCATTTCCTCCTGCTCCTTTGAAGAGGTCCCAAAGGCACACCAGAGCCAAGCGGGCGCCTCGGGAGGGCTGGAAACTCTAACTTGGCTGGAGCACTTGGGGAAAAGAAAAAAAAAGCCCATCTGAGTAAATTTACAGCCGACGAAAAGCACCCAAGCACCCTGAGGTGCAGGGGGCTGATTCCTGGCAGTGGGAGGAAGATCCTCCTGAAGAATCTCTTTGCTCCAGGTGCTCCCTCGTTAACCTCCATTTTCCCCTCAGAAAGATTAGGAGGGGAATTCTTCATAGGTAATTCCAAATCTCTGCTCCTTGTGTTCACCCTGACTTCTCATCCCAGCTTCTGCCTTAACAGCACAGGTCAGCTAAAAGGAAAATTCCAACCCTGCTGCTCCATGCGGGAATTCCTGGTTACAGAGGGCTGCTGCTGGAGGATGACAGAAAGAAGTTACCAGGCTCCCAAAAGGCACATGTAATCCTTAATCTCTGCATTATAATGTATGAAAATGAATGTATGAAAATATTTAGGATCCTCTGATATTCCCGGAGCTGCTGAAGTGGCTACAAGTACAGGGATTGGGTACGTGCAGCAGCAGCTCCAACGCTTTTTTTTTAAGATCTCAGGAAAAAGCACACACATTTAATGGAAGAGATTTAAAAGAAGAGCATCATGTCCAGTATCGCAGTGGAGTAATTTTGGCTGAAAGGCATCTCTGGAGGGATGCCGTGCAGCCAAGCATTTTATAAAAAATATTGATGGAGACTTGTTATGAGTTGTGAGAAATCAAGCTGCTTGTTGCATTAAGTTTCCCTAAACTTTTTTTTTTTTAATTAATGCTCAAGTACTTAGAGGTTCATGATTTACCCAACAAAGTGCAGAGAGGAAGTAACAAGATCCTTGTCTGTTTTTCATCAAATAGCACCTAATAGCACCTAATAGCATCTTCTTAGTGTGACATTGACAGTGCAATAGCCTATACTGCTCTTGTTCTGCACAATATTCCACTGAAAGCTCTGCTGCCCGATGCTGCCGCTGCACGTCACAGCCAAGGCAGAACCACCAAACGTTTTCTGAGGAACATAAAGTTTTGGTGGGATGGGCCCCATCATCTCCAAAGAGCTGTCCCTGAAGTCACAGCAACTTCGCAAGGTTTTAGGAAAATTAAGGTTACTGCTGCCCAGGCACTTGCTGATATCTCCCATTAAGTGGCCGGATCCGTAAGGATCTTCACATTAAATGCTCAGAAGCAAGTCTTTCCCATCTCTTAATTTTTCCCAAAGAGATTCTTTTTTTTTGCTGAAAACTCTTAGGTGCTAAAAGCAACTCTTAGGTGCTTCTTCTAAAATCTGATACAACTCAATAGAAGATGAGAGAAGTTCATTCCCCAAAATGTGCTCATAGTAATGCTACTAAACCACTTAATAGGAGTCAAAACCACGGGGAAGTGTAGATGGTGCATTTTATTAGAAATTAATGAGCTCCAGTGACCATTCTTTATTAATATTTTGCAAGCTGCATCCAGAGAGGATTGCCTTCCCCAGAGCCCAAGGGGTCGGCTCCTCCGTGGACACGCACAGCTGCTTCCAGGGTGCTGGTGCTGACGCTGGTAGAAAACCAACCCCAGGCAGCGCAGGATTGATGCACCTTCCGTGGTTCCAGTGAGTCGCCCCATGTCACCCAGACTGAGAGCAGGTTTATAGGCTGTCACATAACCTCCTTCTGCCTTTTTGTGGCTATGTAGGACACGCAGCCTCCCGGGAGGCTCCCACGCTGATGTAGCATTCTTGATCTACTGAGGGTTGTGCTGCAATATGTTCATCGGCAGATGGATTATTTGGGCCAAACCCTGCGCTCGGGGATGCCCAACACATCTCTTGGTGACTTCATTCAGCCTCCTGATCTTGTCTGTGTGCAGCCCCTGGAACAGCCTCCATGTGTCCTCCGTGTCCCCAGCAAGCTGTCCCAGCACACAGCTGCAGGGCACGGCGGGGCAGGTGGACAGCCACCCATGGTGAGACATCCCTCTGGGTGTGATGAGGAGCGTGTGCCCACCCCAGCCACTGGGAAAGGCAGAAGGAAAGGGATGGATTGCAGGGTGTTCATCAGCTTCCCAGCACGTGGGTTTGGGGTTTTTTAAGTTAAAGGATGTGCTGGTCAAGGCAGATGTCAACACTTGCAAGTTGTACTGAGCATTTCCTCTGAATCCTCCCCAAATCCCAGATCTTGAGAGAAGCCAGCTCCCAGTTGCGTGTATTCAGCCTGTAAGTGCACATGACTATAAACCCTTTCCTAAGGAGAACCTACCCTTCCATCCTCCCACCACCCACACAAATCAATGCCCTGTTCCTTGCTGAGGAAAGGAGCTGACCTTATTTCCAGCCGTCCTCCCTCCAGAGCAATGAGGGAAGATGATGCAGTCTGGAGATCCAGCCGTGGCACGCAGTGTACGAGCTGGTGTCTTGGGCTTTGTCAGAGCATCCTGCAAGAGTTGGACTAAACTAGAAGGGGTGAAATTTTCAGTACCCATCACCTGCTGCAATGAGCTCTTCTAAAAAAGCTGCCTTGCTATTAAAGCATCCCAAAAGAGCTTCACGCTACTAAAAATTCTTGTCCCTGGTAAACAACTACTCTGAAATACAAACAGCCTAAGTTTAGCCATTTATTGGGAAACCTCCTCCAAACTGTGTCCCCAAAGCACAGACAAAATAAATTCTTACTTGACAAAAGAGTCTAAGAAAACAATCTGGGCTTCCCCACATCTGGTTCGACATTAGTACAAAACACAGATTTTAAGGCCAGCAGGAAGGCTTTTCATTGTGTCTTTCACCCTGTTTAAAATAAAACAACTTCTTGCCCGGTAATTCCCGTGTCAAGCCTGGTTTGCAGCAGAGCCAGAGGAGATCTTTAACACTACACCTAATCGCAAGTGCAAAATTTCCACTACTTTTTCCATTCCCTTGTTTTTCCATGGCTGAGTTTATTTATTCCACAGACGCTTCCGTAAAGAGCCCCTTCACTGCTGCCGAAGACAGCCTTTGAACTGCAAATCTTGAGGTCTCAGCTCAAAACACGATGGAAATTGGGCTGCTGTTTAAAAGAAGGAGAGAAGAGGAGGAGCAGCTCCCTGCCACAGATTTTTGCGCTTGAGCCTACCGGATACAGACACATGGCTTAGCCCAGCTTCACATTAATGCTTTTTGAGATGCAGAGTCTGAATTAAAAATGCCATTTTGCTCAGGGAGAAAACTTTCATCTCCGCGAGCCAGCCAGGGAAGAGGCTGTGCCATGGCCCTCGGCACTGTCCTGCAGCAAACGCAGCAATCAGTCTCGGCGGTCTGAGGTCAAGGGGTTTGTTTCTCATCCTATCTTAACACCAACTGGCCCCAGGTGGCAGAACAAATGCAGTTAGCTGAAGCTGTTGATGTAATTTCTGTTTGTCTCCTTCAATTTTGTTCAATGCTGAACCTATTATCTTGGGTACATCTCACAAAGATGCTGCATCGCTCCTTGCGGGAACCTCTTCTGTGCATGATCCAAGCAGTGCGAGCTCAGCAGTGACCAAATCCTCTCTGGTTCTTGCATAAACCCCCACTCTCTCCATTTTACCTAATAATCTCTGTGTTGCTCTATTTATACTGCTCTGCTGACCTCCAGCTCCACGGGCTTTCCTGCACCCCCTGCCCAGGAAAGCCAGGGATTAGGCCTGTGCATTTTTCAGTCATGCAGGCATATACTCAGGTGATGTGTTAAAAATCCTGCCTTCAGATTCACAGTCTCATCTGTTCCTTTTTTTTCCCTGTTTTTTTGAGACTGAAAATTGTGTGAGCGGTGGGATTTGGGGGACAAAGCTGCCACAGCAGCTCCCAGCCCCATTTGCAAAGGTGGACACCCAGGAGTGATGCTAGGGATGACGAGCTGACAATTCCCTGGGTGGTCTTTTCATTCCTCATCTCAGACTGACCCAACCATAAATATATGTGGAGAAAATAAGGAAAAAAATACTATTTTTAGCCATCACTGGACAGATGGGAAGGTTCATTTCTGAGGCTTGAAAATCGACCTTTGCGAGGCCAGGGACTGGAGCTCAACTGAGTGTAACGAGCTCATCCAGAAAACCTGCTGCCCTTGGTGACCAGCTCTGCTTTATTATAGATGCTACAGGACTTGGGTCTGTGCCTCGCTCGTCGGGAAGTCTGTCCTCGGGAGCTGTGAAGACACACAGACACCCAGCCCGGTCCCTTCGTTCAGACACCTCCCTGCACGCATCTGATCCCTGTCTGCTCCTTGGACGCAACACACAGAGCCCCAGCGCCTCTCGACTCCGTGTGCCTGGGGGGTGTGTGTGTGACAAGCATGGAGATGTTTTCCAGAAAGCAGAAAGCCCCACAGATTTCCCCGAGTCTTCCCCCAGACGCCTCCAGCTCCCAACCAGACTCCCTTACACAGCCGCCTGCATTAAAATCAGATGCAAATCTCCCCGCTGCAGAAATATCTGTCAGATACAAGCCTTTGTTCCTTCCCAGGCGTAATTGCAATTTGAGGAATGCTCTCCTCTAAGAGCAATGTCTATTTAACCTCGGCGTTATCTAGAGGTGGTTGAACTCCCTATGTCCATCTGCAGCAGCTGATAGGAAGCACTGAAGGAAGCCGATACCATCTTTCATTTCTCATCCGTAACCCCACGGCCAGTCTGCTGCCAGCCAGCGAATTGTCCGTTGTACAAGGTATCAGCTGCATCCTTCCGGGTCCTAACAGCCCACTTTTATATCTATGCAAAGCCTATCATTTCTACCAACATCATTAATGACAAGATTTGGGACAAAATGCTTTGCACCTTGGGTTTTTGTTCATTTTACAGTCACAGCTGGGAGAAGGAGGCTTGTTTTTTGCTTTGCAAAGGAAGCTGCTAGGAGAATGACAAGCCTTTGTTCTTCCTAGGGCGCTCGGAGAACTGGCACTTCCAGAATTCCAGTCCTTAGGAGGTCATTCAGACCCAAGGCTGTTAACAAAATTGATTATAAATTCCATTAAGCAAGTTGAGACAAACCGAAGCTGGCACTGTTGATTGCCAGCTCTGCTTGCCTCAAACCGACACTGCCAAAAGCCTGAGAGATCCAGGCACCGGCTTTGAGAAAACCCTTTCTGCAGTTCCGAAATGCAGCTGAATTGCCCCAGGACAGACACCCAGGGCCAAGCCTTAGATTTGGCCCCCGCATCTACAATATGTCCATGAAAGTCATGCAATATTAGGCAGCTTGGGTGTGGCAGAGCCTCCACCCAAACCCATTCATCCCATCCCAGCTTAACAAAACACCTTGCAAACTCTAGCGAGAGCTGGAAAATGAAAAGCAGCAAACAGGCAACCCACTACCCACGTCCTCAGTAGACAGTCTGGCCCTGGGATGAAGATGGGGCACTGAATGGCACAAACTGACTGCAGCGGATGCCCCGAGCTCCTGCCATGGACCCCACAGCAAGGAGAGGCTGTCCCTCCCTGCCACGAGTTCTGGCTGACCATGAGATGTGCCCGTAACTACTGGAGAGCTTTCCTGGAGAGCTTGGAAAGCACTGCATCACCGCCTGCATCCAACGTGCAACCCTAGCACGGTACGGAGACATCTCCAGGCCTTTTATCAGTCCTGCATGCAATGGGACAACCTCTTCTTCTGTGGACTGATGCCGGTAACCCTCACCACACTAAGAGCAGAGTACACCTGCAGCACTGCATCCAGCTCTGGAGCCCCCAACATCAGAAGGACGTGGACCTGTTGGAGAGGGTCCAGAGAAGGCCAAGCAGGTGATGAGAGGGCTGGAGCAGCTCTGCTGTGAGGCCGGGCTGAGAGAGCTGGGGCTGTTCAGCCTGGAGAAGAGGAGGCTCCGGGGAGACCCGAGAGCGGCTCCCAGTACCTAAAGGGGGCTGCAGGAAAGGTGGGGAGAGGCTCTTCAGCAGGGCCTGGTGTGACAGGATGAGGGATGATGGTTTTAAAATACAGGGAGGTAGATTCAGATTAGACATCAGGAATTTTTTTTTTTACGCTGAGGGTGGTGGAGCACTGGCCCAGGCTACCCAGAGAGGCAGTCGATGCCCCATCCCTGGAAACATTCCAGGCCAGGTTGGATGGGGCTCTGAGCAACCTGATCTGGTTGGAGATGTCCCTGCTCCTGGCAGGGGGGTTGGACTGGGTGGGCTTTGAAGGTCCCTTCCAACCCAAACCATTCTATGATTCTATGATTCTATATCCACACTTTCTCAATACCCCAAATCTCCCCACCAGGCTCTGCTGCCCACTGTGTCAGGTCTTGCCTACACATCTACTGAAAGACCACTATTGTTCCAGCTGAAAGTGCTAACCCTGCTTCAGAGACAAGAAACTGAGGCATGAGGTTTCCTCCAGCAGCCTCATCTCAGGAACCACGAGCTGATCTCTCACGTCTGACCTCAGTGTCCCTGCCACTAAAGCACAGGCACCTCTCAGCCCAGCAAGGCACACACATACAGCTGCTGGGAGAGCTGGACAGCAGCTCATTTTGGGTGCCTTTGCATAAGGACGGCTGAATTCTCCCCATTTCCATTGCTGAGGCTGCAAGCCGGATCTATTCCCAACCCAAGTGCCTGGCAAACATCGTCTCCCCGGGTGAGATGTGATGGGGGATGTGTGACGCACCAGGACGCCTCTATTTTAGGGTGCTGCTGTGTGACTGCCGGAGAGGTGTTTTTCTTTTTCCAGATCTTCAGCAATGTGAACATAGCGCCAGGGAAAAGGTGGAGATGGCCACCCCATCAGAGCGCAGTCACACGTTCAGCTGTGCAACGGGAACAACGCTCACATTTTCACCTGAGTCAGCACAGGCATGCGGAGAAAGAAGCCTTCCCTTCCCATCTCGTCCCATCCCATTCCATCCCGTCCCATCCCAGCCAGCCCAGGGTGTGGAGGAGAGCTTGGGATGGGAGAGCTGATGATTTCTCAGCAGTGATAGAATCAAGTGCCCCATAACATGCAAACCTCCACCACCCCTTGGTGTCTCCAGTGCCCGATGACAGCATCTTCAATCACTTCTACCTGGCCACCTGGAGACCACCACCCAAACCCACTCGCTAGGTAAGAGCAGATCTGTGCTGACTGCTCCCGTCCCCATTCAGGCTGCTCCATTTTCCTTCCTACCCCCCCTGCCAACTTACACACCTGGGCGCGCAGCTGAACTCACAGAGGGGAAAGGTATGTGCCCCACCAGCCCTGCCGTGAGAAGACACATTGTGCTCCGCTCCCTCCTGGCTGGCGGTTATTTGTCTTCTGGCGTTTGGGAGGGTTATTAATACAGAAGCAAAACCAAGCAGACAATAAACCCACAGTGTTAGCGCAACAGCGCATGTTGTTTCAGGAAACTTAAAAATCCTGTCAACAGGGACTTTAGCCCCGCAGTGGCTAGCCCTGTTCTGTGAAGCGTGGTGGTGTTCGTATTCAATAATAATTCTTCTATTACATCTGCGGCGATTGGGGGTTGTGGAGACAGGAAGGTATAAAGGGGACATTGAACCTGGAAGCCCAGGCAGGGACCTCTGTTGTTTTCTTTATCCTCACCAAAATAAGCCTAAAAACAAGAAAAAGCTGCTCTCCCCAGCAGCCCGTCTTTCCATTTGCAGGGGAGATCTACAAACCCTTTGGCACACCAGGTAGAGCTGAGGAGAAAGCCCTGTACACTGACCTGCCTCTGATAATTCCGCAAAACCACATTTATGGGATTAACTCCGCTGATCCCTGGTAAATGCAGTTTTATTGCACCGTGTTTGGATTCAGAAAACAACCGAGCATAAAAACCAGCACAAAAAGCAGAGGTGTGGATATTCCAATCCCCACGCGGAGAGGCTGGCAGGGCAGCTGATGGCGAACACTAAAATCCAGCCATCAACTAAAAACTGAGCCGAGGGGAGAATTTACGGTGGATGCAGGCAGTTGAGGGAGGGTTTCAGGATTGCTGCCTTCACACTTGGCTGTGCATTTAATGCTCAACTCTGGGACACCCTCAGCGAGCACGAGAAAAGGGTCTGAGGGGTTCACTTTAGCTTGGACTGGACCCAAAGCCCACGAGAAATACGCTCAGATGGGGCTGCAGCACAGAAGGAGGTGCTTCCCCACCGCTTCCCCACACTCCAGTGGGGAAGCCCAGCAGTGCCCATTACCCCCAGTGCACCACTGCTGCTGGTGCGATCGAATTCAATAACTTGTCTGATGGCCCAGACACCCTGGGGATGTCTCCAGTCCCCCTCTACATGTTCCAACACCTCCTGCTTTCTGCCGTACCCCAGCCTGCGCTTCCCCCATACGGAAACCCAAGCGAGGGATGCTCCCTCCCCATCTCAACACCGAGGCTCTCAAAGGAAAGAGCGTGACATGACCCAGTGCGTCCGCGGCCACGTGAAGAATGCAAATCCCTTTTGCAGGCACAGTTCGACAGGTTTCAAACCCCACGAGACCTCACTGCAGACTGTGCTTTCCTTTCAGCCCTGCAGCAACTGATTCTCTTGCTTTAACGTGACCTGACATGATTTTTATTTTTTTTTCCAGGTGCACTGTCTGTCTTATCCTCTTCCTTTCTGGTTTCTTGATCGCTGCAAAGATGTCAGCCTCATGCTGCTCCACGGCAGGGGCTGGCCCAGCTGTCTGGAGAGGGCAGAGCTCTGCAATTCCGGGCATACAGGGGATTTTCACAGGAGGGAGAGCTACGAGATACTGGTTTCTCCCCTCTACTTGCACGAGCAGGGTCAGTCCTTGCTCCTTTCCTTCCCACAGGGCTGGCTCTTTATGGAGGCTATGTCTTTCCACAGCATCTCACACAGGGACACTACGAACCATAGCTAGGTCCTCCCAAAAAATCCAGACTCTACAGATTTTAATGGAAAATTGGGTGCTGAATAGCTGGAGAGACCCTGCAATACTCCGCTGTTGCAACTGCGGATGTGCGAGGTTACACACGACAACCCAAGACTCATCACCCATACAGCCTGAGATCTATTCTGAAGACAAACACCTCTCCCAGCTCCCATCCCCTCTGCCATGTCCCTTCTCAGCAGCAACAGCCTGGTGAGCTCAGACCGAGCCTGCCAGATGGAGGAGCTTCAGGCGAGCAAGGACAGCTGGATTTAATGTGCCGAACAATCTCGTAGAAATCCTAGGCCCAGATCCTACATCTGCGCCAGCAGCCCAGCGGTGCCTGCAGCCAGCCTCTGCGGGGTTCCCTGCACGCAGGGAATCCCGACATGACACCGATACCCAGGGTGGGAGAGAAAGCAGGGCTCGGGCGGGGAAATCAAGCTATTCCTGTAAAAGCACCTTGGGGACGTACTATCGTAGCCTTGGAGCTGACTTAAGCGATACGTGGGGCCACCAGCCAACGTTAAGGCCAAAGAACAGGGCTGGGCTGCTGCTCTGCTCTGGCAGAGGCTGCATCCCAGTGCTGCGACGCCGATGACACAGCCGGGTGTGGGTAAGGCTGAAACAGCCCTGTGCTCTGCACCCCGCTCTACGGCAGCGTGCCGCAGACTCCCCAAACCACACCCGCAGCACCAGTGAGCACCCGAGCCACCACCACTGCCTGCGCCCTCATGCTTTATGTATACGTTTTCTAGTCCACTGCAGCAGGGCAAAAAAGTCCCAAGAACGCCAGGTCTGGCATCCTTCCAGCGCGCCGAGAGAGCCGTCGCGAAGGGAGGGCAATGGAGTTGTGGATGCCGAGGGAGGCAGGATCCTTGATGCAAGCTACAGCGTGCTATCTTTAGAAGGAACACATGCTATGCTCAATTCCTTCTGCTCTATTTCCTATGTGAAACCCTTCACGGTGCACGCTCGCAGGGGCGCGGAGGGAGGAGGGAGTTCTCCATGTCCCACAGCCAGTGCTAACGAGACCAGTCAATAAGCAGCAAGCAGGCTGGTGGTTAAGCTACGATACTGTAATGCATCTCCTTCTGCTGAGGACTTTGTTGTCACTTTACCGTGAGCCACAGGAACACGTCACTCCAGTGGGGCAGGGAACAGAGCCATCTTCTGTGCAGTCACCCTCACCAACCACAGCCAGCTCCAGCGGCAGGAAAGCTGGTGCAAGCCCTGGTGCAAGGAGTCTATAGGATCCATCAAACTCATAGTCCAGCATCCAGAGCCACCCAAGTCTAGGAGCTGGTGACCTCCATCCTTTTATACACTCATAAATGTCAACCTTTTAGTAACAGGACCCCTTTTGATAGGACAAGGGGTAATGGTTTTAAAATAGAGGGACGTAGATTTAGATTAGAAATTAGGAAAAAATTTTTTACACCGAGGTTTGTAGAACACTGGCCCAGGTTGCCCAGAGAGGCGGTGGATGCCCCATCCCTGGAAACATCCCAGGCCAGGTTGGCCAGAGAGGCGGTGGATGCCCCATCCCTGGAAACATCCCAGGCCAGGTTGGCCGGGGCTGTGAGCAACCTGATCTGGTTGGAGATGTCCCTGCTCCTTGCAGGGGGGTTGGACTGGGTGGGCTGGAAAGGTCCCTTCCCACCCAAACCATTCTGTGATTCTATAATAGCTATACAAGGGTGCCCTACAGAAGTCCACAGGGCCAGTCTGTCTTAGCATGAAAGAACCACCCAGGACATTGTATCATCTGCTTGGGGTGCGTGCTGTTAAGTGAGGTCCTTCCAGCAACTTTCTCCATCCTTGGCAGAGACGAAATTCAACACCCTTGGGCTGGGGTCCAACCTCCGCTTCCTAGCGAAGTGTTTTCACTGCTAGACTGCTGTAAATGGGGCAATATCATATTGCTTGCCTTGCAGAGTCTGCAGGAAAAGTGCTGATGGTTTCTGTAGGATTTGGGTGTGATCTCAGCCTTCTACCTCATGATCCTCTTGAGACTTACTCATCCAGTGCCCCAGTCTGCAAACCCCAGAGGTCAAAGCAATGGAGCAGCTCTCAGCTCAGACCAGCCAAGACAACTTCACCATTTCCCCTGGATTTCAAGGTCTTCCATGCTTTATGAGAATCTGTCCCCAAAACTCAGGAGTAAATGGCAAGCATTTGCACCACTTGGGACAAGGATCAGGAGAAAGAAATTCCCCTCTGGGGGACAAATTAAACCCTAGCACAGCCCCAAAAGAGAAAAAGGAGTGAAGAGACACCAGACTGTCCCTGCCTGCACTCTCCCGTCTCTGAAAGCCTTCTCAGTCTGCCGGCACCTCTGGAGGTTACAAGCCAGCCAAACCACGTGAAGTAGAAACAAAAATGTTTGGCAAGGAGTCGGAGGCTGCTCTTCTACACTGCCAAACCTCATCAGAGCTGCCGTGGGCAAAGCGGGGCTCTGCCACCTCCGTTCAGCGCTGTGCACAGCCACCCACCAGCCCCACCACGGCTCCAGGGCAGGAGGAAAACACGCTGCTCGCCAAAGCGAGCAGGAACTGCCCAAAACGCTTGGCTCCTGAGAGACACAAGATGAGATTTCTAACAGCAAGACCATTCTCTCTATTAAAAATATAAAAAAATAACCCACCCTAAATAGAGAAATGGGTCTTCAGTGGATTTCAGCACAATCTATACCGCACTGGTGTGTGATTTATCAGAGGGGTGACAAGGCTGTCACCCATAATAACCTTGCCCGTTGTGTGCTGACAGTCACCCCAGGCACAGCGAGCGTGCAGCCCCGGCTCCGGCAGGGCTGGCGGACGTGAAGCCGACTGGCGAGACAGCTCAGATGACTGCTGGGCCACAGCATGAGCAGAGGGGATGTAATCACGAGAGCTTACTGCAGCGAGAGAGGCTGCTCAGCAGAGTTTAAATTCCTCTTCTGCAAGACGTTGCTCACTGCAAGGTTCCAGATCCTGTTTACTTTGGAGAGGTTAAGAGAGGGGGAAAGTGGGAATCTTCCACATGGATCCAAATTGCCCCTGTTTGTGGAGGGAGCAACATCCATTCCCAGTCCTGGCAAAGAGGGAATTTGCTGCCTCCGCTCCCCAAAACTGTGCACGTAGGAGTTCAAGAGGCTTAGTGGTTCTGCTCTCTGGGCATTTGAAGCCCAAGTCCAATACACCTCATTTCTCACTGAACCCAGGAGGGACCAGGAAGAGCAGAAGGCTCCTTGCAAATATTTACTTCTCCTTTCTAAGAGGAATAAGAACAAAAAAAATCCCAGCAGTCTCCTGCTGGGGAGCCCAGCAGACCCACTGGCCAGGCAAGCAATTAACACACTGTCAAGGAAGCAGAACAGCCCTAACGACTGCAACTGCACAGCAGCCTCCAGATTCTTCCCTTTTGTTTTGGAGCCAAAGGAAAAGAGAGGAGTCACTCACCCTGTTCGCCAAAGGTCCAACTCGACTTGATGGCACCAACACAAAGCAGCCTGATGCAGCCTGAACGCCAGGCTGCAATGGATAGAAGGTGGCTGTGGCCAGGCGGCCGGGGGTTAGAAGCGTGTCAGGAGCTCTCCTCTGCCTCTGCTTTGCCAAGGGAGGTTAGAAAAGGCCACTTTGTCATCCCAGAATGTTCAGCCATGCCTCCAGCCAAGTGGGGTTACCCTGACATTTTTTGTGGCTTCCTCCACCCACTACCAGAAGTCCAAAGGGATAAAAACAAAGTCTGGATGCAGGAGGAGAGTAATAATTTCTTGAGGCATTTCTACTCAAAATGACTTAGGGAGTTCTGGTTTCAAATCTCTTCTGGCACTGAGGAAAGCAAACAGTGGACTTGTTCTCCTGGGGGACACCCAGCGCCTGCTCAACCCCTTCTTGTAGAAGGCATCTCGACTCACTTTGTTGCTGGCTTTAATGCCATGGTCCTGCTCCATCTGATACAGAAACCCAGGCTAGGAATGGGATTTCAAACTGTGATTTTCAGTCTCTGCAGGAATAAAGAGATTTTGGATAGCCTCACAGGGCCTGAGCACCATTTGTGGACAAAACCAGGAGCAGGATGCAGCAGGGCTCGCACCAGACTGGGTGCTCTGCCCCTCTGCATGCTGGCAATAATAAAAGCAAAAGAATTACAGAGCCACAGGGGGAAGTGTTAAGACCCCGAGACAGGGGAGGTCACAACCCAGGGCTGGCTTTTTAGATGGCTCAGCAGCGAGTTTGGCTCCTTCCACCCAGGAACGCACCTGAACTCAACTAAAACCAGGATGAGAAATTAAACAGGGGGAGGGGGGTGCTTGATTAAATATTCATATGAAACAGCACTACTCTCCTTCATAAATAACACAAATGTGTTCCTCCTCAATTAATATGCATCACTACTAACCTCTCTAACGAAGCCAAGCTCTATCCCAGGAACTGAACATTAATGCTTTCTGTCAGCAACACGCAGCAGCACTCTGAGATTATTTCTTGGTCATTTTTTCACAGATTCTCCTCCCAACGTTCCCAGCTTGTGTCTGTCCTGAGCAGCACAACCTAAGGACTCACAGCCGCAATACGTAAGAAAGCATCATACTAGAAATACAGAAGCAACCACACTGCACCAGGCAGTGCTAGCCATCCCTGGTGGGCTGGGGTTTTTCTACACTAGAAGTATAAGCAATCCCTCTTGCTGGCCTATATTTGGAGCAGGATATTTAAAGACGTGAAAAGAGGAAGATACAGAAATACCCCTGTGGGAAGAGGCTGGTATCAGAAAAGATGCAGGTTGCGGGGTGGGCAACATGTACCCTGTACTTCCCATTTTGCCAGCCCCGCAGGTGGATGATGCTGAGTCCATACCAGTGTAAACCACCTCAAAGCAGAGCTGAGCTCCACCTTGCACCACGCAAGACCCTCACAGATGGGGTTTCGGGACATGCCCAGGGCAATTGCGGGCCCGTACCTGAAGGCAGATGGGTTATACAGATCATGGTTCAGCTGAAACTCTCCTTCATGTCTCACTACAGGTCCTTCAGAAAGGTCATTGACCAGTTGTTTGCTTCAATCCTTGCCCTGCATCTTCCACCTGAGCTCCACTGTCTCCAGAGCCCTTTCTGACTGCCTGGATCTGCCCTTTCACAAAAGGCCAGTACGCTGTACTCGCTGCCGCCGGCAGCTCTGCCCCCACACAGAGCACAGCCAGCTGACACCAGCGTCTCTCGCCTCCCTAGCTGCCGTATGTCACTGCCTGACTTCGATCACTGTCACCCACAGCTCGTGCTAATGGGGCGGGCTGTGAATCACGGCAGCGGGACACAGACACGTGTGAGCACTAAGCTACCCGTCCTGCAAGTCACCTCCAGGCAGCTGGAAAGGTAGCTCCTTCCAGAGCACCAGCAAGATCCAGCAGAGCTGGTGTCAAAGTCTTTAAGCCCTCGAGATCACAGCTGCTCTACATAGGTTCACTGATGTCTCCTTAAACCACCCTGAAACCTCCATGAGTGCAAGTGGCAGGGAAAACTGCAGCATCGTCCTGCTGGTCACAAATTCCCACTGCTTTGGCTGCAGGGAGTTGACTTTGATCGACATCGAGCCGGTAGGCCATGTCCAGCAGCACACCACCATGGGTCACTGCTCTCCACTTCCATAGCTGCTCTGTCCACCCTCTCCAGCAGCCCCAAAAATGGCTGAGGTGTGATTTTAATGGCACCTTGCTGGCCCTCCTCAGGAGGCAGAGAGCCAAATGCCAGCACTAGCAGTCTTTCCAAAGGGCAAATTTGGGGTCTTTGTAGTCAAAAAGCAGATGACGGACCCCATGCAGCCTGAAGCCAACAAGCAACTTCTGAAACTGCAGTGCTGGTACCTTCCTCCTCCTCTCTCAACTCCTGCCCCAGGGAGGAGAGCCACAAAGGGGGAGCAGAGAGGAGTGCAGGAGCCAGACCAGCCCACAGTAGCATTGGAGATGAGCATTTGAGTGAGTTCCCCCACTTAACCCCACAAAATCAAGCTTGCATAGCCAGAGTGGGGCACCAATCTAATTCCTACTGACAGCTCACACCACACAGTGCTTACAGCACCGCAGTGCCAGCGATTGTACAAATAAACAAAAAACAGTCCCTGGTTTAAAACCTCCTTACACAGGTCCCATTCAGGAGGACCTGGAATTGATGGATCTCAAATTTTCTTTCACCAGTCTGGTCCAAACCTTCTATCTGCTTGAGAGAGCAGGCGATGTTACACAACAGGAGAGCCAAGAGCAATACTTCTAATCCTGCGTTAACAAACGTGACTCACCCATTTATTTTCACTGGTATGTTCATGGTTATTTTAAGCTTTGTCTAAAGAATGCCAGCTACTGTACAATAACTGGAATGAAAGATGGCAGTGTTTTTATTTTGCTTTGCAACTAAATATTTATTTTTAGTTCCTTTAAAAGAAAACAAAAACTGTAAAGTGAAACTGGCCTGTAAATTATTTTAAACACTTTGGCACTGATTTCCTAAAGCAGACCCACACGAGCAAGTGCCACCTCCAGGCCAGAGCCACCCCTGGGGAAAACTGGTGGCCTAGGTGCCACCAGCTCTGGATCCACCTCTGCACTTCCCCAGGAGTCAGCCTGGCTGCGAAGACATCCCAGGTAAATCCCACCTCGCACACGAGCGTTTAAGAGACAAGACTTTGCTTTGCAGGATGTTTAGTTCGTGCCCAGGTCCAAAGAGCCCTGCTGCGTTTCCCCAGCCTCTCCAACCAGGCCATTTGCACGATGAAGAATGTAATGGTTACACCAACACAGCATCAATTTCAGCAAGAGTTTTGAGTTTAAATATCATACAAGGAATAAAAAATGCCCCACGCAGATTATCTGGATCCGCGTTACCACCTATGCCTAAAAAGATCCCAATGTTGCCTATCTCTGGGCCAACCCAGGCTTCAAAACCCTTTTTGTCACAACCCATCCCATGGCAGCACAGCCATTCTGCTGACACCATCCCCAGACTGCCTGATGTCTTCCTGCCCTTAAGCGGGGTAAGATTAACTCTTGGTGTGCTGGATCTGTCCTTGCACCGCTCCCTGCCGTGCCTGTTCGCCACCCGGAGTGCTCCCTGCCCAGGGGCTGCCACGCAGGGTTACACCATAAGCTCATTTCGGGCAGCCGTCTGCTCCATGTGGTTCACCATCTGCTCCCACAGCGAGTGGGTGGGTGCTATCTAGGGGTGCCGGGTGGCAGGGACGAATGCGAGTCGGGACTCCCAGGCTCTGTTCCTATAGACAAATCAACAGGGGGACCAAAAATATCCAGAGACTGAGGTTGTCTCCTCCACTTCAAGCGGGGGAAAAAAGGAAAACAACACAAAACACCCATCCCAGCCCCAGAGAAACCCGTTACCGAGTAAAGCCCAAGTTTCAAAAAGCTTGTTAGAAAGACAGGAGTGAAAAATCAGCATTTCCGGCTTCCTTCTCCTTGCCAAGATTCAGAGATGTTCATTTGACCCTGGCGCTGGGAGATGGGCTGCCTGGAGCTCGGTTACGGCCTGGAGCAGAGGACAAGCTCCTGGCTGCTTCTCCCTGTGGTGCCAGACTAAGGCCACAGATGGCTCCATGCCTCAGTTTCACCAGCGAGGCTTGTTGGACGGACATCTCAAAACACCCTGGATACCCTGTCTGGCCAGAGCTGGAGAATCAGGGGTTGGGTGCTTCTTTGCATGGGTGATGACTTTGGTTTTGCACACACAAATTCCTTGATGCTGCCAAACATGGAGCTCCCCACGGCCAGGAGAGAACACGCATCTTCTCCATCCATCACAACAATTTCCAGGCCAGTGCACTGGTGTAAACCACAATTCCTGTTCGGGAACTCTGGAAACAAGAGAAGCAGTGTGTTTGGGACAAGAGGGGCTGAACTTTAGCCAAACAAGGTAACAGCTAGCCACAGAACCGCATCCAGCCACGCCATCTCCAACCTCCCACAACCCTGAGTAAACATCCTCCCATCTCCTTCCATAGCTTCGTTTCTCCTTCCCACTTTCCCCATGCTTGTATCTGGAATAAATCCCTCTTTGTGAGTGGGGATGGATCCTGGCGCGCTCCGCAGGAGACAGAGGGATGAGGGTAGCTGTGATTCTGCTCATACGAAGTGTACAACTGCTCACACAGGCTGCTCACGGCAGGAACGCTTCTCTTGTTTTTGCTCTCCACTACATGTTTACGCCAGCTCTCCTGGCAAATCCGCAATATGCTTCTACCTCCGAGTCAACCAGTGTCCCTAAGAATTTTCCATCGGAAAGTCACTGTCAGACTCCCAGAGCCGCATGCGCTTCCGCAGCCGTTTTCTGCCCTCTTGTGAAGCTCTGCAGAAATCCACGGCCAGAGCTCTGCAAACCCGCGCTCCCGCACTAGCTTGTTTCCCAGGCAGGGACACAACCAGCTGATTGATGGCTGTCCCCAACTCACCGCTGAAGATTTCCTGGGTGTGAATGAAGGCCTTTAAGGACCATCACCTCTCCCAAAAAAAAGAGCATCACTACCAGCTCTGCAACAACCCGCACTGGGCTCCACCCTATTTTATCCTGCAATCGATCACTTTTTAAAGCCCTGAGCCAGGAGACTCCCCCTTGCACTGCTGGCTTTGGCTGAGACAAAGCTCTCACTCTCTCCATCCAGCCCATGGTCTCCCCGGGATCCCGTGGGATTAAACGCTGATCAATTTATCGATTATAAGAAGTCTGAGCGTGTCTGTGTGCTTTTCCTACCAACAGGTCCCCAGAAGCATCAGTCAGTGTGTTGCTGGGTTCATCGCTCCCTCCCCTCCTCATGACCTGATTTTGGGTACTGCCCCCACAGGACACCAGGGTTTGGTGGTTTATCCCAGGAGATATGGCCAGGAAAGGACAGGGATGCAGTAAGTAACCTGAGGCTCGGCATGTTCCTGCCTGCTAAAGACAAAACAATTATTTGTCCAGAAGGAGCAGGAACCTTTGGCTCTAATCCACATTTGGTGGCAGTGTGGGCTGTACCAGCATGGCCCAAATTTCCACTTCAATCCCATATCACTCCCATTGGCTTCGTGTAGGGACAGAAGGGACGTGACTCATCCAGAAACCGAGACAAGCCAGGGACAGAAGGGGAGGTCCGCTGCCTTGCTGTGCATATTGCACTCCACACACACTCCCCTCCCCTCCACCCAAAACCCCGCAGCCCCACCATCTGATCAACAAGTCATTTTTCTGTTCGGAGCAAATGGTACATCCTACACCAACCCAGCCCAGCCAGACAGGTCCCTCTATAAATCCGTGGCTGCAACTCCCCCTGTTCCTACAACCTGCAGTCCCCCTCCTTTACAACAAGGAACCTGAGGCACAAAAAGGGCTGTGACTCAAAAATACCTAGCCCTGTTAGAGACCAGAAAATTCACTCACATGCCCTGGCTACAAAAGCCACCCCACCTCAAAATCTGCACAGCAATCAGTATTCTCCTCCTTCCCAAAAGTGTCAGCGACAGATGCCAAAGGCTCCCTGGAGTCTCCTCCATCTTCCCAAAGCATGTAATGTTCTCATATGGATAGTTACCGGTCCCATCAATTACTTTGTTTTGGCAAGATGACGCAATTCAAAATACACCCTGCACAGCCCGCTGGCTTTTAAATGCCATGGACATAAGGACAACAAACTCCGTTTCATCTCCTCCAGTCATTTGTCACAGCCATTGCAGGACTGTTCCTTAAATGCACGGTTTTATTCTGAATTGCACCATTGATTGGACAACAGGACAACACCGCACTGAGCCTTTTGCTTTCCAAGAGCTGTTTTTCATCGCTTGGGCTCTAAACCACACAGGTGCTGCCAGGGAGCTGCTTGAATCTACACCAGACCCACCCCAAAAGCTGACAATCAGCGCGATCCAGCATACCTGGAGCCACACACCAGATGGCATGGTCACCCTGCTCCACTCCCAGACAAACACTCAGCGACTCACAGCCCAACCCACTCTGACAAGTAAGACAGGAGGAAGGTCAAACCATCTGTTTGCAGAGAGCTCAGTGCCATATTTAAGTACAAAGCATTTAAAGACTGGAAAGCTGATCTTAGACCTCCCCAATATATAATTGTTTTAGTCTTGCTTCTACCAAGTCTCCATGAGCTTGCAGCTGCTTTGGGTGCTAAACCCAAACAGCCAGAATGACAAAAGCACCCAAAACCTACAAGGAGCAGCAGAGTTGCTCTTCTCGAACTGATGCTCCCTCCTTGAAGCATTGTGCCACAAGACAGAGTCAGATCTGAGAACAGGAAAAAAACTAATTTATCTTTCATTATTTACATTTTCGAAGCCCTTATTGCTCAAATATTTTGAATTCTCCCTACAGCTTCCATCCCTTCCCAGTGCAAAGCAGCTGGTGCCTTTCATTGCAAGCAGCTGCATTTCATGAGGCTGTAACTACTGCCAAGTGTTTGGGGGAGCCCTGAAACACATGGGCCCATCTACTCAGGCTTATCAATTCCTCCTGCAAACAAGGTCTTTTGGGTTTTTTTTTCCAAAACCTAGCACCCCTACACACCTAAACCATATCTTGAGCCCCCACTTTGATCTCCTGGGTGACACTGCTTTGAGTAGGAGAGCTGGACTACATGGCTTCTTCTGAGCTCGCTCAGGCTGAATTTTCATACTGCTGTTTCTAACTAAATAGAAGAAGCTGTTTCAGGGCCATTAGTCTGTTTGCTGACTTGCATTCAAGGAAAGCAGTTGTACTAGGCAGCAGTTACCTGCAGAGAATGCCCAGGAGAGGCTTCCTTCAGTCCCCCAGGGACCCCCCAAGATGTGGTGCCCACCCCCAGCCTGCAGTCACTCTGCGAGCACCTGCTGCAGGGTACGAGACTCAGATTTCACCCCACCTACAATACACACCGCAGGCTGAGAGTGAGAGCTAAAGAACCAAGACACCGAAAGGTGCTAGTGCAGAACACCCTCCAGCCCAGCTCCTCACCTCAGCACGGCGCAGCTGTTCCCGCCCGGCCTTTTATACCCGCGCGAGGGGGCGGGGCGTCCTGCCCTCAAGCTTGCCCTTCTCCAACATGGCGGGCTGGGCAAACGCCCGCCTTGCGCATGCGCGCGCCGGGAGCCTTTAAAAATGCGTGGAAGAGACCTATTAGGATTTTTTTGGGGGGAGCGTTATATTTACTTGTCTCTGTGAGGTGATATGGAGCTAGAAAAGAGAGGGAAAGGGAAAAGAAGGGATGTATGGTATTCTGTGACGCCACCGCGCTGGGAGCGAGGCTGGGCGGGCGGTGCGGGAGGGGTGGCGGCTGCTGGGTGTGCTGCGCTGCTCCTGTTGGGGCAGGCCGGCCCGGGCCTCTGTTAGCGGTGCCGAGGTGGGGCCGTCACCCCTCGGCTGCCGGGCTCCTTCAGCCACCTCGGCCCCTCTGGGGGGTTAACGGTCGGTTAACGCGCAGCCGGTCCCAGGCTGGTGGTTCTGGCGCGCCCGCGGGTGCCAGGCCCATCTGAGGCAAATGTCGAAGTAAGTGCCCACTATCTGTTGGTGCTCCTAAATCATGGAGCAGTTTGGGTGTCTTGCTTTTCTGGCTGCTGTGATTGCTAGAAGATGCTAAATACCCTACTAAAGATTAGGAGAGTTTTCAGCAAGTAGTGGTTTTTCTCCTCAGAGCTTGAGATACCCCTTTTTGTTAAACGGCCCGTGTCTGGTGTTCAGAGTCCGCCTCAGAGCCTGTAGGTTTCTGCATCCTTACACTGATGAGGGTCTTGAAACTTTTAAGAGGCAAACTCTACCTTTTCCTTCAGCTTTTCTCTTTCTAGAATGTGTGTGATGGTTTGGCCCAAATCACCACACAGCTTCTCGCTCACTCTCCCCCTCCCCAGGGGGATGGGGGAGAGAATTGGGAAGGAAGGAGAACTCGTGGGTTGAGATGAAGACAATTTACTAAAATAAAAGGGAAAACTACAATAATAACAGAATATAAGGATATTAAAAATATACAAAGTGAACAATATGTGTTTTCTCACCACCCGATGTCCCAATGACCGATACAGCCCGTCCCGAGCAGCGATCACGGAAACAAACCCGAGCAGCAAGCAAAGGAGCAAAAGGGAGCCAGCAAGGTAGGGGGAACGATGCCAGCAAAAACAAGCAGGAAGGATGGATGCCAGGAAGGCAGATACCCACCCTCGCCTGCCCCCACTTATATACTGAGCATGACGTTTATGGCATGGAATACTCTCTTTGGCCAGTTTGGATCAATTATGCTGTCTGTCTTTCTCCCAGCTTCCTGCATCTGCAAATTAGCGAGACTTGGAAAGCAGGACGGTGTCCTTGGTCTCATTCACAACAACTGGTATCATCAGGGTGTTTATGAACATTCTTCACACACAAAATCCAAAACATACCAGCTACTGAGAGGAAAAATTAACTCCATCCCTGCCAAAACCAGGACAATGTGTCATGTGGCTGCTGACTTGCTGTCCCAGGTGGCGAAAGCGATCCTACAGCCGAGAGCGCCAAAAAGCTCCTCAGCAGCATGGCCCTAAGCGCAGGTGATGAACATATCAGAGAAGTTGAGTGTGAGTCTGGCTGCCTTCTGATGGGGAAGCAGCTCTTCCCAGGTCTTCTCCCTGGCCTGAAAAGAGACGAGGGGGTCGCTTTGCTATCATGTAACATCTACTACTAAGGTGTCTTACTTGTATTACAGGACAGTCTTACGGATCTGATAAAGCTAAAGAAGCTCTGCTAGCCTGACATGAAGTAGTGCTTGCCCTAACTTCTTCAGACTGGAGGTGATCTGCTTCAAACACCTCCTTGTCCTCAAAGCCCCACATGGGCAGCTGTCAGCAGGAAATCTTCTACAACAGAGAGACCCAGTGTCACTGCAGTTGTCCGTTTGTCTGCGAGGACCATATGCTACAGCCTTTGCCTGCAGCCGAAAGGACACCTGTGAAGTCAGTGGTTTTCATCATGATTAGGACAGCTCGTCTGGCTGCTGTAGACAGTGACATCATGTCGTGTGCCTGAATAACACACTGGTTACATCAGTAGGGGAAGGATTTCTCTAATTGTAAACGTAGTATAGAGTGGAGGTTTGTATGCCACATTCCTGTTACAAGGGACATATCTGGGAGCTGCCAAAGTCACAGAAATACCAATGTGAAGGCAAGGTTCTAGGATGGATCATTAATCCTTTTTTTTTTTTCCCTCTTTCCTACTTATAATAAAGGTTGTCGGTGAAATCAGTGGCAAAAATGTTGATCATGTTGTCAAATCTGGTAAAATCAGTGTTTGGAAGGAGGGCAGGCAGATGGGAGCCTGGTCTGTGGGACCAAAGTTTCTGGCGAGGAGGCAGGGAGTGATTTGTTTCCAGGTCAGAGCTGTGTGCTGATACAACACTTCAGCTGGCTGAGAGGTAGGCAAGGTGCACGGGGTGAGCACAGCATGGGTTGCCAAGCTGGGAGAAACGGCATTTCCCCAGCACGGGCAGGTTCGGACCACTGTCACAGCCACACCTTTGTTCATGCTTCTGTTTCAGTGCACTAAGCTGGGGAGGTGCCAAGGAAACTCCTTGATTAATCACTTTATGGACTGTTTAGACACAAATAAGGAAAAAAATATTTGGCTTCCGTGAAGCTGAAAAAGAGAGACACAAACTGATTTTGCCCAGATTAGACTCTTACATGAGAAGATTTCAACTCAAAATAAGTGCTCCCCTGAATTTCTACAGTGATTTCTTTCTCTCCCCTAATCCTCTACTTTTTTTCTCCTGCCATAGCTGTAGGGAATGCACAGTTTCCCTGGTTTGGACCCTGCAGCATCACAGGTTGCTCCTTTCTTCACAGAAGCACCAAGGCAGTGGAGGCTGGGCTTGCATGTGAGGAAGCAGGACACAGGCTATAGGGAAGACTGATGAATCCTTTGGTGTCAGGACCATCTTGCTAATGTCAATGTGAAGGCAAGGCCAGAACTTGCAGCCTTTTGTTCCAGGATGCGTGAGCAGAGGATACAGTCTCAGCTAATTCCCGGTGACCCCAAGAGAAGAAACAGACTGCTAACAGAAGGGGCAGTCGATTCTGGAAATCTCGCAGGAGGTTTGCGTTTCTGGCAAGCCGTGGGCACTTTTCAGCTCAACATCTTGCAGTCAGTAACTTTTTTTTCCAATGCCTTTTGTGTCAGCATCTTCAAGGTTCAAAATCCTTCCTGGTCCTTGCACAAGATTTGCCCCTGCCAGGGATCTTCCAGCTGCCGTGGGGCTTTTGAATCGGTGCTGGGCACTAACACAAGTAGCTGGATTAGGAAATTTTGGGAGGTGACTCAGCGCGAAGTTTGGATGAGCTCAGCCCCACCCGAACTGTGCCTTTTGCCCTGAACATTCCGCCCAGCTAAAAGCTTCCTCATGCAGAGTGATGCGTTCAGAGCAGCCAGACACTGCTGTCTAAGGGCAATGAATTTGTTACACATGGCTGATGAAAAACCATTCAGGACGTGGCTTTTTTCTTAGTCACAGGAGATTATATTTCTGGCCATCCAGTGGTCTGCATGGGAAGTAACTCACCTGCAGCTCGCAGCGAGGTAAATTCCCCAGGGCCCAGCAGTACCAGCTCATCCGCTGCACATCTGATGTGTGTGTCGAGGAGTGTGCTACTGCTTGAATCTGACAAACTGCACAGCTGATTCAGAGCACTGAGGTGGTTCATTGTCCCACAGAAATTAGTTCCTCAAAGTCTTTCTCTTAAAGTTACTTGTGCTTCAGAAACCGTCTGTGGGTTAAGAACACCACTGGATTCCCAGAGCAGTGCAGCCCGGAGGTCACAGCTTTGTCATTACAGAAGATGTGTGAAAGAAACGTTTTGGTCTGGCGTCAGCTCAATGCTAAAATCTGCCACGTTGGGGAGCCAAGATAACCTCTTGGCATCTGTCCTCCTGTTCCCTGCTGTGTCCTGGCCAAGCTGCTGGGTTGGCTTGTGGTTCATTTTAATGCCATAGGAGGAAAATCCGATTTTGGATATTGTACTGTATTGTCGGGCATTTTGTGAATGCACATGGATTCCTGTGTTTCATTTGACTGCCTGAAGTGGTGCTTCAAACTGGCCCACCCTGGATGGCTAGCTTGCTGAAGGCCAAGCTTGGCTTTGTGCCTAAAGCTGGGATGAAGAAATGAGAGACAAACAGGGTCCCTCTGCTAGGGGCTGTGTCTGACCCGGTGAGGCAGACATGACACGTGCCAAACAGCATGAGGGCGTTTGGCCTGGTAAAAGAACAGACCTAAAGCTCAGGGCATCACGCAGGGATGCACACAATCTGTGTCCCATCCTGGTGCAGGGCAGAGGGGGGCCAAGGAACAGCTTCTGCATTTCCACAGGAGGCTTTCTGAGTTTCTGTTTATGCCATCTGGGTCACTCCTGCTCAGATCACCTGGATTTCTTCCCCATGACAAGCCCCATTGCTGAGGTCTGGGTGCCTTTCATGATACAAAGCCCACCTAGGGCGTGTAAACAGGTTTGCAGTTGTTTTTGTTTTTTTTTTACTCTTTGCTCCTTTTGAAAGACAGCAGGGACAGCCCAAGGGTTTGAAAAAGAGAGAGAGGGAGAGATGGCAGTGCCTGCTAGTGCTGGAGTAAGCAAGTGGAGACTTGGCTTCTCTTTCCTTTTCCACTATAAACACTATTTACTTCTTGGTGCTGCAAGACTGGGTAAGAAGTTAAAACAAATGGATCTAGAAACTATCTCAATAATGCAGAGATGCAATTAAGAATAAAACATGGCCTGTGTGGCCTGATCCATGGTTTCGGTTTGCAATTTGAGTAATACAGTTGTCCAGGTGTGTTTGGCAAGCAGTGCAGTAATGTGTCGTGTTTCCAGCTCCCTGCCGTGCTGCTGACTTAGGAGAGAAGGGCTTGAACCCAAGGCTTGAAGCAGCGAGAATGTTGTTGCTTCTGCAAGGCTGGCTCTATTAAAAAATAGTGCCCGTGTCCCGGAGTTGGGCATCAAAGTTTTCCTTAATCTCAAGAGCTGCTTTTGCGTGGCTCACCAGTGGGTTTCAAATGCCACATTCCTCTTGCACCCGATAAATAGCACAAAGAACTGAATTTATTTAGGAGTTCCTTACACTAAAGGGTAGATGGGAAATTATTTCCAGTGCATTTGTTCTCTTGGCTAGGCATGGAATGTATTTATTCCTGTCTTCTTAAGTCTTCAGTTTTTCTTCACTCTTTTTCCTTTGCAGTTCAGCAGTGGGATCTGAATGCTCGTGCAAGCAGCTTAGTGGCTTGGCTCCTTGGAGGTGACATACACTGCTCCCATGTGGAATTGGGGCTGGATTAACACTGTCAATGGTGCTTGGACAACAAGAGTTTGGGATTTAGCAGAGACCGCAGCACTGTTAGCACCGGAATGTCCAGTGCAGCTGCTGTGTGATCATCAGGGATCAGGGCTGCATCCAGCCACAAAACTCACCCAGCACTGCCTCGACACATAGCAAGAGGGAAAGCGTCTCCTAGTTGGTTTTAGAAGCCTTTTTACCTGAAGGTATTGGGTAGATTTCCATGTATCGCAGAGAAATGTGCCCAAGTTCTTGTTATGGTTTGTGTTGGACAGCTGCTTCTGCTCTTGCCCAGCTTTCAGTGCTGCTTCCCAGTAGCAGTTTCCCAATGTCTCGCCTAGCTGCAATGTTAAGAAGGCTTTGCACTTCTGGATGGATAATCAATAGATCACTCTGTTTGTCAGACTTTTTCCCCCCTTCTTTACTTCCTTATTGACCTGTTGGTCTACTGAAACCTCAGCCATTTAGGAGGCAGATTAAGCCACGAGTTGTGACCTGAACTCTGTATTTTTACCCTTTTGTAAGCAATTTCAAACACTGAAATTGTGGAACTAGGATAACAGCTTAGGTTATGATTTCTTTGATAATCCAGTCACCTTCTCCAACTTCTCCACTCCCTGGGATGGGGTTTGGTAACCTGTTACAAATGGGGCAAGACAGTTTTGAGCAGCATCTTGCAAGGCTCTTGCGTACCAGAGAATACTTGCTGATTCCTACCTCCTAAGAGGCTGCAAACTTAGGCTGGGACCCCAGGTACCACTAAAGCAGCCCAGCAGCTTGGGGAAGCCACTTTTCTCTCTGGAGGGCATGTTTCTGAGGCCCTGGTGACCACCCCGGGCTGCTTCCCCAACACATCAGTGTGACACATGGCCCTCCGCATCGCCTGGGGCTTCGGCAGTGGAGTGCACACCTTAGGAACATATTGCAGTGTAGTAATTTTGTTCTAACGAGTGGCCTGAGGTATTAAGACATCACGCCATCCACTTCTGCCCACTGCTGTGGTTTCACTGGGTGTTTGGCTTAGAGACCTATGTCAGACAGAGATATAAGACAGCAGCAGCATGGTCAGAAGCAGGTTGGGAACAGCCGCAGCTAAGTATTGGCTGGCAGGAGGTAGAAAAACCTCCAAACCTGTCCTGGGCAGCTGCTTTCTTGTGGCTCGAGTGCTTGGTGTTAGCAGAGGTGATGAAGAGAAGTGGAAATGAGGGAAGACCTTTCTCTGTGCTGTTTAGAGGCTGCAGTTTTTTGCTGATGTACTAAGCTGGAGTGTTCGCTGCTTTGCGGGAGTTGTCACCTGACATACTGAAATCTGCATCCAGGATCTATGGGGCGTCTTCGGGATCCATTGTAGCTGCTCTTGCACTGTGTGAGCATGATATAGGTGAGGGCTATGCACTTCCAATTGTTCTGTGTCTAAAGAGAGAGAACGTCTGGAAATTTTGGTGTTACAAATGATAATTTTTTAAAAATTATCCTTAATCAGTGGTTAATTCCTCAGAATTTTACTTCATTGACTTATTTAAGAGTGGAAAACATGGGTAAATTAACCAGCACAGAGAAAATAGACTAGATATAGTTATTAACTAAGTCGTTCCAACTTATCAGTTTGAATTAATGGTACATGTTGACGTGCGGAAAAGGGACTCCACAATCTGTGAGATTGTAAAGTAGGTATGTTTATTCGGCACCGACCAGCACGGGGGGTAGTCCCGCCAAAACCGTGCCCCCCTGATGCGGCAACTCGCTTTGAATTTATACATCCAGGTGTTACATACACATGAAGTTCCGTAATTCACCTGTACATATGCATGATCTATCCCTGCTTCCTATTAAAATTAGTCCCAAGGGGCCATTTTCATAAACTCCCCCCACCTGCGCTTGCGCAGTGCCTCCTGGTGGTGGTCGTCGGGGGTCGTGGGGATGAAGATGAGCTGCTCCTCTTTGTCACCGCTAGTAACCCTTTGTTTTCGCGCAGACTCGGTTATGCTTTGGTTCTTGTCCAACCCGCAGGGTCGGTTCTGGCTGGTTCATGCAGAAGGCCCCTCCGCTCTTATCAAGAACTGTCCTTGGGAGGGATACAAGACTTCTCGCTTTAGATAGTCTGCACGATGGCTGGTTAGTAAAGCATAGAGCACCATCTGTCTCAGTATGCACAGCTGCAATTGATTAATGCTATACCCACTTAGGAGTTTTCTTTTAGCCCCTTCTCTCAGTCCCCCCTTTTCTAGGAAATTAGTAAATTCTTTTACTACGTTTTAATAGGACATCTCCCTCTCCAGCACTTTCTCGAAATACTTGTCGGACTCAAGCCTTTGTCGTAATTGGTTCTTCTTCCAATCACTATAGGAACTTCTTGTATTCTGAAAACACCCGAGGCCACATCGAATCACCCTGCAAAGAATTATGATCAGAACTATGATTATGATTGCTGCGATAAATAATTGCTTTAACCATGCTAAGTTTGGCAACCAAGAGGTTAGTTTCTGCCATAAGTCAGAAAACCCCCAGGAGGTGTCATCCCTGGCTATCTCATGGAAAATTTTAGTCTGTTCCCAGATTCCTGACAAGTCCCTTTCTACCCTTTTTTCTTGATCTGCATATGTGCAACAACGTTCGCCTACGGCAGTACACAATCCCCCGTGCTGGGCAAACAACATATCCAAACCTAATCTATTCTGGATGACCATTTTCTCTAGAGATGAAGTTTCCTCTTGGAGGGCCTGAATTGTATCCCTTGTCGTGGTGCTGAGAGCTTCCATAGTAGCTGAAATATTCACTAGTGCCTTCTCTAATTCACTCACTCCCAGCCATGGAATAAACCACCTCGCAAAGCTATGAAAGCCAGTGGGCCTGTCTATCAAGGGGTTGCTGCCACGTCTGTGCCTAAAGGATCGCATGTATGTGCGTAGGAATTTTGGTGTGCTGAGGTGGGTTAGGTCTTTTCTAACAATAATATTTGGTACTATAATCCCCATAGTGCACCGACCAGCCCAATGCAATGGTAAAACTTTATACCCTGTACGCCCACAAATCCAATGCCAACCACGCGGGGCGGGGAGCCCGATCACTGGGATGTTTTCAGTCCATGTCGTCCACCAGTTAGCGATTGACATTGTCTGCAGCCTCTGGGGGCTTTCATTTTCTGAGGTGGGGGCTGGTGTGGGAGAGATGAAGTCTAATAATCGCGGAACGCATTTAGTACAGTTGGGGTATTGTCCTACAAATGTTGCATTGCTACATCGTGTATCGAGGTGCCCCAAGCTACAACTACAGTTCGTTACCCATGAATCAAAATTGTCGGGCCTCAGTCCATTTGAATCACACTCCATACCTTCATTCCGCAAATTGTCACACCTTCGGTGACACGTTGTACTTTGGGTTTCATTCCCCAGATTTAGGTCTATTTGCCAATCAAGATCCCCCGGTCTTACATTTTTTAGGTCATTAAAAAGGGTGCTGTGACCGGGTTTGGGGTCTGGGAAGATTATAGCTGTCACGGGGTGTCCACTTTCCGCGTTCCTCGGTAAGTGAGAGCACAACCAGCAATCAGACAGATTCATGACCTTAGCAACCTTTTCATGAAGTTGCAAAAATGTGTTATCCTCCCATGCCCCGACTCCCTTCATCAGAATAGTGATAGTGGTTAACGCCGCAATAACACGAGTTTTTGAGGCTGTACTTGTGTGACCCTCCATGTAGACCTGGGTGCTCTTTTTACCCTAGTGTGGTGTATCCAGGCGTTTTGCTCCTTGATCTTGATTGCTGTAAAGGAGGTGAGGAGTGCCTGGTACGGTCCTTCCCACTGCGGTTCCAGGGTTTTCTCTGCAAGAGACTTCACATATACATAATCTCCAGGTTCTATATCATGCACAGGTTCATCTAGACCTCTTCCTCGGGTCCCAATCACATGCTTTCTGATTTTATTAATCTGTTTGCCCAATGCCACCATGTAGGAAGTCATAATTTCGTCCCCAATTTGCATGGATATCCCCTTTTGTGTCTCATAGGGTCCCCCATACAAAATTTCAAAGGGACTCAGTCCTTCTCTCGCCCTTGGTCTCGTTCGTGTACGCAAAAGGGCTAAAGGGAGAGACTGAGGCCATGTGAGGTTTGCTTTTTGTCCCAATTTTACAATTTGCTGTTTGATTAAGTGGTTCGTTTTCTCCACTTGACCACTCGACTGGAGGCGATATGGGGTATGAAGTTGCCAATCTATTCCCAAATGGTGACTAATTTGTTGTACTATTTTTGAGACAAAGTGTGGTCCTCTGTCAGAGGATATGGTTGCTGGAACCCCAAAGCGTGGTATTATCTCTTGTACCAATACTTTAGTTACCTCCCGAGCCTTGGCTGTCCTAGTTGGGAACGCTTCTGGCCAACCTGAAGAGGTATCAGTTAATACCAGCAAATAGCGATACCCCCCTTTTCTTGGAAGTTCTGTAAAATCAACCTGCCATTGTTGTCCAGGCCCATTGCCTTTCCCAATTTGGCCCATTTCTGGTTTGGGAATATTTTTAGGATTAGTCTGGAGGTCACACTGTTGAGTCACCTGTCTCACCATGGTATATAAGTTTCTGGCTACAATTTCTCTTATTAAATGTTTATACAGAGCCTCTGTTCCCCAATGCCTTTTTCTATGTTCCTCCCGTATCAAGTGCCACAGTAAGCAGGAGGGAATAATTAGTCTTCCCTGTGGGGTATAAGCCCACCCTTCTTCATTATATGACCCTTCTAAGTCTGTGATAAGTTTCCGATCTTCCTTGGTGTATTCTGGCTTACCTTCTAGGGAGATTTGCCTATCAGGAATTAGAGCCCCTTCTATTTTCACCTTTGTTTTGGCCACTTGTTTTGCCTCTCTGTCCGCCAGCTCATTCCCTTTCTCCAAATCGGAGCTCACTCTCTGGTGTGCCTTAATATGCATAATTGCCACTTTCTCAGGGAGCTGGACAGCTTCTAGTAGCTTCAGAATCTCTTCTGCATATTTGATATTTTCCCTTGAGAGTTCAATAGTCCTCTCTCTTTCCAAATTGCTCCATGTGCGTGCACAACTCCGAAGGCATATTTCGAGTCTGTATAAATGTTCACAACCTTGCCCTGTGCCAATTCCAAGGCTCGGGTTAGGGCAATTGTTTCTGCCTTCTGTGCGGAGGTGTTCATGGGCAAAGGCCCCAATTCTATTACCTCTTGACTGGTGGTGATGGCATATCCCGCATGTCGGTTGCCATTTAAGACATAACTGCTCCCATCTGTGAACCAGTTTTCCCCGTTTTCCATGGGGCTGTCCCTCAGGTCTGGGCGGCTTGCGTATGTTGCTTTGATGGTTTCCAAACAGTCATGGTGCACTGGTTCTCCTGGGTTCTCGTTGAGAAAAGAAGCTGGGTTGACAATGTTAGTGACTATAATTTCCACGTCGTCCTGTTCTACCAATACAGCTTGATATCTCAGGAATCTTTGTGGAGAGAGCCAGTGCCCACCCTTTGCTTCCAGTACTGCTGATACTGCATGGGACACTAAAACAGTCATCTTCTGGCCCAGAGTAAACTTTCGGGCTTCCTGTATGTTTAATGTCATGGCTGCAACCACCCGTAGGCATCCAGGCCAACCCTTTGCTGTGGTGTCTAACTGCTTAGAGAGGTAGGCAACTGCCCGTCGATATGGACCCAGATCTTGTGCCAGTATTCCCAGGGCAATACCCCGCTTCTCATGAGAGAAAAGAAGAAATGGCTTACTCACATCTGGGAGTCCTAAGGCCGGGGCCGACATCAAAGCCTTCTTCAGTAGCTCAAAGGCTCGTTCAGTCTCCTTGTTCCACTCAAGATACTTCTGCTCGGTGGCTATCAGCGCATACATTGGTCTAACAAGCAGTCCATAATTATAGATCCACAATCAGCACCACCCCGTCATTCCCAGAAAAGTCCGCAACTCCTTTACCGTCTGAGGTTTTTGAGTTTGGCATATGGCCTCTTTGCGGGCCTGTCCCAAAGTTCTTTGTCCCGCACTAATTTCATAGCCCAAATAATTCACTTTGCGCTGCATTACCTGGGCCTTTTTCTTGGACACCCGGTATCCTTGGAGTCCTAAGAAATTCAACAGACTCACCATCCATGCCATACAGTCTTCCTCTGTGTTGGTAGCAATCAGGATGTCATCCACATACTGCAACAATTTTCCTTTCTCAGACGGGGCTTCCCAGGATTCCAGGTCTTTTGCAAGCTGATTGCCAAAAATGGCAGGACTATTCTTAAATCCTTGCAGCAACACCGTCCAAGTGAGCTGGGTCTTCCGACCACTTTTAGGGTTTTCCCATTCGAATGCAAACAATTTTTGACTGGCTTCGTGGAGAGGGAGGCAAAAAGAAAGCATCCTTCAAATCTAAGTAAACCAACTTAGTTCAGGTGTCAACACAGTCAGCAGGGTATATGGATTGGCCACTACTGGGTAGAGGTCTTCAGTTATCTTATTCACCGCCCGTAAGTCTTGGACCACCCGATATGACCCATCGGGTTTCTGAACAGGTAATGTAGGGGTATTGAATTCTGACTCACACTCCTTTCATAGTCCTAACTGTAGAAATTTTTCTATCACCAGCCGGATTCCTTCCCTGTCTTCCTTCTTTAGGGGGTATTGTTTAATTCTTACCGGTCGTTGGCCTTCCTTAATTCTAACTTCGACAGGTGGAGCACTTTTTGCTCTTCCAGGTACATCAGTAGCCCATACCCCCGGGTACACTTGGTTTAGGATTTCCTCATTAATTTTTCCTTCTGAGGGGAGACTAGTTAGGGTTGGACTTAATATCTGAACATATTGTTGATCTTTTACCTCCAGAGTAATTTCTCCTTTTTCAAATGTGATTTTTGCTCCCAATTGTTCCAACAAATATCTTCCCAAAAGTGCTTTTGGGGAGTTGGGCGTATATAAGAATTTGTGAATGCCCCATTGTTTTCCCCGTTTGTATTCTAGAGGCTTACAAAAATATGCCTTTTCACTTTGGGCAGTCGCCCCTTTTACCATGACATAATCGTTTCCCAGAGGCATCAAAGCTTGATTCAAAACCGAGTATGTTGCCCCTGTATCTACTAAGAATTCTACTTCTTCTTGTTTTTCCTCCAGCTTAATTATAACCAGTGGATCCGCTAGGGTAGATCCCCCAGGTTCCCGTCAGTCTTCCCCTGCGTGGGCTATTGTTCTTCCTCTTTGAGCCATTTGGCCTTTTTCTGTATTCCTTGGGCATTCCCTTTTCCAGTGACCGAACTTCTTACAGAGAGCACACTGATTTTTACCCACCCGGGGCAGGTCCCGTTTAGTCCCTCTTTCCCCTTCTTCCCGGATAACGGCTATCAGCTTCTTTTGCCCTCGCCTATGTTCTTCCTCTCTGTTACTAAACACTCTCCATGCTTCATCCAGCAGCACTTCTAAATTCCTGCTTTCTGTGGGGCGTAATTTCTGAAGTTTGCGCCTTAAATCTCCTGTGGATTGACCCAAGAATAGGGAGACTAGTTGTTGTATTCCTTCCTCTGATCCAGGATCCAGCGGTGTGTTGCGGCGCATCACGTCCCTCAGTTGATCCAGGAATCCGGATGGGGACTCGGAAGGACTTTGCTTAACTGCATATGAAGCTGACCAATTTATAGTTTTGGGGATTGCCTTCTCCATTCCCTTTGAAATCCATTCCTGATACTCCTGCAATCTTTCCATATGTGAGGATCTATTGACATCCCACTTTGGATCTCGGAGGGGGAAATGTTCCTTAACGTCCCCTCCTGTGACTTTTACTATAATAGTCTTCGGCCAGATTCCCTGCTGTCCTTAAAACTAGCTGCTTCTCTGTCTCAGTCAGATATTCCAATAATAATTGTATATCATTCCAATCAGGATTGTGTTGTCTTACAATAAATTGGAAATGTTTAGTTACACTTACCGGGTCACTTCTACAATCTTTTGCAATCTTTTCCATTCCCCTAAGTCAGCAGTAGAAAAGGGTACTTTATTTAACATCGTCCCACCGTCCGGCCCCACCGCCTCCCGGAGAGGTGCTTGCAAAACTGTTGGAGCGGATTTCTTCCTAGTACGGGAAGATACGGGGCTGTGCGGGGGGTTCTGTCCGAGTCCACATCCCGTTCCTGTGGTCGAGGGGGAGACTTAAACAAATCAGTTAAATCTTGTTCTGACGCCTGGTGAATTTTATCTGCCTTAGTACATCTTTGTCCAATGCTACATGCAGAACACCACCGCCTCAGTTTACCTCTGAGCTCCTTGTTGTTTTCTCGCTCAAATGCGAGTACCATAGGGTCCTGTGGGGGTACCATTCCACAGCCCCTTTGCCACTCCGGGTGGTTTCGTAGGGTGAAAAACATATCTGCCATCATGTGCAGCTGCTTCATCCCTCTGTATTTTGGATTTTTACCTCCTGCGTACCATGAGGTGGTGAGTAGCCTTGTGATCTGGAGACCCTATCCCGATTAGACGAAGGCCCATCTAGCCCGTGTCCTCTCTCCAGTGGTGGCATTAAGCGTGTTTATACCTGTGTTTGCCACCAAAGTTGCTTGGTGCTGTGTTCACACAGCGTCGGCAGAGGGAAGAACTGAACCCAGGTACCCTACAATCTGACCTCAGTGCAGACAGAACTGACCTGCTCACAGAAGTGTCCATCCTCCCCCTGTCCATGGGGGAGGACTCAGCTCCTTTCTGCTGCACTTTTCCCTGATTTTGTTAAAGAGTAATTTTTCAACTGGAAGGGAGGAGGTGGTGGGTGTAGCCCTGGAGTACATGGGACAATGGTCAGGGCTGTTCCCTGGAAGGGAATCTCTGTATCCCCAGTACCTCAGTCTGGTTTGGGACTGGGTGAGGAAGAAACCCCAAATGCATGCACGTGACACAGCACTTCTCTCTGAAAAGAGGAAGGCTCAGGGTTCCTTGTTTTCTCTCCTAGCATTACGTTGATGGGGAGCTCAGCATGTGGCAGGCCAACTTTGTGTCCCGGACCACGATCACCGTGTCTGCCTTCACTGGCGAATTCGACATCTGTCCCAAAGACAGCCCAGCTGCCTTCTTCACTTTCCAACTCTCTGATTGTGTTTTGCAGATATCCAAAAGAAACATCTGTCGCTTGCAGTATATTTTTCAGCTTCCCACATGTCAAGTGAGCTGCTTCTACAGGTACCCAGAGCCATGAGACCCCTATAGCTGGCCCATTGGCCCTGACTGCCACCTCCCCCCTGCAGGTTCTGGAGCAGTTGTATACCCATGGCTACCAGGACACAGTCTCCTTCTTAAAAAGACTGCGTAAGTGATTGGGAGTGAGGAGCAGGTAGGTCGGGTGCTTCTCTCACAACGTTCGTTTGCTGACAGAAGGTGAGAGATGCTGCCAGCGCATCCAGAGTGATCAGGGCAGGGGGATCTCTGCGTCCTTGGCATTGTCAGGATAACTTGAGTTCCATCATCTCTCTGGCCTCTCTTGAAGCTCCCTGTTCACCCTTTCCCCTCTGATGTTGGGTCCTCTCTTCTCTGCCACACTGGGCATGGTAGAGCTTTCCAGGGAACACAGATCCCCAGGACGTAGACAGGAGACATGTATGCTCAGCTGCCCTGAGTGGTGTTAGACTGATAACCTGCTGAAGCACAAAGCAGCAATGTTTGGTGATCCCTGGCCCAGAAACCGAACTCAGATTAGCCATGCACTGTAGTCAACCCTGGTCATGCCTTACATTGCTGCAGACCTGGTAGTTGAGCAACAAGTGGTGAGAGCTGGATTCCTTTCCCACCAGGTGAATTTGGTATAATCATAGAATCATAGAATCATAGAATGGTTAGGGTTGGAAGGGACCTTCAAAGGTCATCTAGTCCAACCCCCCTGCAAGGAGCAGGGACATCTCCAACCAGATCAGGTTGCTCAGAGCCTCATCCAGCCTGGCCTTGAACGTTTCCAGGGATGGGGCCTCCACCACCTTTCTGGGCAACCTGTTCCAGTGTTCTATAGCTCGCATCGTAAAAAAATTTTTCCTAATTTCCAATCTAAATCTACCCCCCTCTATTTTAAAACCATTACCCCTCGTCCTGTCACAACAGGCCCTACTGAACAGCCTCTCCCCATCTTTCTTGTAGGCCCCCTTGAGGTACTGGAAGACCGCTATCAGGTCTCCCCGAAGCCTCCTCTTCTCCAGGCTGAACAGCCCCAACTCTCTCAGCCTGGCCTCACAGGAGAGGTGCTCCAGCCCTTTTATCATCTTCGTGGCCTCCTCTGGACCTTCTCCAACTGGTCCATGTCCTTCTTGTGTTGGGGGCTCCAGAACTGGACACAGTACTCCAGGTGGGGTCTCACCAGGGCAGAGTAGAGGGGGAGAATCACCTCCCTCGACCTGCTGGCCACGCTCCTCTTGATGCAGCCCAGGATGCGGTTGGCCTTCTGGGCCGCGAGGGCGCATTGCCTGCTCATGTTGAGCTTCTCGTCCACCAGCACTCCCAAGTCCTTCTCCTCGGGGCTGCTCTCAATCCATTCCCCGCCCAGCCTCTATTTGTGCCTGGGATTGCCACGACCCAGGTGCAGGACCTTGCACTTGGCCTGGTTGAACTTCATGAGGTTGGCACAGGCCCACCTCTCCAGCCTGTCCAGGTCCCTCTGGATGGCATCCCTCCCTTCCAGCGTGTCGACGGCACCACACAACTTGGTGTCATCGGCGAACTTGCTGAGGGTGCACTCTATCCCACTGTCCATGTCGCCGACAAAGATGTTGAACAGGGCCGGGCCCAGCACGGATCCCTGAGGGATGCCACTCGTGACCAGTCTCCACATGGACATTGAGCCGTTGACCACCACTCTCTGAGTGCGGCCATCCAGCCAACTCCTTATCCACTGAGTGGTCCGTCCATCAAACCCACATCTCTCTAGTTTAGAGAGAAGGATGTCGTGCGGGACAGTGTCAAAAGCTTTGCACAAGTCCAGGTAGATGATGTCAGTTGCTCATCCCTTGTCCACTGATGCCGTCACCCCGTCATAGAAGGCCACCAAATTGGTCAGGCACGATCTGCCCTTGCTGAAGCCATGTTGGCTGTCACCAACCACCTCCTTGCTCTCCATGTGCCTTAGCATGGTTTCCAGGAGAATCTGCTCCATGACCTTGCCAGGCACAGAGGTGAGGCTGACTGGCCTGTAGTTACCCGGGTCTTCCTTATTCCCCTTTTTAAAAATTGGGGTTATGTTCCCTCTCTTCCAGTCATCAGGGACCTCACCAGACCGCCACGACTTCTCAAATACGATAGCCAGTGGCTTGGCAACTTCATCCGCCAGTTCCCTCAGGACCCGCGGATGGATCTCATCAGGTCCCATGGACTTGTGCACCTTTAGGTTCCTCAGATGATCCCGAACCTGCTCTTTGAGTACAGTGGGCGGTTCTTCATCCTCACAGTCCCTGCTTGCACCTTCTACAGCTTGGGTGATGGGACAAGAGCTCTTGTCGGTGAAGACTGAGGCAAAAAAGTCATTGAGAACCTCAGCCTTCTCCATGTCCTGGGTAACCAGGACACCAGTTCCCTTCCGGAGGGGGCCTACATTTTCCCTGGACTTTCTTTTGTCCCCTACGTACCTATAAAAGCTCTTCTTGTTGCATTTTATATCCCTGGCCAGATTCAGTTCTGCCAGGGCTTTGGCCTTCCTTACCTTATCCCTGGCCACTCGCGCAGCCTCTTTGTAGACCTCCCAGGCTACCTGTCCCCGCTTCCACCCTCTATAGGGGGTGAAACTTTCAGTTGGTCCAGGAGCTCCTTGCTCATCCACGCTGGCCTCCTGGCCTTTTTGCCCGACTTGTTTTTCATCGGGATGCACCTCTGCTGAGCTTGGAGGAGATGCTCCTTGAATATAGACCAACTTTCCTGGGCCCCTCTTCCCTCCAGGGCTGCCTCCCATGGCACTTGGCCCATCAGGTCCCTGAAGAGGCCGAAGTCCGCCTTCCTGAAGTCTAGGGCAGAGAGCTTGCCATGCAGTTTCCTTGCTGCCCCGTGGATCTTGAACTCCACCATGTCATGGTCGCTGCAGCCAAGGCTGTCCTTTAGTTTCACATCCCCGACCAGCCCCTCCCTGTTGGTGAGCACAAGGTCGAGCATGGCACCCCACCTCGTCGGCTCCTCTATCGCCTGCAGGAGGAAGTTGTCATCCACGCATTCCAGGAACCTCCTGGACTGCCTGTGCCCTGCCATGTTGTCTCTCCAACAGACATCAGGGTGGCTGAAGTCCCCCATGAGGACCAGGGCCTGTGACCGTGAGGCTGCTCCTGTCTGCCTATAGAGCGCTTCATCTGCTCTGTCCTCCTGGCCAGGTGGCCTGTAACAGACCCCCACCATAACGTCCCCTGTCCGTCCCCATCCTCTAATCTTGACCTTGATGAGGACTTTATGCTTTCATTGGCCAATGAGTCACATCAGAAAGGTGAAGAGGTTCTGCATTGGAAGCCAGAAAAAAAGAGTACTTCGCTCCAGAGCCGCAGACCCTGAGGATGTCACTGAAGAGAATCCACAGACCATCAGGACAGTAGATGAAGTGGAAGAGGAAGCCCCACACCACCTTCTCCACCATCAGAAAGGTAGAGGACCAGCACTTCCTTTGCCCCATCAGTTTTCATTAGCTAAGTGACACTTGGGCAGGGTTCTCACTGCCAGAAAAGGTTGTCTGGGTTTTTGCAGGCTCTAGGGGGTGAGAACATCAGGAACGGGAGAGAGTCCTCTCTTGGGTCAGTGGTTATTAGTGAAGTCTCGTGTTGAACTTATTTTGGGTGAGGTTTGAGGACTTAGGCTGTGGCCAGGACAGAAGGGCTGTTTGGAGGAGTAGCTCTTTCTATGAAGAAAGCCGTTCACTCACCTTGCAAAGTAACAGGTTCTGCTTACGCATCATTTCATTACGGGTGAGGGGAGGAGCAGTGTCTCAATGGTTAGAGCTGGGTTTGCTGTGCCAATCCAATCAAAATTTCTTCTTAGTCACTCTGGTGTGCAGCCATGTGTAAATACTTAAGTGCAAGAAAAGCTTATTAGAGCTGCAGGTAAACCTCTGCCTGTATCATTTGTAGGCAACATAAAGCAGGTTTAATTCCAAAACTTCTAATTTTCTGAAATCCTATGCAAGATAATACCCTCTCCCATTTCAGTTTTGACATGGAAAACTGGTGAACCCTTAGCATTTCAAGTTCCAGTTTCTTATTGTTACTAGCAGAATACAAAGAACTGTGCTGGAGTGCAACGTTGCTTTCCATTTTGTTATTTATTTTATTTTTGTTTCTGAGTCAACATTTTGGAATTTGTCAGCTTAGGAAAAATTACACAGCTTTTCCAACATGATGATGGTTTAAAATGTTGCAACATAGATTTAAGTAAAAGTGAAAAAAGACCCAAATATTGCTCTGAAATATCTAGGAGGACCATACCAAGTGAAGAATATAAAGGGGAAAGAACAGGACCATTACCATTCCAGATCTAAAAACAAGAGCTTGGAAAACAAAATGAAAGCGAAGAAGATATTTCAGTTGAAAACAGGACAACTCCACCTATGGGAGGAGACCCACTCTCGAAACGCAGGACACAGTGTTAGGCTGTAGAGTTTGCTTCCAGCTTTTTTAAAGGCTTAATCAGGATGAAACTCATGGAGCTTTTGAAAGCAGCACAGGAACCAGGTTTCTTTAGAGGCTGGACAGCTCTGGGTCGTCAGAAGTCTCCTGGTCTCTGGTTTGCAGTTGAGCTGCACCTTTCCTAACCAACCTAAGGTCAGCTGTGGAAGGAATCAAGACTCATTTGTTAGACCAGAGAGCAACCAAGAGGTAAGTCAGGGCTCTAAGTCTCCGGAGGAGAAGCACATCAGATTTTTCAGTGCGGGGAAGGAAAAGCCCTGATGACCTAGGCCAGGAAAGGGCTATTTGACCATTTATCTGCACAGTACCGTAATGTCATTGATGTTACCAAATAAGCAAGGGTATAAGCGTGTGAACTGCTCACACCTGCTTTCCTGAGTAAGCCAGAACGTCTCCAGAGGACTGCTGCTGCGGTGCAGCCTGCACACCAGCAAGGCGCAGGCTGGATTACGAGGTTCACCACAAGGATTTGCCTCTTTATCCAGTTGCACTCCCCTTAGCGTCTACAACTAGAAGCAGAGTCTGGCATACAGCACCTGCAGCCGACAGCCAGAGACACAGGCAGGACTGGGCACACATTTGTTTTCATTTGGCTGGGTTGCGTGGGTCAGGCCCCAGCACTCCCCTTCCCACTAGCTCTGCAGTGGGATCTGGCTTTGGAGAGAGCTGCTGCCTACGTGGGTTGTCTCTAGACTCTCGTCCCATCCACCTCAGGCTTCGCGAATCTGCTGAGTTCTGTGCAGACTGGGGCAAGCAGCAGGACAGTGGTACGAGGGCAATATTTTACGAATATCAAAACCTGCTTACCCTGTTACCCTCTAGACAGCAGGAGGGAGGGAGGCAGCCTTGGTCAGATATTTGAATCCAGTTTGTCTCACAAAGAACTGCTGGAAGTTTCTGTCAGACTGACCAATATGGTTTTACTCCCTTTAGGGCCATTCCAGCCACATAAGAGCATTTTTTGACCCCGCTGCTGCCTTTGGTTCATGTTTTGAAGAGAGAAAGAGCATCTTGCAACCCAGCCTGCAGACAGACACCAAGATGCACTGAAGAGTGCACTGTGGCAGCAATGTCACCGGCACAGGCAGGGCCACAGCCCCCATCTCATCCCCCCGTGGACCCCAGCTGATTCCCATGGCCCACCTTTGAGGGAGGCATTTCAGGCTGAGGACAGATCTATTGCAGCTGGTTTGAACTGGGTGCAGCTGGTTTCCCAGCTTGCCCCTCCCTAGGGGTAAAACAAGCTCCTTGAGAGCCAAGAGATGCCAGACTTTGCCTCTCTTCATTGCCTCTGCAGAGCCTGCTTTTTCCGTTAGCTCCGAGCTCATGCAGAGGAGACAGCAGCAGCAGGTGCTCTTGCTTGAAGAGATGGGGGATTAATAAAATAAAACAGCTGATTTCAGTAATGAGTCATTACATACATATATCTTAGCACATCTCTGCAAGTTTGGAGCAGGAGGCTCTGTGCTGTGACCATTTTGGTGTTCCTTGAGGTTGTTTTATGTTAAAGTTCTCAAAGTTTTAGTAACTTTGAGGGGCAGGTGGGATGCACTGGGTAGTTCGAACTGTGCTTCTGTTTGTGGCTGAGATTTGCAGACAAATTTAGTGGATTTGGGGGTCCGATTCCTATGTGAGAATTTTCTTTCAGGGATTTTAATTCCCATTTGAGTAGGAGGGATAGTCCCTGAGGCTGACTGAAATGGTTATATCCTGCCTGGGGGTGGTAGTGCTTGCTAGAGGGACGAGGAGCCTGGTGGAAGGGCTGTTGCCGAAATGAGGCTGTCTGCCTGGGAGCAAAAGCAGATGACGGGCTGAGTGGCCCTGCTCCTGCCCAGGGACGACGGGTGTCTCTGCGCCCTCTCCACTTCGATCTGTGGCAGGAATGTAGTCACAGTGCATGAGCTGGTTTTGAGCAGCCCAGCTTTGGCTGCAGGGGTTGGGAGATGTAAATCTGTCCAGGATGGGAGGGAGATGGGAGGAGGTTTCGATGGATCCAATGTAAATAAGCATCCAGGTTTCTTTTAGCAAGTTCATTGCAGAGATAATATTCCAAGGTCGTTGATTTCAACCAGAAATAGCAGAACGTATTATATAAATCTTCCACTGAGCATTTGTAGTTAGTTTGAATCTGTTTACATCACTGCAGCCTTCAGCTGTTCCCCACGTTCACGCCTGCGGTCTCTAGGGCACTTCGGATGAAGCTTCCCTCTGTACCATTTCCCTTTGTGCGATTAACCAAGCTGTTTATTCAAATCAACAACTTGTGCTCTTGTGATCTGTTTGGTGGCCATTGGGAACCAACAAACGCAGGAGACTGGGTTGGGGTAAAGCCAATTACCAGCTTCTGATGTGCAAATTGTGTTGGGGACGGTAAGAGTGCTGCTGATTCATCCTGCGTACAGACCAGCAACACGAGGTGTGTTTGCCTGGACCATACAGTGTTTGGAGCAGGGAGTTACAGAAGTTCACATGGAAAGAACCAATGTGTTTGTGAAATGTCAGCTCTCCCGGTGTGATAGGAGATGCAGTCTACACGACTCTGGTATTTTGAAGCAGAGGGAGGTTAATCTTTAGGTTTCTCCATCCTTCTCCACAGCTGCAAATTCAGAGGGGTCCAAAGCTCTGCCTGCCTCCACTGGCAGCAGAAGCAGGCCTCTGAGGGTGTATGAAGCTCAAGAATAGGTAATTGGTGAAATAACTTCAGAAAACTGGATAAAATGAGTTCCTGCCCAGTGTGATGCTCCCTAAGGCTTCTCCCTCTCTCTGTTTTCTGTTTGATTAATCTCTGGATTTTTTTGAGTGGGAGGCAGACACTTAAAATGTGACATTTCCTGGCAAATGCCTGCCCAGTAATCTGCATTGAAGCAGAGGGAGGGATGTTGCTGGTGACCAGCAAGTGAAGTGGCTGGAGAGACCAGCAGCTGGGCTGCACGTGCCTGCAAGTGAAGGTGCCCAGTCTCCCCTGTGCAGGCTGCGGTTTGGCCGTCATGCTAAAAGCAGGTCAGGCCTGGGCAGGGAGACAGCAGCAGCGCTGGAAACAAAATCAGCTGGTTTCCCCAAGTGAAAAAGGAAAAAAAAAAGCACCCTCAAAAACCTCCATGAAAAACTAGCAGCCATGCCGCTGTGTGAAATGAGCTCCGGTGTCGCCCACCGCTTCCCAGGGCAGCAGAACCACGTGACGTCGGAGACTCCCAGGGCCCATCCAGGCTGGTTACCTAAGGGAACAAGCTGGCAGTTAGTTGGGTCAGGGTCAGTGACCCAACAGGGACAGGTACCCCAGGGACATTTGATGCTGAAGAGCTTTTTCATGGCTGAGGAATTGTGTAGCTGCCCGCAGTGTGAAATCGTTCTGTGCAAGTCTTTGTGCCAGCTGCACATGGAGTAACTTGCAAGCAGGTTTCGGGGAGGTATGGCTTAAAAGCTGTCTGTGTGAGAAGCTAAATGCATTGAATCTGAGAGGTCAGTGCCAAAACACCTCTAGGATCTTGGTGAACATGCCTGATGACCTGCTAGACCAGAGCCTAGCAGATAAATACTCTGCAACAAGAATATGTTGCTGTAGGGAAGCGGCATTAAGCTACTTCATAGCTTCTTTCAGATGTCACTAAATAAAAAATGCCACAGGACAAAAAATAGCTACTTTTAATGTGGGGTACCCCAGATCTGGAATCTTTAGGCAAGCTTAGCATCAGTGACCCATGGGTGAGGTCCCCAGGGGTTTCTCTGCCCTTCACCCTGCCCTCCCTCTGCCAAGGGTTTGCATCCTCCAAGCACCTTACCTCCTGGCCATGGCTCTCTTAGGCAAACCGGGCACCATGCTTTGGAGGAGTTTTACCATGGAGCTGATACCTTCCAGCAGCCTCCACAGCTTCTTCAGCCTGCAAAACCAAAATAAATAGGCAGATATTGATGACTGGTAAATGCAGCAAAGGGGGGAGGGTGTTAGTCGTAAATGCACACTGTAATATTCTTTTTCCATAACCAAGCAGTCCTGTGGTGTTCCTGCTAGCCATACCCACTCTCCCGGCAAGCCTGCCTTCAGGGAATTCCAAATCCTTCTGCAGAGGAGGGGGATGCTGCTCAGCCTGTCTGTGCGGTGGATATGCATCACCATGCCCTGGTCTGTAGAAAAGGAGGGACTCGCCGCCTGCCCGTGCTGCCCCGTGTGCTCCCCATGGAGCTGCCATCTGAAGGACGCTACAGCCCATCACACACCCCGACGCTGGGCTTGCAGGGTGCCTGCGGGTGCCTCATACTAATCTTACACCATGTCCCTTCGGCTGTCTCGCCACTGCTGAAGGCAGAGCTGCTGGTTTCTGTATTGCTCTCAGCTTCGATGCCTCTATCAAGCTGTTCTTACCCTTTCCTGAAAAGAGCTGGCAGCCTGTATGGCTGCAACAGGACCTTTGACAGCGGATCCTGCAGTCCAGTCAGCTGCTCCTTCCTCCACAGAGCCAAACCTGTGTCCATGAACAACAACACAGAAGTAAGTAAAGACCAGTAATTAGAAATAACCCAATAAATGCAGTAATTCCTCTTGTCCAGCAACTCTTGCGGCAGCTCAGCCTGTAGGTACTAAAGCCCAGGCCAGAATCCAGCTTGAGCCGCTCTTACAAAGCCTCTTTGCGAACAGCGACTGCAGATCTAGAAACAGGAAATTGGGTTTTTTATGCTGAGGGTGGTGGAGCACTGTCCCAGGTTGCCCAGAGAGGTGGTGGATGCCCCATCCCTGGAAACATTCCAGGCCAGGCTGGACGGGGCTGTGAGCAACCTGATCTGGTTGGAGATGTCCCTGCTCCGTGCAGGGGGGTTGGACTGGCTGGGCGTTGAAGGTCCCTTCTAACCTAAACTCTTCTATGATTAAATAACTCAGTAATGTCTTAAATACTACACTGCTCCTCTCAAAGGCTGCAGAAGTCCTCAGTGGCCCCAGCCACCCCCAAAACCCAAGATCGGTACCCCAAATCCTCTACCTGGCAGGAAGCAAGGAGCCAGACACTGCGGTACCCTTTTGCAGAGGCCGATGAACGTCCCATTGGATTGGGCGGAGTCGTTCTTCCCACACATGCTGGCGAAGCGGAAATTCCCATCAAAGTAGTTAAAGCCAAAGGCATCTGCGAGACATGAAAAGAAAGGGCTGATGTTTGGCCGGTTGCATCGGCCGTGCAATGCCCATGGGCATCAGGCTTCTAGGCTGCCCATCGGGTCTTGGGGTAACACTTACTGTTCCTGTACAGGAAAAGGGCAGTGTCCTGGTACCCTTGGGAGAAAATGTCATTCAAGACCTGCAAGGAGAAACACTTGAGGTCACTAAAGAGCCCTCCATCCAGGCACCAGCAGGATCTATCTGATGCTGTTTGACCGTGGAGGGTTGGGATGGCCCATTTGGGAAGGCAGCAAGCACAGGTTGGTTTCCAGCCACTGAAGTGCTGGTCCTTTGCAGGTTGTCAAACCAGGGTGGACCCCATCCCAAGTTGGTCACTCATCAGCAGTGTCCACCAAAAAAATGCACTGCAAAAACAGCGGGCACTGTCCCATCCCCTTGAAATCAGATTAATTAATGAAGGAGATTGAGCTGAACCTTAAAGCTTGGGAAGGCAGGGCCAGCATTAATTTGTTTTAACCAAAACAAAGCTGGGAAGAAGACCTGGCGGGCTTACCATGGTGCTAGGTGGAAAGAGAGCATAGCTAATCCTGCAGAGGTTTTCTATCGAGATCTGAATGCTGCCATTGAAGATCTGGAAACAGAAGAAGATAGCGGGACAGTCCCGCGGGCAGATATCGATCTCTCCCGTGAATGGGGACACAGTGATCACGGCTTCCTCCAAGCTGGAAACGGGCTGCAGGCCGGTGAATCCTCCGTCAACATATCGCTGAGGGGGAAGAGCAGAGGAAGCGTTTGCTTTAAGGATTGCTACAGCATGCGTGTGAGGGCAGCGTCACCGAGAGGAAAGCAAGCAGCTGCAAAGGTGACGTCTCCTGCTGTGAGCCGGTCCCAGCATATTCTCTCTGCCAGTTGCCACAGCATCTCTTCCCACCCCCTTGCTCTTTATCCCAGCCTTCACCAGCTCCTTGTGCTGCCCTGCCTGGGGCACCCAGCCGGCTCCTCGACCAGGTGCTGTCACCCGCAGCAGTTATTAAAATAGAAATAGAATTATTTTAACTCGCAAAGCTGTGTAAAGTTCTTCTGGCAGTCATTAGCCAATTCAAACATCACTGAATTTACAGTGCCGTATGAATTTCAAGCCCTGAGCTCAAGCAGTAGGGCTCCTGTGTTTAATAAATCCTGCAAATCCCCGGAGGATTACTCACTGGGCAAGGAAAATGTCATTTGCTCTGTTCCAAAGGAATCTGAATTTACCACCTCAATGGGATCTGAGGTTGCAGGGACTGCAGCTCCTGAAATAACAGTGCAGAGGAGCCTCATGCAGCAACGCTGCCGAGCTCTGAGTCCCGCAAACTTTATGCGCTTTGTGGACAAGCCCTGCACTGTGGGTAAGCTGGAGACGTGACCTGACAGCCGGTACAGACATTCGAGGACTAACGCAGCTCAATCAGTGCAGACCAACAAGAGACAAGGAGGGATCCGAGCTCTGTCCCAGCTGCGCATCTGGTGTGGTGGCTTTGTGGGCTTTGGCGCACGAGCGGGTCGCAATGCATTGGCTGCTCCGCAGTCCATCTGCGCATGCTTCCCCACCACCCTGCTGTGCTCCTGCCTCACTGAGGGTTAGCAACAAGCCAGCTCAAATCTGTTGACTTCACTGCTGTGTTTTCCAGAGTATAAATATGCACATGCTTGGGGGAGGATCCTCCCACAAACTTTGATATTTCAGCCGTGCAACTCTGCACCTGAGCTAATTGAGACATCTACACTGCACACAGATCCTGCCCGGGATAACCAGGTTGTGTGTCAAAGTTCTGAGTGTGGGCGTCCTCTCATCTCACTTTGGAGATCTGCAAGGCAAGATCTAGTCATCCAGGCAGGAGACAGCTCTCCAAATGGCAGTTCAACCCAGCTATCCTCTTAGGATGGGAGGAAGAGCAAGCTAAAAGGCTTTGTAGAATCATAGCATGGTTTGGGTGGGAAGGGACCGTTCAAGCCTTTCCAGTCCAACCCCCTGCCAGGAGCAGGGACATCTCCAACCAGATCAGGTTGCTCACAGCCCCGTCCAACCTGGCCTGGAATGTTTCCAGGGATGGGGCATCCACCGCCTCTCTGGGCAGCCTGTGCCAGTGTTCCACCAGCCTTGTTGTAAAAAATTATCATCCTCCATTAACTAATGCAGCAGCCTAGATGTAGCTACCCCTCCCTGCTCAAGGGAATGTAAAGTTCAAACCCAAGAACATACTGCTGGGAGCATATGTTTTGTGGAAATGTCACTCACCACGCCTCGGTAGGATGGAGGGATGAATCCACAGTAGATTGGAAGAAAGCAGCTGCAGAGGAGAGCCTGGGGGAGGAGAGGAATTGCAGAAGTAAATGTTCCTGTCAAAGTTCTCCTGGACAAAAGCAGTTGACTGAGCACCTGCAAATTGAGGCTTGACAAATCATCGGAGCCAGGCTGTCAGTACCACCTGGACTTGGCACTTGACTGTGTCAGGAAGAAAGATTTAAAGAAGGAAAATATCTAATTTCAGTGAAATTGAAACACTTCTCCTGAGAAGGGCATAGCAATTCCATTTTTTATTTTTGTAGCTGCCAGCAATGTTAGAGTTGTGTGTGTGTATATATCACTGTCCAGACACTGCCTTGGACGGTGGCAAGGTGAAGCCTTGTGGTCATTTTTCGTATTTTTGGGTTTTTGGACAAAACCAATACATCCTCACAATGTATTTTCATTCTGCAGCGTTGTGTCAATGATGAAGCCACCACTGTGCCATGTGCAACCATTTCCCACCAATCTCATCAGCTGGGAATGAGCATCCCACGTTCCTGGGTTCACCTAAGGCCGACACCACGGGGGGAGCTCCAGCGTCTCCATGGACTTGCCATCCTCTACTGCCTCCCTCGGACAAGTGGGCCCACGACCCCATGGTCAGCTCTGTTAGGGTTTTACCCTGGGATTCTTTCCCCAGCAGCTAATTTACTGGTTAATCAGCTGCTTGTTGTTTGGTAACACAGACGCTTTGTCCAGCTCTTTCCTCCCAGAAAAGTGCTGAGGCACAGAGGAAAATTCCTGCCAATGGGACTTGGCTGAGGAAAGACCTGTCCAGAAAATGGAAAGGTCACGTTAGCATTAACGCAGCTCTTTGCAAAGAGTTATTAGTGCTTATTAGAGCTGACCAACATGTCAGCATCAGCTTTTTGAGGCTGGAAACAAACTTTCTGCTTTTTTAGCATGATTTATTCCTGCCTGACTCTGGATGTAACAACATCTTCCTCCCTCCAAGCCTCATGGAGCTCACTGTGGTGGGACCAGGGCTCTGGCAGAGCTTCCTGATGCTCTCCCCATCTTGGGTAGAAAGCAGTGCAGTTAAAGTCATCAACCCTTTGGTATCCCCACCCCAAGCAGTAGGCAGAGATCTTCCGATGGCATCAGAGGAAGGTCCCTTTACCTGAATGAGCTCCTCTTTGGAGTTGAACTCGGAGACCATGACGTTTTGGCCGTCCACCACCCGCGTGAGCGAGATGTGCAGCCGCCCCGAAGCCAGCTGGTAGGAGTCCTCTGGCAGCATCCGCTGCAGAACAGTCTTGATATTCGCCAGCAAGCTGCACTTGGGAGAGAGCGGGCCCAGGATGGTTTTCCTGACTTCCTTTGCCATGGCAAAGAAAAATTCCTTGAGGTCATCTGATGCAGAGGGGTAGGGGGAAAAAGAGAGAAAGTCAATATCCCTGCTGCCCTAATAGTTATATTTTTAATCCTATTTTAACCTTCCTCACAAATAAAGCCTCTTGCAGTCCCTGTGCGTGACCCCAGGATGATGCTGCTATGATGAGGGGCACTGTGGCAGGACAGAAAGGAGATCACCCCCATGGTGTCCTCAAGGGACAACGTATCGCTGAGCGCAACCCCACTGGTGAAATCTGCACTGGAGAGGGGTGCTGAAGGTGTGCTGGGCCGGGGATTAGGGAAAGGCTACGGAGTTCCCCGGGAAGGGGAACACAGGTGCAGACAGTGATTTGTTGATGCCAATGTGACTTGCACAACACCTTGCTGCCTTCCACCTCAGGTTTTGCACGTGGGCAGCCCCACCTTCACCGGGGAGCCAGGATGGCTCAAAAGTGAGGATGAGGGGCAGACCCCCACCTCCTCTGCTTAGGGCTTTCCCGCACACCAGGCACCCTGTCTCCACTGTGCCTGGATTCCCCGCTCATCTGAGCTCCTCCGGTGACCTCCCAGCCGGTGTTAATGTCATTGCATGTGTCTGCACATCCCCGAGGATGGATTAAAGGAGCAGAAAGGAAAGCCCCAGCCAAAGGCTCAGGAGACACGGGGTTTTAAAGGCTGTGCGGTGATGGCGGGGAAGAGGGCTGCAGCAAACCCCACGGTCACACTGATCCCTTTGCTGAAATGGGGAGCTCGCCTGGGGCAATTCCCCACCTTGGGCAGTTAAACTGTTGCTTCAGAAAGCTTATCCAGCTCCGTGATGCTGCGCAGAGCCGTCTGTGCACCCGGGTGGGCTCCGCAGGACCCTCTGCTGACACAGAGCTGCAGGATTGCCTTAGCACCGTGCTTCTGTCGGGGCAAAGTTTCCAGGTTGTCTTGTGGGACGGCTTGAAAAGCACGGACAGACAGACGGATTAAATGGAGCGTCCCAAAAGCAACCGGAGCAACAGAGGTATTGAGAGGGCTTACAAATGTTTGAGTGGATGTTCAGGCCATGTGGCTGCTTGGTGGGTTCATGCAGGGTCCTCAGGGATGCTGAAAAAGCCAGAGACGCTCCAGGCAGGTGAAGCACTCAGCGGGCACTATCTGGCTGCTCTGTGTCCTGGAAATGGGGGAAAACCTGGGAAAACTGCCCACGAGCTGCTGAGTGGAGGTGAAACCCAAGCGCAGCTTTGGGGACTTTGGCTCTGGCCGGGGCTTTGGCTTGGGGTGAGCGAGGGCTGGCCGCAGCACACAATGCCAGGATTGTCCTCGCCTGCACCAGCTTGCTGGTGACAAGCATGTGCCCAGGAGGTGACCTGTGGGGTGGCAGAGGACAGCCTGGCTCAGAGTGCTCAAAGCTCCTCACCCAGCCCGGGTCAGGATGCACGACTGCAGCCGCCCCATGGGACCCACCATCAGGGTCTCACCTTTAACGCTCTTTCTGCCTGATCCTCCCCAAGGTGAGTTTGACAGAGTTTGTGCCACATTCGTTGTCCTTATTAGAAACCCAACCAGAGTCATCACTACCCAAAAGGCCTTTTCTTCCCCTGGGGAGGATGTTTTGGGCACAAGATCCTCTCAGCACCTCTGAGTGGATGGTGCCACCACCCCCAGTGAAGCAGACCCCCTGTTTCAGCACCAGTGCCCACAGCAAGAGCAGTCACCAAACCAATTTGTGCCCACTGGACAGCCCCAGCTCTATCCAGTGACACCAGTATGAGCAGAGAGGAAAGTTTTGGGGTTCTTGCTGATTTGTAGAGGAGTTCATCTCCATGTGGGCAGAGGGGTTCTTTTCTGCTTTGTCAAAATGTATTTGCCAAAGTTTTGAATTATTTTTAGCTCCAGCAGAGTGGTTCTAGCATCCACCAGAGGTTTCAGGAGCTGCGTGTTCCCCTCCTGCTTCCTCCATCATTATTTGGACCCTAAAATGTCCCCGTTGCTTGAAGTGGGGCTTGGGTCACCCTTCAAAGACTTAAGTCTTGTGTACGCGTGTTAACACATAGACACTGATTGGAAATATGGGAAGGTGTGATTATTAAAAGTGGATTAACTGCTCTGCATTAATTCTACACAGAGATGATCTTATTGCTGGGGGGGGGCGGCCTGTGTCCACATTGTCTGAAGAGGTTCAGAGTCAAACATCATTTGCGGCAATAAGAGAAACCTCAGCCGCGGGCTGGAGCAGGGGCTGCTGTTCCCCCGGACGCGTCCTGCTGATGAGCCCTTGAGCTTTTGCCAAGGGGGAAGGGTGCTCCGCTATCTGGAAACAGGAATGGTGCCCTTGTGCTGGGAAGGTTGAGCGGGATAACCCACAGCGGCATGCCAACAGGGCCGTCAGCTCTGTAGACACTGATGTGACTGCCACTTGTGTCCCTTTGTGACCCATAGGGGACAAAGGGGCGTATCCGCCCGCTGCGGCCATGTAGACTTGCTTTGGGACACATCTCAGCGCTTCTTAGGTCTCATAGGAGAAGAAAAGGAGATCTGCTCCTTCAGCACCAGCAGCAAAATGAGCCAGTTAAATACAGCTGCCTCCAGATTTACCCATGCAGTATCCACCCGACTACCTGAGATAACATTCAGACAGCAATAACCGTCTTTTTCAGCTTACACTACCCAAAATTGCTGCCAGGGTGGCTGCCAAAAGTGGCATCATCTGCAGATTCCTGTAATGCCTTGTGAGCAAGATGAGCTGCACCAGTATCACATCCCCACCAGTGCTTTAAAGCATTCACTCCTCTATTTCTGTTTGAAATAAAAGATCTACAGTAAGGAAACGTAGGCAATAATTGTCTTACCGAGGCCGATGCCACACACCACGGCGGCGGCGATGAGCGAGCCGGCGGACGACCCGTAGACCTTGCAGGCAGACTTGAGGAGTTCGGGAGCCAGCTCCAGGAGGGACTGCACCACCCCAACCTGGTACAGTGCAAGAAAGCCGCTACCCGAAAAGGAGAGTGAGAAAGGGGTGCTCGATCCCCGGAGATCCTCCTCAGCCATCTCGAGATCAAATCGGCGTATCTGGCTCGAGCTCTCGAGTTGTCCTTTTGCACCAGATGAACCTCAAGCTCTTGTCTCCTCTGCTTTCTCCAGGCTCATCTATGGCTGCAGAGGAGTTCAGAAGATGGATTTTCTGCCTCCTTTTGTGGCAGCTCCCCGAGGTGTTTAGATTCACGAGCTATTTTAATTACTGCCTGTGCTAAAAACAGAATTTTTCCCCTGATCAAAACAGCTTTCGTAATCCTCAACCAGGGCCAGCTGAGATGCTCAGGGCTGATTCAAGGCTCCCCTTTTATCCCAAGTGATCTGAATTCCCCCGGGAGCCCTCCCGGAGATGCTCCCCGCATTACCGTGCCCATCATGCTTGGAAACATCCGTGCAAAATTTCCTCTTCGCTTTGTGCTTTCTTCATCAAGGGTGTTTTCCTAAATAGGATTCTTCGTCAATCCCGGCTTAGGCACAGCTCAGTCGGGAGTGAGCAACAGCTTGTGTAAGACACTTAAAGCCAGCGGGTGTTACACAAGAGGTGGATGCAGGGTGTTACTGGGTTGGGTTTGGAAATAATGCTTGTATTTGCTCTTTATTGGAAGGGTTTTGTCCTTGCCTGACTCTTGGATATCCTTTGGGAGGGGAGGAACAAGGAGCTGGATTTGCTTTTCTCTTCCCCGCCTGGCACTGTGCTCTGGGAGGCCCCAGACGGATGCCCCACAAATCTGGAGTAACTGAACCAGAACCCACCTGCCTTCCAGCTGTCTTCCTCGCCTGGGTGGTAGTTAAAAACAGGGAGAAATCCAGTAGATTTCTGGTGTCTTTCCAGCCTCAATAACCTAATGCTGCCGCCAACATACAGAATAAAAATGGCCATTTTAAACAGATGTATTTATTAAATATTGCTAAATACTGTGCCGCTTATGTTGTCCAAACACGTGCAGCGTGCACGCCACATAATGATGTGACATCTGTTACATTCACGGTTGTATGTACGGCCGTAACACGGCACGTGTGTAGCGACAGAGACGCTGACGGAGAGAGCTCTGAGTTTTCGTTCCCCACGTTGGTGCACCAGCCTGGCCAGGACAGTATGAGAAAAGAGAAAATGGTCCCAGCACCCTGACACAACCTTTGCAATGCTGTTTCGCCCCAAGTTTTCATACATTTTTCCTTGGCCTCTCCAGCCGTCGCTGGGACACCACGGAAGTTGTGTCGGGTGCGATACCTGGGGGCAGAGACCCCCACCTCGATGTGCAAAATGTCCCTGGGTTGAGGTTTAGCCGGTCATTGCCCATCAGCAGGTAAACGTTGCCTGCAAACCCCTCCTCAGATAAATGTCACTCGGCACGGCCATGGCTGTCCTCAACGGCTGCTACCTGGACAACAGGATGCCAGGAGCTTGTTGTCAGCTCAGGGGTTGTTGAAACGGGATCCGGACTGTCCCGGAGGTGAACAGCTGCTTGAACTGGGGCACTTGCATGTGCCCACGTCCTGCTGTAGAAACACAGCCTGACTGGATTTGGTCTTTGCCTTTCTGTCTTTCCAGTGTTCGATGTTGTTTTTACATTATCCCCTGGTTGGGTGTGTCTCCCACACATTCCAGCCTTTCTACCAACCTTCTGGTGGTATCTGAGCTTCAATCTGTGTGATTGATGGCACTGTCTCCTCCAGCCCTCGGGAAAGAAAATTCCTTCATTTAAAGGATTTCCTTCCAACGCTGGCAAACACCCACCCGGTGGAAGGGCCGAAAGTGTCATCTCTGACTATGATGGATCCAAACACGCAAGCGCATCAGGAGTGCACGAGTGTTTGCACACCAGGAGAAATGGTTTTCATGTCCTCTGTGCGTTTACTCTGCCAGTGGTGTGCATCAGGCCCCCGGGGAATTCAAAGGGCACTGCGTGGAAGAGGTGTAGGATGCTCCTGTTCACTCAGCACTCTCACCTCCTTGCTTGAGCCCAGCCCCAGCTGCCAGGCTTCAGGAAAGGTTTTAAACAACCCTGTGGGACCTGCGGGAACACACTTCTCCATCCAGTGTGTGGCACGAGGACGGTTTCCTCATGGGAACTGGACTTGCTACAAAATGTGTTGCTCCAGGAGCACCTTGTGAGTACAAACCCCAGCTGAGCTGAGCCAGGAGATGTTCATCCCCCAGGATCTCCATCAGGCATCTTGTAATAGTTTCTTCCCTTGCAGCTGCCATGGAGTAACGTATTAAATGGGATTTTTCATTCCCAGAGCCAGATGATGAAGCACAGTGTGGTGGCCACAAAAAAAACCCACCATTATTTCTGCAAGAAGAGAGGTGAGTAGCTCTGTGGGGAGGTACACGGTGAGTACAAGAAGGTCCCTGACAAGGAGAGACCTGCAGTTCCAACCTGCAGGGACCTCTCGGCATGCTCAGATACTCCAGGCTCTTCTTGGCATCCCCTAAGTCCAAGAGGAGCCCAGAGCCCAAGAGGATCCAGGATTTGGGGACACGCCTTGGGGGTCTGCCAGCCGGGGGGGGGGGGCACAGCCACAGCACAGCATTTCCCACAAACCACCCTGTCCTGCAACGAATTACAGGGGGGCTTCTCGAGGCAGTGGAAGGGGAGATGCAAAATCTGCCCTGCCCCCTCACCCACTGCAAACACCAAGGCTCCGGGACAGCATCCCAGGAGACAGCATCTTCCCTGGCCCGGCACCACGCGTCCGTGAGATGAAACCTTGTCATCACCTTCTTAGTGACAGCAAATTTTGCATTAATTGGCTCATTAAGTGCCAGGCTGATGTTCTAAACTGCCCTCCCCCACCAACTGCTCAACAAAGCAGGATTAGCGAGGAAGAACGACTTCAGAGACGCAAGATCCCAGAAGCAGCCTGAGATGCTTTCAGGAGAAGGCCCCCCAGCTCGCGTAAGCGGGGGACAGGCAGGGGGCTGTGTGGGGCACGGGGTTCTTCCTGCCCGGGCAGGATTGGTGCCCAGATGGCCGGTGTCCGTGATCGCAGAGATTTTCAGGCCCTTAGCTGTTTGAAACCACAGCAGGGCATTTAGGGAAGGATGAAGGTAATGCCGAGAGTTGGAAACCGATCAAAACCCTGGGCTAATAACTTGTCCTTCTTTAATACCTTCTTAATATCTTCAGTGGCCACAGGCAATCGAGGTCTCACATTTATAACGAAGAGATTAAGCCACAATGCTGAAGTCACTCACAAGAAGGGACCTGGGCTCTGAGAGCCACAAGCCCCAGGGTGCTGTGCTAACGGCAGCCGTGATTGCTTCCATCGCCGTCCCACCACGCCAGGCTGGAGCTGCTCCCCTGCTTTGAGCTGGGTGATTTGGGACCAGGAGCGCGTCGTGGCTGGGCAGGATTTGCTCCTTGTTTCCCCCGCACTGTGGCCCTGCTGGGTGGGGAAAGTCCAGCGACCACAGAAGGAGAATGTTTGGTTCAGCCGTGATATCAGGAAAAGTGCAGTGGGAGAGCTGAGTTGGTTTTCTCAGCGGTGTTTTGCCTCGCTGGCATATCCCACATCCCGGGGGAAGATGATGTCCTCCGGGAAGTCAGCGAGGAGACAAAGCCATTTGCTCCATGCAAATCCCAACCCAACTTGGCACGAGCTCAGGTGCAAAGCAAATAAGAGCATCGGGTGACCCTCCCGCCGGGTGCCCACCATGTCCCCAACACCAGCTCACCCTGTCCCAGTCACAGCCCTGCAGCTCCGGGTGCCGGGCAGGGAACGGGAACGTTGTGAGGGTGTGCAAACAGGCGAGTGTGGTTTTGGTTTCTCCTGCAGTAACAGTCTGCCAGCTTGGTTCCTGGCTAACAGGAACCACAAGCGCTGTGCTTGTTGCTGGCATCACCAGGCAGGACCCAGAGTGGGATTTGATGTTTTTCACAGTCCTAATTACGCTAGGCTAAATTAAACGGAGCCCCTGCAAGCTCTCCCCCTCGCTGGGGCTTTCCGTCAGCCAGTGATTCAACCCTCTGGTCCCCATCAAATGCTTCCTCAAAGGCTTTGCAAACAGGGGATTTTCATCAGCGTGGGGAAGGGCTGCTTCCTTCTGACGAGGAGGACGCTTCCCTGTTTTGCGTTACTGAGGGTGTTACAGGGACTGGAGAGATGCTGTCCTCCAGGAGAGGAGGGTAAGAGAGCGGTGCTGGGCAGATGCGGGACTGTCTCCCCTTGCGTGGCACTGACCCAGACCCGCAGATCTGTTTGCCACCGTCATCACCCTCAACCCACCACATCGTCCCACCTCTTGCACACTGCAAACCCCAAAATGTTGTCCCCGTCACCCCAGGCTGGGTCCAACCCTGGCAGGGGAGATGCTCCTGCTGATGGCACGCGCTGAACGCTGGCAGTTCCCCCCGGCCCCAAGCTGCCTTAATCCATGGCCCTAATTAGGGGTCTGGGCACAGATTAGCTGAGAACATTCCCAGCGATTAGGGTTTAATCACTCTGACATTTCACATCTTCTTAGACCTCGTAGGTGAGACCCCAGCAGCCGTAAATCCCCTCGGTCCTCGAGGGAGCGACAGTGAGGGCAGCTCCTGCACCGCTCGGGAGCCAGCTTTACCTGGTTCGTGGTGTCGGATCAAGCTGCTTTGGCTAATAAATCTCCTCCTGTGGAAGGGGAATAGCTATAAATAGTAAAAAATGGCAGGGCCACACTGAGTATCTGCTGGAAGAGTCCCTTCGTGCCACTTTGCGTCTGGCTTGAAAGGAGCAGCCCACAGCAGCTGTGGCAAAGCCGGCATTGTTCCGTGTGTGTCGGCCGTACACGTCACCCGTTGGACAGCCTGGCTGTCATCTAGGGACCCATTTATCTGAGGTTTAGGGTTTTTTTTCCTGAACTGGACATTTGGCTGACTGCAGAAGACAGAAAAATTGAGTTGTACATTTGCAGATACGAAGGGGAAAGTGGGTAGATAAATACACGTGCAGGAACAAAGAAACCACGAAGTTCACACATGCACGTGGTGGGAGCTGAAATGCCGTGGGTTTGGCTGGGATAGAGTTCATTTTCTCTGCAGCAGCCGGTATGGGCTGTGGTTTGGATTTGTGCTGAGAACAGCGTTGATAACGCAGAGATGTTTTTGTCCCTGCTGAGCAGGGCTTGGTCAAAGCCAAGATCGAGCCGCGGTGTACTGGGTTGACGTCTGATGGAAAACCAAGGCAGTCCTCTTTGTGATAAAGATGGGGTTCAAAGGTTTCGAGATAATGGCAGGTTCCGCCGGAATGCGCTGTATCAGATTTGTGGCTGTTGTTGTTGTTTACCTGTTAACTGACAGGCTCCTCTGCTTGCCGTGGGGCTCGCTTCCCCCATGGTCTGTGGGAGTCCGGTGCTCGTTAATGAATGCGTTTTGCTTACGCTGCTCCCTGTGCTGCTGCTGGTCTGGCTCTGCTGCGCCTGGGAAGATGTTGATACCAGCCATGGCGATGCGCCTGGGCTGCCGGGCGGCCAGGGCATCGCTGCTGGTTTCTGCACTGGACGGGCTGAAGCTCCAATGTGCGCAGGAGACGAAGGGACTGTGACCTGGGGATGAGTCCACGTGAGGGCAGGGACACCCCGAAGCATCTGTGGCCGTTGAGTATGTCCACACTGGAGCAGGGACACCCCAAAGTGTCTGTGGCCGTGGTTATGTCTGTGCCACAGCAGGTCTACCTCCAAAGGGACTGTGACCCAAGGGTAACTCCACGCTGGAGCAGATAGGCCTCAAAGTACCCATGGCTGTGCCTGAGGTGATGCTGGAGCACCTCAAGGCATGTGGCCATGGATAAGCCCGTGACAGAGCAGGGACAACCCTGCAGGGAGTGCAGCCATGGGTCAGGCCACGCTGGAGCAGGTCTATTTCTGAAGGCACTGTGGCCCATGGAGAAGGCCATGCCGGAACAGGCGCATCTCAAAGCGACCGTGGCTGTGGATAAGTCTGCGCCGCAGCCAGTGTCACCCCGGGGAGGTGTGGCGTGTAGATAAGGCTCCGCCTGGAGCAGGTACAACCCTACGTAAGTCCGAGCACAAGCAAGGGGAGGAGTTCACTGCCCTATGGTCTGGTCTACAGGGACCTGAGGTGAGGATTTTATTGGAAATACCTTTCAAGTGTTGTAACCCATGATGTAAGTAGCATGTTACGGGAATTACTGTAGCAGGAACCTGAACAATTGGAGGTCAAGCACTACAAGAAGCAGTGAAGTGCCACAGTGACCCGACCCGAGCTGGCTTCGGTGCCCAATAACTCCACACAACAAACCACCTCCCCAGTCCTGAATGACCCCCGTAAGAAATGGAGCCCATGGACTAAATGAACTCCATGGACATTTTGTGGCCATTTATGGACATTTTACAGACATTTCCCAGGGGCCCATGGACTAAGGGAGTGTTATCTGTGTGTTGTATCAAGGGATGGGAGCGGGGGTGGTTAGTGAGGGTGGATCGGATAGTGTGGGACCCGAGCATGACATAAACGGTATGGAATAAGAGGTGGAGAAGGTGCTGGTTTTGGCTGAAATAGTTAATTTTCTTCACAGCAGCCAGTATGGGGCTGTGTTTTGGATTTGTGCTGAAAACAGCATTGATAACACAGATGTTTTTGTCACTGCTGAGCAGGGCTTACAGAGGGTCGAGGCCTCTTCTGCCTCTCCCACCACTCGCCAGCGAGGAGGCTGGGGGTGCACGAGGCACTGGGGGGGCCAGCTGACCCCAGCCACCCAGAGGATATCCCATACCGTACGGCGTCACGCTCCGCACACAGAGCTGGGGAGAAAGGAGGAGGGGAGGACGTTCAGAGTGATGGTGTTTGTCTTCCCAAGCAGCCATTGCGCGTGGTGGAGCCCTGCTTTCCCGGAAACGGCTGAACACCTGCCTGCCGCTGGGAAGCGGTGAATGAATTCCTCGGTTTGCTTTTCTTGCTTTTGCTTTACCTATTGAACTGCCTTTATCTCAACCCACGAGTTTTCTCACTTTTACACTTCCCATTCTCGCCCCCGTCCCACTGGGGAGGAGGGAGCGAGCGGCTGGGTGGGCCATAGCTGCCAGCTGGGGTTAAACCACAACAAATGTAAATACAAGGCAATCTCCAAAATCTGCGCTTTGTTTGATTTACAGATTTGCCCCAGCCACGAGGAGTTTCGCTATGGTTTTCCTTAGAATATTTCAAATACCCAGCTCAGAAAATGAGAGCACGTCCAGGTCACCAACAAAGGCTGTGCCCCTGCATCAGTGAATCCGAATCTCTGGGTTCCCAGCACCGCACTCCCTTTGGAGCAGCCGATGTCAGTCCGGGCTCTCGCAGCTGTCTATGCTGAACTTTTCTCTGTCCTGTTGAGACAGAAGAGAACATTCATGAGGTCCCTTCCCAAATTGAGCTGGTGCTATCAGTCTTCTAGATGGGGTTAGGAGGAAATTCTCCCCAAGGAAAGCTGCGGTTACACCAGGTTGCAGGAATGCCACACGCTACAGGGCATCTCCTGGCTGCATCTCCGCAGGCAAGGCAAGTCCTGCTGCTTGTGTGTGCGTGGACCATGCTGATATTGGAGACAAACAGAAGCAGCCCAAACAGCACAGGGCAAGATCCAGCACCCAGCCACCCCCCAAGTATGAGCCAGCATGACTGCTACCCACCTAGGTCTATCAATCACCCTAAAATTACACCACTTGCTGCTGGAAGCTCAGCCCTAGACTCCTCCTCCCTACCTGGAGAATTTTGTTGTAGGACAAGGGTGCAAACGAGTCTTCCAGGTAGCGGTTGCCAAAGCCCATGATCCTGTTCACTGCCTGGTTGCAGATGCCCGCCACCTTGGCGGTGAGGTGCACCGCGAAGGCAAACTGGATCTCCTGGGGGTTGACGTTGGTTCTGCTGACTGTCATTTCCTTGAGGATGTAAGCATCGGCCAAGTTCTTGAAGGAGCTGTAGGACATGTCCCTGAAGAACATTTGTAGCCGTGCGTCTTCCTTCACCTGTTGAAGAAGCAATTGAATGCACACATTATGAGCAGGTAACTCTGTGTGTCATCCGGGTGTTGAAGCCTTCACTCTGCTAGGACTGCAGCTGAGGGAGGACAGCCAGCCAGCCGCAATCACACCCAGGCGGGGAATTAAAAGCTGCCATTTCCCTGATTGCACTGCGCGCTTCCCTGCCCCGGGGAAAGTGATGGTGTTGCTCTGTTTTACAGCAGTACAGAGCTCGGCCCAAACTCCCTCGCCCCCACCGCAGCTCTCCTCTCACCTGCCTGTCCAGCTCATCTCCTGCACTCTGGAGCAGAGCGACAATTGTCTTGATGGCTTCATCTGCAGAGAGAGATCCCCCATTATCTCCAGCCCTTTCTCCAAGCCCCACACCCACACCCTCTAAGGGGGCAGTGCTGCCCATTCAGCCCCCCTGAAAAATTCCCTGAGCCCCGTGTATCCACCTCCATCCCTGCAAACCCCACTCCAGCCTATTCCCAAACCCACTCCAGCCTATGGCCAGGGGCCGTGTTATCCTTTAGCCAGGAGAAAGACCCTCGTACCTTTGAACTTCTCTCTCCCAGCCCTAATGCTGAAAATCTCCCCTGAGGCGTCATACGACTCTTCGGATGGCGTAAGCCCCCGAAGCAGGACTGAAGTCGGGTTTGAGTCCCGTGCAGGATTTGCATTGGGACAAATCTCATGCCTATATATTTTCTATACATGCCAGCAATGAAGCACTCGCAAGGGCGACTCACCGACCCCTTCGGTGCCAGCCAGCTGCGGTGGCTCCCCGCACCCACGTGCTCTGCTCCCCTGGCTCTCGCTGCCCTGAATGATCTGCCCGATCTCATCCGAGACTTGCGTGTAGTAACTGTCGAGCTGCTCCACGGCTGCTGGAAGGAAAACATGTCTTCAGAAGTGAGGATTATTTTTTTTGGTCACCATTGATTGAAACAAAAAGCAGCTGCAGCAATGGCTGCATCCGCATGATACTCATGCCCACCCTGGATTAGTGCAGACCGCCGGTGAACAATGGGGCTGTGCTCTCTGAACCATAACCGAGCAGCCGCGACTTGCCCCAAATCCACAGGAATCCCCTTGCCAGCTTTTCAGCAGCGGAAGGGCCAGGGCCGGGATGGAGGTGCCCTGCCTGCCGTACCAGCTGCCCGCACCCTTCCCTGCAGCAAATTGAAAGCAGCTTAATGTTTGCTGAAGATGTAATCTCAGGTCTCGAATGCAGGTTTAAACTGAACCACCATGCCCCTTGTTTACCGGAGGAGGAAAATCTGTGCTGGGACGGTTACTGCCGAGCAGCTGGTTTGGGGTGACTTGCTGGGCTCACAGGTTGGAGCAGTGACCTGTGCTCAAAGCACAGGCAGACTGACCCATTCCTGGGGCAGCAGGTTGAGATTGGAGTCCCTCAAACCCCAGAAAGCACCAGGAGGGTGATGTTTAGGTTAGAAACCAGCATTAAACATTATAGCTTCCCCAAAAGAAGCGAAACAGAGGTCCCGTTGGCAGTATGGTAGGTTTAGGGTCAGGGTTAGGGGTGGCAGGGGTCTCACCTGGCACGACCGGCACCTGGAAGGACCGCAGAACGCTGCTGAGTTGCTTGGCCCTCATCCTGGCTGCTGTCTCTCCCCACTCCTCCTCTGTGTGCTTCTTGAAGGAGAAGACCCTCTTGAGGCTGGGTCTGCTCTTCAGGGTTCTGCCCAGCGGTGGGGACATGCTTGAGTCCCTTCCAGCTCTTTTAGCCCCTTCTGTTCTGGAGCTGTACAGAGCTTTGGCATCTTTCTCCCTTGCTTTTTGCCCTCTGTTTTCCTTCTGGTTCTCAGGGCTCATCTTGAAGAGGACACTAAATAAACTTTTGAACCAAGAGCGCTGGGTTTTCCTTTTCCTCCTGGGCTCTGGCTCCTCTTTATTGATCTCCCCAGGGGCTTTGCTGTTGTCATTCAGAGCCTCATCCAGGTCTGACTCTTCAGATTCCTCCTCCTGGTCCTTCCTCGGGCCGAGTTTGGTGCACGAATATTTGCAGAAGTCGCTTTTTGACCGTTGCAGCCTGCCTGCCTTCCTCCCTTGCCCTCCAGCTTTCTCCTGAAGCTTTTTTTTGGCCAGCAAGGAGTTTTCGCAGCAGCTCAGCGAGCGCCTGACGTAGATCTCCAGCACTTTCTTGGCCCCTTGCCTGTCAAGCGAGAGGATCTTGCCCGACGGCTGCTTCCCTGTGTCCCACCAAAGCTGGTCCATAGCCACGGTCTGCACCTTGCTGTGAAGGAAAACAACATTTTCAGCCTCATTTTTGCTTTCCCCAGGATGCTGCATGGTCAGGCTGGGCACAATGGAGACCACCTCCATTTTGGCAACCATGGGATGTTTATGTTCCCAGCAAATGATCAACCCCGTTTATGGTTGTTATATGAGTGCTCCTTGCACAGGCTGCACAGGTGGGGTTTTACGACAGGCTATTGACCGCTGATAGCAGAAGCGAAACTGTGCAGAGCTGGGGAGGAAAGCTGGGCATGTCTGAGAGGGCAAGCCTGGTATCATCCAGGGGGTTTAATCCAGCAAGGGTGTCATCCAGATTCTGTGGTGCTCTATCTTCCCATTGCAACATATTCCCATACTGTGACAAAAAACCATATGCCAGGAGCACCATCCCCCTGATGAAAAACACAACCTGGATTTTTTACTATCTCCCCTTGGAGTATTGGCTGCTAAAAAAATCCCAGACCTTTCCCCAGCAAGGCTGGGTGCTTCCAGCCCTTGGAGAAGCCAAGGGCAATGTGGGCTTTTGCTAATATCCTCAGTCACTGCCAATATTGGCTGAGCACCTTGGGAGAACACAGCCCCTCCACGAGCTCTCACCAGCGCAGGGCTGTGACCAGAGCTCAGGGCACCTGGTCCTTCCCTTTCCCATCACCCTTTTCCTCCATGTTTACAAAAAAAAAATAAACAGGAGATGTTATTATTGAAAAAAAACAGCGTGGCGTGCCGTGCCTGTGCTTTGTGCTGGCTCTGCTTCCAAAACTGATCTTGCCCCTCAGAACACCAGACTT